>NC_084581.2:2447500-2782500 GCF_033978685.3 Nerophis lumbriciformis
TCAGTCCAAAAAGAAAAAAACCCAACAAGTTAGCGCTTAAGTAAAGAGTAGAGAGACTCCCCTCCCACATTACACTTCATCACATCAGTCTCACTCTTTTTAACACAATTTTAATATACAGGGATTCATTTATTTTTACACTTGTATGATATTTAATAATGTCATAATCAAACCTGAACGCTATGCCAGGAGATCAAGTGTCATGCCGTCATCAACGAATAAGTGCTTCTATTTCACTAAAAATGTCATAGTTTTACTTAGTGAATAACTTACTTTTACACTTCCACTATCGTCAAAGGAGGTTCAGAAGTACCTTTAGCTAGTCTGAACTGCAACAACACATCGCCAAAGGATGAGTACTTTTTAAGTTAAATGACATGACATTGTTTGATTTCCAGTAGTAAAATATGTTTTACATGAGAATGAGGAAAATTAAAGAGTCACTTTACAAATATTAGTTATATTGCCTCTAGTTAAAAATAACATTTAACAATGGGAACAGTTTGACCTTGAAACAGACTACTTATATTTCCATTAATTCTGATGGCAAAATTTGAAATACAAACAAATGAACACCCTGACAAGGTTGTTTTTTTTTATCTGAAGAGGTTCTATTGGACTAATAATCTATATGTGGGTGTGGAAATATACTAATAAAACAGAAAGAGATGTTAGGAACAAGTAAATACAGGTCAATACTGTCACAAATAAGTATTCTTACAGGTATACCAAAGACTATAAAAATGGGACCCATTACCTCCCTGCTTGGCACTCAGCATCAAGGGTTGGAATTGGGGGTTAAATCACCAAAATGATTGCCGGGCGCGGCACCGCTGCTGCCCACTGCTCCCCTCACCTCCCAGGGGGTGAACAAGGGGATGGGTCAAATGCAGAGGACAAATTTCACCACACCTAGTGTGTGTGTGACAATCATTGGTACTTTAAATCAATACATTTCCTGCACATGCACTGTTTTTCAAGTACATTACTTGTGCATGTCGACACGGAAAACAATTCATAATTTTAAAGTGATGGTGTCTAACTTTCACCAAGGCCAAGTGATCTCTGTATTACAATGTTTCTATTTAATTTTGAAAGAGGTCAAGAGATAACAACTGATGCAGCTTGAAACCCTCCCCCGAACCCCTTTTTTTCGCTGAGGAAGCGAGTGTGAGATGCTTTTAAGTGGATTAAACAGGCCAGTGGCAAGAGCCAAACAAGGCTGATTTAGTCATTATAGAGATATTTGCAAGTGCTTGAGAGTATGTGGAATTGAAACCACGACATTAAATGAGTACACACATGTAGACCATGATAGCTACAAAAGAAGCTGAATTATTGCTCTAATAATCTCTCAAATAACGCAATATTAGTCGTATTATGACTTGTTTTAATGAATTACAGAAAAATTGCACATCATTGGCATATGTTTAACACTAGTTGACACTTATTTGGAACCTAACGTCAACATTGTTTACATGGTTATTAGCTTGAACCCCACTGATTTTATAAATAGGCTCACTAACCTTTGGACTTAAAATGTCAATAAGTGAACATGCAAGTGCACTAATGTTCGTTACTTCGAAAACGAGATAATTGGGACATTTGTCATATAACATTACTCTTGATGCCTTTCCTCAAATAATCCAATTAACATTAGCAGCATGTTTGATTTAATAACAATGAGTTAGTCTCTTTTGAAAGCTTCATTTCCATCATGTTTAAACTAGTGCATGGTTCCCATACTTACCGCCCACTTGTATGTCTTTCTCAATGCTAAACGAACGACATTCAAAGCAAAATGCAAATTATAGCACGTAAAAATATTGACACATTAGCATATTAACAAACCACCAAGCCAAAAGTGGTAGTTTAGCAGCATGCTAGCAGTTAAAGTTAGCTAGGCTATGCTAGCAGCTTGTACGGTAGTAAGGAAAAAGCTCGCCCCCCAAAAGAGCACCCAGCGTCCGCTGCAGAAGACCCAGAAACGCAGTGTTAGGGAGATCAGTTACCTAATATCGGATCAGCGAAGCTTCCACTTGAGAAGGAAACATCAGTTGGTTCCGGGTCCCGTTTTCCTCCATTCCTCCATTGGAGCGGCTAACAGCTAACTGGTTGACGTGTCCTCGTTGTTGGCGCACTGTGCTCATTTGTCCAGCAGGGGGCAGGCGCGTAACATCTACTAAATATTAGGATTTTGACAGGCTGGTTCAACCAAACTAAAACCTACCTTACAAAAACAGTAAATATCCATCCATCCATTTGCTAACGCTTGTCCCTTTCGGGGTCGCGGGGGGTGCTGGAGCCTATCTCAGCTGCATTCGGGCGGAAGGCGGGATACACCCTGGACAAGTCGCTACCTCATCACAGGGCCAACACAGATAGACAGACAACATTCACACTCACATTCACACACTAGGGCCAATTTAGTGTTGCCAATCAACCTATCCCCAATATCGATTGTATCAATAAACATATTGCAACCCTAAGAATTCTAGCTGTATGTTTGATACGTAACTGACCTGTCAAATGTGGGGAAGAAGGCAGAAAGAAGAGGGCGGGAAAAGAGAATAGGTACAAATATGAGGAAAAGAAGAAGGAACGCAGAGGAAGGATTTTAGTAATGTTTTCTGTGTGCCTGAATATAGATGAAAACGTTTTTATGTGCCTTGGACGGGTTTCAATCCCCTTTCTGTATTTAAACTCAACTTTATTGACAGTGATAGGCAAGCTACTTGGAAAATGTAGTAAACTAAGCTACAAGTTATTCTTGATTAAATGTAACTAAGCGACAGGGGAAGCTATCCCCGGAGAATTGTAGCAAGGGCATTTATATCTATGGGCCTTTTTTGATTGATTGAGACTTTTATTAGTAGGTTGCACAGTGAAGTACATATTCCGTACAATTGACCACTAAATGGTAACACCCGAATACGTTTTTCAACTTGTTTAAGTCGGGGTCCACTTAAATTGATTCATGATACAGATATATACGGTACTATCAGATATATACTATCATCATAATACAGTCATCACACAAGATCATCACATTGAATTATTTACATTATTTACAATAAATTATTTACATTATTTACAATCCCACATCTATAATATCAATGTTAATGTAATTGAGAGTGTACAAATGGACACAATAAGGGTCCATTACTATTAACTATCTGTCATTTAGCTGGGGACACCCTACAACTACGACGGCGTGGTGAGGTTGGGAGAGTGGCCGTGCCAGCAACCTGAGCGTTCCTGGTTCGATCCCCACCTACTACCAACCTTGTCACATCTGTTGTGTCCCTTGAGCAAGACACTTCACCCTTGCTCCTGATGGGTCGTGGTTAGGGCCTTGCATGGCAGCTCCCGCCATCAGTGTGTGTGTGTGTGTGTGAATGTGTGACTGTGGAAATAGTGTCAAAGCGCTTTGAGTACCTTGAAGGTAGAAAAACGCTATACAAGCATAACCCATTTAACTACCTCTAAGAATGCCCGCACCCTACTGTATGTATTTATTTAGTTTGCATTTTCTTTGGCCCACCCCTTTAATGTTATACATTTTCTCTACCTACAATAAAAAAACAGCATCCATCTATATATTAACAAATAAAAGACAATGACTTGTGTGTTGTTTGGGAACAGTTGGCAATGGTTATATGCAGTAAAACTTTTCATGAACTCAACTCACCTTAATGTGTGTTCCTAAATTTGTGTCGGACGTCTTAGATGAAGAGAGCAGTTATGATTTTGGTTTACAGAGTAAACAACTAAAAACTAAGGTTTTGTGCATTGTTTTCTCTAAACATATACATTTGTTTAAATATGACCAAGGACACACATTATTGTGGTTTTCCTGGACGTCGTCTTCATCACTAAAGGAAAAATCTAATCTGCAGGAGAGTATCCCTCTGCCATTCTCAAGTATGTTTCTTTTTTTTTTTGAGTCGTCAGTTTGAAGCGTCCCTCTGTCTCCGACTCCCTCGTCGGCATGTGACATGAGCGCATGTCTGTTATGATTTTGCTTACTAGTTATCTTGCCTCTGATTGTCCAGTCCGTAACGTTTTGCCCCTAACCTTAGTCAATTGTGACTCATCACACGAACACCAACCAACCATCATGGATGTTCTCCGTATGTATGGAAGTTCTCATTTATCCAGGTCATTGTATTTTTTACGAATTTGTTTTAGCCTGGAATGGCAGTCAATTGTATCTCTTGACAGCTTGTAGCTTTGATGTAAGTTACCTCGCTACATGGGTCTAAAAGTACCTAACCTTCAGGAAAAGATACTCGTTAATAAAGTAGCTAAGCTACCGCCAAGCTACTGGAAAATGTAGCTAAGTTACGAAACTTAGCTACATCTAGCTTGTTACCGCCCATCACTGTTTATTGATACAAACACAGAAATAGAAGTTGTCATAAGGTTATTTTTGAAAGCCACCTAATTCTATTTGTAACTACGCGATCGGTTCAGGAACCTTATATTTAAAAAATTTGGTCACCTCAGGTTTCCACTCAGTTGTGATTTTAAGTGTTCTAAATTACAGATTAGGTTGTCTAATTTCCATAAGCAAGCTCTGGATTCATAAAAGTTGGTCTATAAACAGAATTTCTCCATGCATAAATGCACTCTTTGGAATCACCAATATATATTACATAGAAACAAGGCATTGTTTCACAAACAATGCGTTGACAAAAATATCCTTTTTTTTCCTCAATTTTTTTGGTAGGAATGGAATTTAATTTGTTGAAAACAATCATGACATGGGTCTTGCAAAAATGGGATCCCAGCACAGCTTCTTCAGCCTGTTAAATTCTCTCTACAGGATGAAGTGGTATTTTACCAGGCTTAATGACAGCTAGAAGAAACTTCCTGGTTCAAACATGTAACAACACATAAGGAACTCTTTGAATTTATAGTTGTCCACCAAAGGCCATTGCATTCTGGCCTCGCTACGATTCTCAACTTATTCATGACAAAGCCAGGTACAAAACGAGGATTTGTATCGGGGATGCTTTTGAAAGATGGAGACAATTGAAAGCGGAGAAGTTTTTCATCTGACGCCAAACTTGGTAATTTCCTCCTTGATAGGTAAGTCAGGCATTTAAGTTTTCTTATTACTTGTAATAAATGGAAATGGACATTTCAAATGTAAACTATATTGTCCAATACAGTCTATGATCTTGTCTAACAAAGCTAGTACTCAGTGGCCTCGTGGTTAGATTGTCCGCCCTGAGATCGGTAGGTTGTGAGTTTAAACCCCGGCCAAGTCATACCAAAGACTATAAAAATGGGACCCATTACCTCCCTGCTTGGCACTCAGCATCAAGGGTTGGAATTGGGGGTTAAATCACCAAAAATGATTCCCGGCCGCGGCACCCCTGCTGCCCACTGCTCCCCTCACCTCCCAGGGCGTGATCAGGGTGATGGGTCAAATGCAGAGGACAAATTTCACCACACCTAGTGTGTGTGTGACAATCATTGGTACTTTAACTTTTAACTTAACTTAGTATGTTCGTACAACGAATGCTTAGTATGCTAGCCAGACATATAGGCTAACGGGGGAAATATACTGTATGTCCGTTAGCTTGTATGTCGATGTGTCATCCAACTGACAGGGCAAAATATATTTTCGACAATTAAAACCTATGTGGATATGGGTAGTGTCAGTGCCTATTTCGTTCTCACCATTTACTGGTCAAATGTATGATTACAAACAGTTGTATCTATTCTTAACCATATAGTGTGTGATCAGTGTTGGGACTAACGCGTTACAAAGTAACGCGTTACTGTAACGCCGTTAGTTTCGGCGGTAACTAGTAATCTAACGCGTTATTTTTTTTTATTCAGTAATTTAGTTACCGTTACTACATGATGCGTTACTGCGTTATTTTACATTACTTTTGATGTAGTATCGGCTAGAAACAGAAGCGCTGCGGTGTCGTTCTTCTGAATCTTCCTCTGTCACAAGCCGGAGAGAAGAAAAGAGGCGCGGTCTATGTGTGTGTGGAGGGGTGGGGGGCGGGGAGGGGAGGTTTGATCCGCGGTTTGATATATGAAACAAAAAAAAAAGTTGTTGGCACGTTCAGTCCACACACAGCGTGGTCATGGCGAGCGCAATAACGGAGGAGCTTGAACGCCCAGCGCCATTGAATCGGTGTGTTTATAAGTGCAGATTCGGTTGTGCAAAACGAGGGTTTTAAACACATGCTGATAACGTGCTTGAACCACGTTACGACATCCCGTCGCGCACCCACTTCAGCAATAAGATTGTGCCAGATCTTTATGAGCAGGAGAAGAAAAAAGTTGTGGATGAACTATCCCGAGCATCATCTGTTGCGCTCATGACAGACGGGTGGACGTCCAGCGGAACTATAAGCGCTCACTTCATCACAGCAGACTGGGAGATGAGAAGACACGCCCCCTCTACGAGAGTCACCTTGTGCAGGTACTGACACAAGCAGTGGAGGAATGGAAGATAAAGATATCCCAGTCACACGTGATAATGCCAAAAATCAAATAATTACAGAGAATGAGGCAGGACTGGGACCACAGATAGGTGCTTTGCACATGTAGTGAATTTGGCATCACAGAAGGGAATCTCAGTCAATAGGATGGAGCGCCTCTTTGGGAGGATCAGGAAGGTTTCTTACTTCCACCCAAGCACAACAGCTGCTCATGTGCTTAAGACAAAGCAAGAAATGCTAAAGCTGCCTGCTCATACATGATGTCCCAACGAGGTGGAACTCCACTTATGATATGTTGAAGCAGCAGGCAGCTATATACTCTGCATTGACCCACAACACCCTGAAGACAAATGTCACCCTGTCTGATGATGATGTGAGAGTGGCAGATGAGGTCCTCTAGGTGCTTAAACCCCTCAAAAGTGTTCCATCTCTACTGAGCACTGAAACTTCACCATCTGTGTCAATGATCCTGCCACTGAAAACAAGGATTCTACAATCCATGGCTCCAAGTGTGGAAGACAGCAGCATCACTCCAGATGTCAGCCTTTATTTCACTACCTATGTTTCAAGGAAGATGATGTTTCTTCTTATGTTGCACTTAAACTTGTTTTTTATTAATGGTCATTGGTCCAAGTTTAAAGAAAGGAGGAATGCCTTTTTATGTTGCACTGTTTTTCATTAATTATGTTAAAAGGAAAATAAAAATGCATGTCAAGTTGATCAACAGATTGTATTATTCTCCAGTGCAATAACAGTACTGAAATGAAGGCAAAAAGGGCATTAATGGGAGCTTTAAAAAAAAAAAAAGAAGAAAAAAAGAAGTAACTAAATAGTTACTTTTCACAGTAACGCATTACTTTTTGGTGTAAGTAACTGAGTTAGTAACCGAGTTACTTTTGAAATAAAGTAAATAGTAACTGTAACTAGTTACTGGTTTTCAGTAACTAACCCAACACTGTGTGTGATGCATTGAATTGTTGCGTCTGTTATGGCTCTTGGAAATGACACAAATCACAATAAATGTTTGATCAAATGGTTTTGCTGGTTAAATTAACAAAGTATAATAATATATGTTTTATGTATTATATATGCACTGTATATGTATTTTGCCAACATGGTAGAATCATGTGATAGGGCAGGTTGTATTATGTTTTTCTGTCACTTTGAGGAAATGGCATAAAGAGGAAGATGACAATACAATGTAACCTGGACAATTATGTATAGAACAGAGGAGATTATGTTGATTTTTTTGTTTGTGAGTTTTGTTTTAAGCAATTATTTTCTTGACAAAACCTCTCCATCATCCAACTATTGATTTCTCGTGGCTGGTTAAAAAATAGTGAAACAGGATGCGTTTCTTTATTAGATGTAATGCGTACAGTGACAAACACATACGTGAATTGCCGTTACCGAGAATCAAATCCACGTCATGTGGCATAATAGGCAACTGTACAAACCAATTCGCTATTTATCATTACCTGCACAGTGGCCTTGTGGTTAGAGTGTCCGCCCTGAGATTGGTAGGTCGTGAGTTCAAACCCCGGCCAAGTCATACCAAAGACTATAAAAATGGGACCCATTACCCAGAGGTGGGATCAAGTCATTGCTTTGCAAGTCACAAGTAAGTCTCAAGTCTTTACCCTCAAGTCTCGAGTCAAGTCCCGAGTCAAGACAGGGCAAGTCCGAGTCAAGTCCCAAGTCCTGCATTTTGAGTTTCGAGTCCTTTCAAGTCATTTAACCACAGACTAATATATTTACACAGATTGTGTATGCTTTTAAAATGCTGTATTTATTTATTAAAACAAGTGCATTTGAAATTGCAGGGAAAAAGATAGTGCTGACATTGCACTTCAAAATAGCACTATTAACCAGTCATTTTAAACATGTAACTCATTCCTTTACAGAATAAACACATTTGAAAAAAAAACAAGTGCAACTGTACTTATTTGCACAAAAGTGTTAACATTGTATTTCCATGGCATATTGCATTGTAACTAGTTCCACAGCAGTTTCTATCCTGTTCTTACCTTATCTCATTGATCTCATCTCATACTGTATGTGTGTTTATGTGTGCGTACACATGAAAAACATAACAAATATATGAACATAACAATGAACAGAGTTGTACTTTTTAGATGTCAGGACCCTATGCAATATGTACACATATTCTTAATATAGTATACATTTTAACTGACCTTTATTTGACTATGTTTGTCTTTTTGTAGGTGGCTAAAATACGCGGTGCTGCTGACTGCCGTCTAACGTTACGTTACTGTGTGTGATACATTGACTAACGTAACGTTATGTATAGGTACCTCATGAAACCCTGCTTAAAAAAAATCACTTGACAAAAAGTATGAATAAGGTAGCAAACTGCAGTGGACGCAACAGATTGCCGTGTTTGCAATGACGTTATAACCATAGACATCTTATAAGTAGACGCAGCATTGGCTGCTGTGACGTGAGCAATTTGGCCGCCATCTTGAAGTGCTGATGAGGAGCCGGCGAGCAGCCAAAACTGACAGATGACAGGTAGAAAACAAAGATGGTGGTGTTCACCGTTTTCCTGCTCAAATGAGCGGACTGTTGAAAATAGGAATCGGGGGATTACTTTTCACAAGTGAGATTTAACATTAACGTACTATTGGTTGTATTTTATGAAAATAATATTACCACAGAGTTGAGAAGGATCAAAGATCTTCAATATTTGTATGTGAAAATCACAAAGAAATCTTCTGGGGGAGGATGACGCCCCTACAGGGGTTTGGTTTACAAACTTTCAGCCCCACCTAAAACAAAATTCACCAGCCGCCACTGATTATGATGCATTCTCATTTTAGGCAAAGTATAAGACAATACTTTCTTAACAGTATAATTGTAACCAGGAATCAGTCTTCAAGTAACAATATTCAAATACTAACATTGTTGGGTTGAACAGAATTTGGTTTTATTCTGAATCCAGTGAAACAGATTGGTGGTTTTAGCTGATATGAAGACTTTCAGGTGTTTATATATGTTTAAGTATTTGGCAGAAGCTTTTATCCAAAGCGACTTAGATAAAATAATACATATAAAACAATCACTGCAAACATTATCATTTAAGGGAAGAATGTAATAGAAAATATCAATACAAAGTGTCAAGACAGAATAAACTCTCTGCTGCTGAAGCAACAGAGATACAGTCTATAGGTCCCTAAGATATATAGATATCTAATGTATTCATACATTGTTTATGTAGGATACACACATATGTATATATAACCTAATCATATTGTTTCTTCAATTTAAAAATAGATTACCGTTTTTTTTCCCCCTTCTCTGGGATTATATTCCCAGTTTTGATCTCGGACGTCTGGTCATTTATAGCGTATAAGAATATTATATTACTGTTAAGCAAACTATGAATAATAAAACACGCCAAAACATGTGTCTGTTATCATGGCTACACGTATGACAAAAAAGGGGGTGAAAATCAGTCGTATTCAGTGAGGTAAGATGAATTAAATGCGCTGACAGTTCATTGCTCCTGCCAAATGAATTGCACTGAGTGGAGCGGATCACCACTCCAAGATGGCGGCCACGCGCCTCGTCTGCGCCAGTAGGTAGTAGCGCTCCATGCTGCGTCTACTTATAAGATGTCTATGGTTATAACGTCAGCAGTGAGTTTGCAGCCTCACTGATTTAACTACACAGCAAATAAAAGTCACGTTACTTAGCCAATAAACGTTATCTTACATTCAAAACTTACCCTTCTTTGTGCAACTTCAAATGTCGAACGAAGTTGGAAGTTGTTGCGTCTCCGTCTGTAATATTCGAACTGCGTGATTTGCATACCGCAATTCGTTTTTTGTTGACCAAGTCGTAGTTTTTATACCCGAACGAAACCAATTTTAACATAATTGTTTATCACTGGCACGTTGTTGGACAACTCTAGTTCATTGGTTGTCCTGCAATTTGATTGGATGAATGCTGTGTGATGAAAACAACGTATATCTAATTTGATTGGCTGTTGTACTGACAGCACACCAGCTGACAGGAACAACACGCTGATAGACAGACGAAGACAATTAAAAATACGGAGCGCTCCCAAATAACTTTTTAAGCTTTGGATTTTGGGGAAAGTGGCAAGTCATGTCAAGTCATGTCAAGTCAAAAGGCTCAAGTCCAAGTGAAGTCACAAGTCATTGATGTTAAAGTCTAAGTCGAGTTGCAAGTCTCTTCACATTTTGTCAAGTCGAGTCTAAAGTCATCAAATTCATGACTCGAGTCTGACTCGAGTCCAAGTCATGTGACTCGAGTCCACACCTCTGCCATTACCTCCCCGCTTGGCACTCAGCATCAAGGCTTGGATTTGGGGGTTAAATCACCAAAATGATTCCTCTGCGCGGCCACTGCTGATCACTGCTCCCCTCACCTCCCAGGGTGTAAAACAAGGGGATGGGTCAAATGCAAAGGGTAATTTCACCACACCTAGTGTGTGTGACTATCACTGGTACTTTATTTTTTAACTTGAACTGATATTGCCTGATCGGATGGGATTAAGTTTGCTGATCTTGGCAGCGAGGCTTCACATGTCATAATTTCCGGCTCCTCCCCCATGTGAAGCAAGCCCTGATACCCGCTTCGGGGAAACGCCCCCTGCGTTACTCCACACATGCCTCGAAGCTTCGGCACATTTCCTCCCATCACTACCTCTGAGCTATTTTTGATATTCTTTGGGTTTGTGCTACTAAAAATAAAGAATTAAAAAAATATCTTTAAGATGTACAGTAAAATGTGATCATAAGCTGTTCTAATATAAACATATTTAGTACTCTGTGACAAAGAAATGAGGCAACAAAAACATACTTTGAAAGGAATACATTTAATAACATCATTTTTTAGGAAATAAACAATAGATACAACAACACATCAGCAAATCATTTAAAAAAAATAGACTCAGTAAATCTTAACCAGTACAAATCTCTCCTTCATGCTTTCTTCTGAAAGTGACACATAAAAATAATATTCCTCTTATCTTCTTGTAAGGATGACCCAAAACTGGAATATACTCCTGTTAGCAGTATGTGTTATGATGCCGCATCAATCAATTAATCTAAATTTATTTACAGTATATATAGCCTTTAATCACAAATACCTCAAAGGGCTGTACAAACCACAACGATATCCTCGTCTCTGATCCCACATCAGAGCATGGCGGCTGTTGGCGTGACCCCAGGATGCAGAGACAGCAGGAGACATGCTGTTAAAAGGACGTGACACGGTCCTTTTAATAGGGACAGATACAAGGCAAAACAGAGAGCATTGGGGTTAACAGGGACATCAGTTCACTGGTGAGACACTAGTGTATTGCAGTCGGCAGAAAAACACAGCAAGCTTGTGGGCAACACAATGCATATGAAGCCACAATTCGAAAGCATCACAACCAGCACCGTCAACCTGATGAAGCAGAAACCTTCTGATTGGCAATTAGGGGCAGGTGAATAGACCAGCACTCTGACAGGAGGTAAAGTTAACAACAAGCATGACAAAAGGAAGTTTAACTGGAAAAATAAGAGCATAACACAGGAACTAAAACACAAAATAAAATACTTTGTCATTGTAAACAAATACAAGGAACTTTTTGTTCAGCGACTCTATGTCCACAGCAGCTGAAGATAAATAAACAATAAAAAAAAAGACAAAGATTCAAAAACACATTGGCAGCTTAAAAACAGGAAAACTCTAAGATAGACTAAAATAACAATTGTTCACACACAAAACAAGTCAAGTTTCAGGACAGGTGTGTGCCTCAAGATTGTAGTTGATGTTTCACTTGCAACATTGTTCTTTGGTTCTACAACTTGCAAGGAAAATAAAACAGGATTAAGAAACCAATACATTTTTGGATGGAGACAAGACACACTAATACAACGTTCAATGTTCATTGTTGCATTCAAAACAGAAGCACCTGCAATGTGTCAACAAAACATGAAATTAAGTTTGGCAAGTGTGTAAAGTCAATAACAGAGTAAAAATCATACATAAAGCTGGTGAAGGTTGTAAACATGCTGGCAGGGCAATAAAAGGGTCAGCTGTATTTTAGAAACATAAAACGGTAATCCTTAATTAGAGAGTAAAAAAACATAATGCAATACAACACAACAAAAGAGAACAGCTGTCTGAAGAACTCCATAATGCTTCCTGCTTTTCCGGTGTGCTAGCTTGTGGTGAAAGAACTTTACTGTCTGGATATCAGCATAATTGAATTGTAATTTCTACAAGGTTCAAATATATTTGACCCGTCTCGGTTGTTAATTAGGATCCAGTAATACATGCCTGTACTGCTCTGCCAGCTATATTTGCTTTTGCAGCTGTAGCATAGCTTTCTTGACATCCATCCATCCATTTTCTACCACTTGTCCCTTATGGGGTCGCGGGGGGGTGCTGGAGCTTATCCCAGCTGCACATGAGCAAAAGGCGAGGTACACCCTGGGCAAGTCGCCACCTCATCACAGGGCCAACACAGATAGACAGACAACATTCACACTCACATTCACACACTAGGGCCAAGTTAGTGTTGCCAATCAACCTATGCCCAGGTGCATGTCTTTGGAGGTGGTAGGACGTCGGAGTACCCGGAGGGAAACCACGTAGTCACGGGGAGAACATGCAAACCCCACACAGAAAGATCTCGAGCTTAGGATCGAACCCAGGACCTTCGTATTGTGTAAACCAAAAATAAAAATAGACCGCATAATTCTTGAGGCATTTTAGTACAATGAGGTATTAATGTGTCATCACACAAAGCATGCCGGTAAATTGATCTAGTGAATGTCAAATAACATCTTGCACAACCATAATTCATATATTGGACACGCATGGTATTCACATACCCTCAGATGGATATTATTATATATTTACGCAGAGCAGTACATAGATGTATACAGCACAAACTCTATATGATATATTCAAAGAGTGAAATTTCATATTGCTAGATTATGATACATCCATCGTACAGTCACACACAAAAATACTTGACAAAAACGTATTAAATATTCTGCTGCATTAAATACATAAGTATTGATGTGGCATCGTGTTTACACAACACACAAGTGTACACACGGCATCACATCAGCAAACAAGTCACCACTTATTTTCTGCACAAATTTAACGTGAAGTTTAAATGCAGGATATATGTTGCAGTATATTTAAGCAGTGTTGCAGCAAATATGTTGCAGTATGTTTAAGCAGTATTGCAGCAAATATATTATGTTGAAGCAAATATAATGTGAATGTTGCAGCAAATACAATATGCTTGTTGCAGCAAACATACTGTATGTATGTTGCAACGTCAAGTCTTGTGAAAAACAGCTGCAACTGGCATTGAATCCAGTGGAGTGTTGTCATTGTCCGTGATTGGTTAAATGTTGACTTTGAATTAAGTTCGAGTTTATTTAGAACATGCACATCTAATGCTCACAATTACACAGTTCATCATGTCTGAAAAGAAGTAGGAAGGAGCTGTGCTTACATGTTCCAATCCAATCACAAATAAACGTGTTCACTTCCTGTGTTTCATGTCTGCAACTCAAGAGCTACGAGCAAAACCCTGGAATGAGGCAGGGAAAAAAAGAGAAAACACACCCCAATCTATGCAAGGAAAGCCAACTCTCTCCAAAGTCCTGAGTGCACTTCACACACACGTTGCACATGTTGAAATATGCTAATAAAGCTGGAAGCAGCTGGGTGATCTGTCATTAGCCAAATGTTGCAGATATTGGAGAAAGTTGGACAAGAGCAGAGCTTATTGGGTTAGAAAGTTGGACAATGTTGGAATAAGATTGTTCATGACACCTAAATGTTGTCGAATTTGACTGGTTCTCAGTACTCAGCTTCTGGTCTTACAGTCTCTGTTGATTGCCTTGTCAACTACAGTAGTATATAGTTGGTGTTTGGCTCCACCGGTGGTATTGCCAATGTCCTTCTGTGCTTATGTATTGTTCCGTATGCTTGCTCACGTTGGCTGCTATGATACCTGTTAGGAGCCTCCATGTGGTGCTGAGGCAGGTTATAGGTCAGTAGTTTAAGGGCACTGGTGCCTTCTTGGGGTCTTTCATGGTGAGGACTGTCTGACCTTGAGTTAGCCACCGTGATGTTAGTAGCTGGTTCATTTGTGCTGCCGGTCGTTCACGTAGTACAGTAAACTTTTTAAGACAGTAGGCCTAATCATGTCGGTCACTGGTGCTGTCCAGCTCTTCATCTTGGACACTACTGTTTGGATATCTGACGCTTTTATGACTACTGGGTTTTGTTCTAGGAGGTTGCTGTGCTCTGCTTGTCTTAGATGGTTTCATTGACCAGGTCATTGTATTATCAGGGCATTCAACAATTACTATTGGATTCTTTAGTCTGTCCTATAAAAGTCCAAGCACTCTTTATAAGTTCATGTCTATACAGACGATGCTCTGCTCATTGAACGTTGGTGTTGTGTGATGCCTCCTTTTCAAAGATACTCTTCCAGTGTTGGTCTGTCTGTTTCGATCTCATTACTTTGTCACAGAGAGTAGAGCTTTGCTCGGAATAAACATTTTTTTAAAGTCTTAAACAACCTGCTGTACTTGGATCCTTTTATTTGAGAGCACATTAAACATGTGGAGTTTGCTGAGCATTCTGTTGTGTTTACTGAGGGAGGTGACGGCAAACAGACACCAGGGGGCAGTATGTACAATATTTATTATATATAATAAATACATATAATAATAATAACAACAAACAATCCAACTAAACTAAGGAAATGGAGTGTGAACTAGAATACAAGAGTGTGTAGTGTAAGACTATGTGTGTAATTTAACTGAAGTGAGTGTTACCAACGTGTTGAACGAGATACGAGGAAGTCCAGGGGGCAGGCAGATGATCAGGGGCGAGAGCGAGGCGTCAGAATCCAGGGGCGAGAGAAAGGTCGAGGAACGAAGGAGGCAGTCAGAGTCCAGAGGGAGATCCAGGGGAAAGTGAGACGCACACCTCACTTTCCAGGCGACGGAGGGTACTGCGGGGACACGGGAGAAGACAGGGGACAAATCAAGGCACGGAGAGGAAACATGAATCGAGCATTAAGCTTGTTGCTTATGGTACACCATGAGAAAACTAAGTTCCCGCGCCGATCCTAGGGTCCACTGGTCTTTTAAACAGCTCGCCCTCATCAGTTCCAGGTGTGATGATTGCCAGCGAGTGATTGCAGCCTGTGGCTGCTGCAGCAGGGTGGAGACGCGCGCGGCGCGTTCCTGGATGTGCGCACCCGTGGGCGTGTCCCGAGGTGCGCACAGACGGAGCCTCCAAGTGTTCCCGCAGAGGAGGGAGAATCAGACTGCGCGTGCACCGTAACAGTATCCCCCCCCCTATGGACAGATTCCAGATGTCCTGGAAGTCGAACCCCCGAAAAAACAGGAACAACAGTCAAGGGAGGGCGGAGGGGCGAACTGGTGGTGGGTCGCCGGCCCAAGTGTCCCCGAATCCACCGAGGACGAGTCTGATGGCGGCGGCGAGAAGAACGCCGCTGAAGCCGGCGAGGCGGGCGACCAAGGGACGGCCACCATCTTGGCCGTCGGGAAGGCGGAGGCGAATGGCGCCGTGGTGCGTCCCGCTGGAACCGAAGAGGAGGGCGGCGCCGTGGTGCGTGCCGCCGGCAACGAAGAGGAGGGCATCGCCGTGGTGCGTGCCGCCGGCAACGAAGAGGAGGGCGGCGCCGTGGTGCGTGCCGCCGGCAACGAAGAGGAGGGCGGCGCCGTGGTGCGTGCCGCCGGCAACGAAGAGAAGGGCATCGCCGTGGTGCGTTCCGCCGGCAACGAAGAGGAGGGCGGCGCCGTGGTGCGTGCCGCCGGGAACGAAGAGGAGGGCGGCGCCGTGGTACGGCCCGCCAGACACGAGGAGGAGGGCACGTTGTTGTCTGAGGTGAAGAGGAAGACGCCGTCGTCTGAGGCGTGGAAGCAGCGGACGTCATCGGCGAGGCAGGCGTGGAGGAAGACGCCATCGGCAAGGTAGGCATGGAAGCAGCGGACGTTGGCAGCGCCGCAGACGAGGAGGACGGCTGAGGATCAGGCCAAGGTGCTGAGGTCGGCGCTGCCGGCCGAGGGGCAGAGGTCGAGGCCAGCCTGGAAGCTGGAGGAGACGCAGGGGTCAACCTGGGAGCTGGTGCTAGCTCGGACGCTAGCCTGGGAGCTGGTGCTAGCTCGGACGCTAGCCGAGGGACTGGTGCTATCTCGGACGCTAGCCGAGGGACTGGTGCTAGCTCGGACGCTAGCCGAGGGACTGGTGCTAGCCCGGACGCTAGCCGAGGGACTGGTGCTAGCCCGGACGCTAGCCGAGGGACAGGTGCTAGCCCGGACGCTAGCCGAGAGACAGGTGCTAGCCCGGACGCTAGCCGAGGGACAGGTGCTAGCCCGGACGCTAGCCGAGGGACTGGTGCTAGCCCGGACGCTAGCCGAGGGACAGGTGCTAGCCCGGACGCTAGCCGAGGGACAGGTGCTAGCCCGGACGCTAGCCGAGGGACAGGTGCTAGCCCGGACGCTAGCCGAGGGACAGGTGCTAGCTCGGACGCTAGCCGAGGGACAGGTGCTAGCTCGGACGCTAGCCGAGGGACAGGTGCTAGCTCGGACGCTAGCCGAGGGACAGGTGCTAGCTCGGACGCTAGCCGAGGGACAGGTGCTAGCTCGGACGCTAGCCAAGGGACAGGTGCTAGCTCGGACGCTAGCCGAGTGACAGGTGCTAGCTCGGACGCTAGCCGAGGGGCAGGTGCTAGCTCGGACGCTAGCCGAGGGGCTGGTGCTAGCTCGGACGCTAGCCGAGGGGCTGGTGCTAGCTCGGACGCTAGCCGAGGGGCTGGTGCTAGCTCGGGAACAGGTGCTGGTAGCGTGGTTGATGGGTGCGGCCAGGCAAACTGAAAGATCGATGGTAGCGGTCTTGCTGGCCGCAGCTGTGCTACCTCACCAGCACGGCTGTCGGTACCATTCCCCCCCTCCAAAGGCGGATTCCAGACGCTTCCAGTAGACTGAGGAACAGACACTGAGGGTGGAAAGAGGGTGTCCAGGCGGCGAGAAAATTCTTCCTTGCCCATATTGCTACTAAACATGCCTTTCCACGACATGTCGACAGGACCAGACATATCCTCCCGTGATGAGCAAAAAAAAGAAAAAGACATAGTGAATGGGGCAAAAAGAGGAGAGAAAAAAAAAAAAAATCACAGGGGGCGGAACGAAAGTCACTAGGGGCGGGGCTAAGGAACTGTGCCGTCAGGTCCTTTAATAATTTTGGCGGGAACTTACTGTTGTGTTTACTGAGGGAGGTGACGGCAAACAGACACCAGGGGGCAGTATGTACAATATTTATTATATATAATAAATATATATAATAATAATAACAACAACAAACAATCCAACTAAACTAAGGAAATGGAGTGTGAACTAGAATACAAGAGTGTGTAGTGTAAGACTATGTGTGTAATTTAACTGAAGTGAGTGTTACCAACGTGTTGAACGAGATACGAGGAAGTCCAGGGGGCAGGCAGATGATCCGGGGCGAGAGCGAGGCGTCAGAATCAGGGGCGAGAGAAAGGTCGAGGAACGAAGGAGGCAGTCAGAGTTTAGAGGGAGATCCAGGGGAAAGTGAGACGCACACCTCATTTTCCAGGCAACGTAGGGTACTGCGGGGACACGGGAGAAGACAGGGGACAAATCAAGGCACGGAGAGGAAACATGAATCGAGCATAAAGCTTGTTGCTTACGGTACACCATGAGAAAACTAAGTTCCCGCGCCGATCCTAGGGTCCACTGGTCTTTTAAACAGCTCGCCCTCATCAGTTCCAGGTGTGATGATTGCCAGCGAGTGATTGCAGCTGGTGGCTGCTGCAGCAGGGCGGAGACGCGCGCGGCGCGTTCCTGGATGTGCGCACCCGTGGGCGTGTCCCGAGGTGCGCACAGACGGAGCCTCCAAGTGTTCCCGCAGAGGAGGGAGAATCAGACTGCGCGTGCGCCGTAACAGTACCCCCCCCCCCCCCTATGGACAGATTCCAGATGTCCTGGAAGTCGAACCCCCGAAAAAACAGGAACAACAGTCAAGGGAGGGCGGAGGGGCGAACTGGTGGTGGGTCGCCGGCCCAAGTGTCCCCGAATCCACCGAGGACGAGTCTGATGGCGGCGGCGAGAAGAACGCCGCTGAAGCCGGCGAGGCGGGCGACCAAGGGACGGCCACCATCTTGGCCGTCGGGAAGGCGGAGGCGAATGGCGCTGTGGTGCGTCCCGCTGGAACCGAAGAGGAGGGCGGCGCCGTGGTGCGTGCCGCCGGCAACGAAGAGGAGGGCATCGCCGTGGTGCGTGCCGCCGGCAACGAAGAGGAGGGCGGCGCCGTGGTGCGTGCTGCCGGCAACGAAGAGGAGGGCGGCGCCGTGGTGCGTGCCGCCGGCAACGAAGAGAAGGGCATCGCCGTGGTGCGTGCCGCCGGCAACGAAGAGGAGGGCGGAGCCGTGGTGCGTGCCGCCGGCAACGAAGAGGAGGGCGGCGCCGTGGTACGGCCCGCCAGACACGAGGAGGAGGGCACGTTGTTGTCTGAGGTGAAGAGGAAGACGCCGTCGTCTGAGGCGTGGAAGCAGCGGACGTCATCGGCGAGGCAGGCATGGAAGCAGCGGACGTTGGCAGCGCCGGAGACGAGGAAGACGGCTGAGGATCAGGCCAAGGTGCTGAGGTCGGCGCTGCCGGCCGAGGGGCAGAGGTCGAGGCCAGCCTGGAAGCTGGAGGAGACGCAGGGGTCAACCTGGGAGCTGGTGCTAGCTCGGACGCTAGCCTGGGAGCTGGTGCTAGCTCGGACGCTAGCCGAGGGACTGGTGCTATCTCGGACGCTAGCCGAGGGACTGGTGCTAGCTCGGACGCTAGCCGAGGGACTGGTGCTAGCTCGGACGCTAGCCGAGGGACTGGTGCTAGCTCGGACGCTAGCCGAGGGACTGGTGCTAGCTCGGACGCTAGCCGAGAAACTGGTGCTAGCCCGGACGCTAGCCGAGGGACTGGTGCTAGCCCGGACGCTAGCCGAGGGACTGGTGCTAGCCCGGACGCTAGCCGAGGGACAGGTGCTAGCCCGGACGCTAGCCGAGGGACAGGTGCTAGCCCGGACGCTAGCCGAGGGACAGGTGCTAGCCCGGACGCTAGCCGAGGGACAGGTGCTAGCCCGGACGCTAGTCGAGGGACAGGTGCTAGCTCGGACGCTAGCCGAGGGACAGGTGCTGGCTCGGACGCTAGCCGAGGGACAGGTGCTAGCTCGGACGCTAGCCGAGGGACAAGGGCTAGCTCGGACGCTAGCCGAGGGACAGGTGCTAGCTCGGACGCTAGCCGAGGGACAGGTGCTAGCTCGGACGCTAGCCGAGGGACAGGTGCTAGCTCGGACGCTAGCCGAGGGACAGGTGCTAGCTCGGACGCTAGCCGAGGGGCTGGTGCTAGCTCGGACGCTAGCCGAGGGGCTGGTGCTAGCTCGGGAACAGGTGCTGGTAGCGTGGTTGGTGGGTGCGGCCAGGCAAACTGAAAGATCGATGGTAGCGGTCTTGCTGGCCGCAGCTGTGCTACCTCACCAGCACGGCTGTCGGTACCATTCCCCCCCTCCAAAGGCGGATTCCAGATGCTTCCAGTAGACTGAGGAACAGACACTGAGGGTGGAAAGAGGGTGTCCAGGCGGCGAGAAAATTCTTCCTTGCCCATATTGCTACTAAACATGCCTTTCCACGACATGTCGACAGGACCAGACAAATCCTCCCGTGATGAGCGAAAAAAAGAAAAAGACATAGTGAATGGGGCAAAAAGAGGAGAGAAAAAAAAAAATTCACAGGGGGCGGAACGAAAGTCACTAGGGGCGGGGCTAAGGAACTGTGCCGTCAGGTCCTTTAATAATTTTGGCGGGAACTTACTGTTGTGTTTACTGAGGGAGGTGACGGCAAACAGACACCAGGGGGCATTATGTACAATATTTATTATATATAATAAATATATATAATAATAATAACAACAAACAATCCAACTAAACTAAGGAAATGGAGTGTGAACTAGAATACAAGAGTGTGTAGTGTAAGACTATGTGTGTAATTTAACTGAAGTGAGTGTTACCAACGTGTTGAACGAGATACGAGGAAGTCCAGGGGGCAGGCAGATGATCCGGGGCGAGAGCGAGGCGTCAGAATCAGGGGCGAGAGAAAGGTCGAGGAACGAAGGAGGCAGTCAGAGTCCAGAGGGAGATCCAGGGGAAAGTGAGACGCACAGCTCACTTTCCAGGCGACGGAGGGTACTGCGGGGACACGGGAGAAGACAGGGGACAAATCAAGGCACGGAGAGGAAACATGAATCGAGCTAAGTTCCCGCGCCGATCCTAGGGTCCACTGGTCTTTTAAACAGCTCGCCCTCATCAGTTCCAGGTGTGATGATTGCCAGCGAGTGATTGCAGCTGGTGGCTGCTGCAGCAGGGCGGAGACGTGCGCGGCGCCTTCCTGGATGTGCGCACCCGTGGGCGTGTCCCGAGGTGCGCACAGACGGAGCCTCCAAGTGTTCCCGCAGAGGAGGGAGAATCAGACTGCGCGTGCGCCGTAACACATTCGTGGAGAAAAAGGTGCAATAAAAAAGGGTAAAATTGTATACAAAAACTCCGACAATAATGACTGATAAAATGCTAAAAAGGTAAAAACCACTTAAAAAAACGGTGTTAAATTCTACTGAGTAAGACGCCCAGAATATACAGTACATGAAAATAAATAGTGCAACTATGAACATTAAGAACAAATGATTGCCACTCCTTATTTACTTCCCACACAATCTCATCGACATGAAGCAAAACATAGCAAAAATGCAACAAACACAGAAGGGTAAAAAATAAATACCCCTTTTCCCCTTCAGTTAAAAACCCTGCCGGCAATTTGAAAGCGAATAAAAGAAAACTGAATCTGAATAACGGTAAATTGAAAAAAAAAAAAATCTGTTACACTTAAAAACAACAACACAAAAAGTAACAGTTTAAAAAAATGTGAGGATTGGCATTGCAACACATAATCCAGAAAATATTATGTGTTTAGAACATCTGCATTTTATTTTTTCAATTCAATATTTTACAATATCACTACTTACACAATACAACTTTTTCTACAATGCCAACTGTCTTTTTCTGCACCAAAATTAACTGGCAGTGTTCTGGCTCCATAAAAAAACACCAACACATAACTGTTGTAGAATGGAAAGCTGCTTATGTGTCTCTCCTGCTGTGTAAACAAGCACCACCCACTCTGCTTCTTAGCATTACCTGGTCTTCCTAAAGCTGATGTGACATATTATTACTATCATGACAGTAATGACCAGTATATCACTCAAAAGCATAGACCCCAACCATTGCAACAATTACGATGGTTAAAGACTTACGGCAATTTGAAAATAGCACTGCACATTTATTTACAGCTTTGGTAAGAAACGATTATTCTTATGGCATTCAATGGATTGCAACTGGTTTGTTTGGTTTTGCTATACAAGACCTGATAATGTAATGACCTGGATGAATGATAACATCCATGGACAATAAAGGATTTTGATGTATAAAATTAAAAAGCCTAATTGCCTTATTTTGTCCAGGCCTGGATTAGAGACAACATCATCAATGGCTATCTGAGGTGGAGATTAGTTTGCTAGCTGTGTGCGTGTTTGTGCGTGTGCGCGTGTGTGTGTGTGTGTGTGTGTGTGTGTGTGTGTGTGTGTGTGTGTGTGTGTGTGTGTGTGTGTGTATGTGTGTGTGTGTGTGTGTGTGTGTGTGTGTGTGTGTATGTGTGTGTGTGTGTGTGTGTGTGTGTGTGTAATACCTTGTGTCATGTGACCTGTGAGCGGCGAGCTAATCAGCTTCCCTCAGTCACAGAAGGATTAATGGCGTCTGCAGAGAAAGATAGTGACCACGTTTGCATGGTGCTTCTTCCTAATGACCTCTGACACCCTACACCCCTTCATGGGTGCGGTGTGCTGGGTGCTGCCACTGGAGGAGGAAGGTGAGGAGCTTCTGGATGAGGTAAGAAGCAGTCTGAGAAGCAGGCGAATGTGGCGTGGAATAAGAGCTGCAGAGGGGGGTCGTTGCCTGTGAGGAAAGTGATGAATATGATGTTTCCCCCTCAGCTGCCACGCTCGCCCCTCCACACTTTTCCAAGAGGTCGGGTGGCGACTTTCCTGTCCAGGAAGTCCTATGCCAAAGAGGATGGCCTACAGCCCGGAAGCCCTGCCCACCTGAGTGTGTGTCAACGTGTGCACAGAGTTCTTAAAGAGCTGCTGGACACGGAGAAGTCCTACGTGAAGGTCTGGTACAGGAAGCATGCTCTTGATGCTCCCGTTGATCCTAATAACGGTGTGGTCCTGCTGCTCAAACAGGATCTGGTCTGCTTGTTCGAGGTCTACCTGACTCCTCTGCACAATGAGACCTTCCTCAGTAACGACGAGGTCTGTTCTTCCTCTTCCTCTTCAGAGTAGATCAGAACCTCAGTGTGTCTCTTCCAGAAGGAAGCGCTGGTGGGAATCCTTCCTGAGATGTTGGACTTTCAGCGAGTTTTTCTCCAAACTCTGGAGGACAACATTACCTCCAATCCAGACTTGGACTCACCTGAGCAGTTCAAGGTGAGAATCTTTGTCATTTTTATCGAAGGAGGGAAATGTGGACTTTCATGCTTTGCTTCCAGAAAGTTCTCCTCAAAGTGGGAGCATCTTTCCTGCACTATGCTGACCACTTTAAGCTCTACAGCATCTTCTGTGCCAACCACGTCAAAGTACAGAAGGTCCTGGAGCGAGGTGAGGCTATAATTTCCCCCAAAAGAAAAAAAAAGTAGGACACACAGGAAGAAGTGTTGTTCTCCTCCATGCAGCCAGGACAGACAGAACCTTCAAACACTTTCTGGATACCAGAAACCTGACCAAGCAGCATTCTTCGTCTCTGGACTCCTTCCTCATCAAACCCGTTCAAAGAGTTCTCAAGTACCCGCTTCTGCTGCGAGAACTCATCAGTCTCACTCGGCCCAAAAGCGCCGAGCACATCCGGCTGACAGGTGAGACGACAACCAGCGGTCAGCAGCGATGATCTAATGTCTGCTGGTGTCTACACAGAGGCACTGCAGGCCATGGAGGAGGTGGCCTGTCACATAAATGAGGTGAAGAAGTTATACGAGGATTTTGGACATGTCTTTCAACAGCTAGCCTCAGACAGTCAGGTCAGGTGACCTCTTAAAATTCATCACACGGTGTCTCCATGCAAATTCTGATGACGTGTGCTCAGGTGTCCACGGGGGACTTCCTGGTCCACTCTACGGTGTTGTGGCTCAACTCTCCACCTGGTCTGGGTTGCCTGAAGAAGGAACCAGAACTCACTTTGTTTGGTATGAGGCTCATTAGCACCACCTAATGCTCAAACATGAAAGATGTGTGTGCTTCTGCCTGCAGTATTCCAGCGGGCCGTCATCCTGGCTTTCAGCGACAAGAAGATGGTGAGAGTCTCTCCATCCGGTTGTCTTCTTTCATCCAGCTTCCTCTTATGTCTTCTCTAAACCACAGCCCCCCTTACGCTCGCCTCATCCGGACCTCTCCAGGTTACCCTGGCTGATACCTGTTACGGCGCTCCAAGTCATCCCAGGTCAGCGGCCACGGATCTGCCAATCAGATCAGAGAGAGGGGCCTAAAGGAACACATTGTTTACACTATCCCTGACTGTGTTTAGGCTGGGAGGCGTCGTGCAAGTGGCAGTTGATCCACTACAAGTCTGAGGAGGGAGGAGCCAGTGAGGTGTTCCAGCTGAGCAGCAGGTTTTTCTACCGCTCCTTGTCTTAGCGTCTGGACTGATACTGTTGTCAGTGACACCACTTGTCTTGCAGAGCTTTGGAGAGCAAGATGCTGATAGTGGGAATCCTCCAAAAACTCCTGGCAGACCCAGCTCCCACCGACTCCCTGAGGAGGAGGAACCAGCCCGAGTCGTCCCCCCGTTGGACAAGTCCTGTTGACCAGAAGGACTGTGGTTGGCTGCTAAACTCTCAGATGACAAGTGTCTTACGCTCGGTGACCAGAGACTTGGAGGCTCACCTGCAGACGCTGACCTTCAGCAGGAAAACGGTGGTGACTGGCAGCTGTGACCAAAGGAGGTCCAGGTCTGAGGTCTTGGACCTAGAGAAAGACTTCAGCGTCCACAGCATCGCATCCATGACCAATGAGGACATTTTCTACGAGGTGTTGCTAGAATCTTCGTCTACTGCTGTCCCCGTGCTGCAAGGCTAATGCTAACAGGCTAACCTCTGAACAAAGAGAGCACCAGCTACTAAGTCAAACTCCTTGTTTTTAAACATACTTGGCCAACAAAGCTGATTTTGATTATGATCGGTGTTTCCACAACATAGCCCTGTGATTGGCTGGCAGGTTTCAACAACAACAAAATGACGACTTTTAAAGACATTTTTAAGACCATAATGAATACAATGTAAGACCATTTGACATCAATACTGACAAAAAAGGACAAAGATATAAATAAAAATGGTATATAAATGTAATTACTGCTCTTTCACATTGGATGATATTTTTTTAATATAACTAAGAAAACCAAAAACCTGTATAGTGTAAACTATATCATTAGGGAAAAAACACAGGCTGTAAAGTGGTTTGCATTAGAACCCAATGCATCCAGTTTGCTGGATACTCTTCTTCTTTCCTACCTGTTTTAAATGGTGTACCGCAGGGTTCCATATTAGGTCCGTTGTTGTTTTCCATTTATGTAAATAATCTCTGTGTTCGTGGTCATATCTTGTTCATCCCCCAGTGTTGTGCGAACCTTTGAGCTCCGGCAGTCAGCTTTTGATGTTGTTCAATCCCAGCTGACTCAGTTGAGACTAGTGCTAAATGCACAAAAATATAAGGTGGGGTTATTTTCAAATGGCAAACGATTGTCATTGAGCACTCCAAAAATATTAACTGCTCATAAGGTTGAACTTGAAATGGTCACATATAAGTACTTGGAGATTGTTATTGATGAAAACGTGTTTCTTAAATCTCACACTGGAAAAACTTGTGGCTAAACCTAAAATCAAATTGGGATTTTTCTTTAGAAACAAGTCCTGTTTTTTTCTACAAGTTCGGAAACGCTTAATTCCGATCACTTTTATGCTTTTGCTAGATTATGGAGATTATGAATGCATCATTATTTGGAAAAAATAATGTATATATCTGTGCATTATGTTTTATTACTAGTTGTGGCGACCATTGCACTTTATATGCAAAGGCAAATTGTCCATTTTTATCAGTACGCAGATCTTCTCGATGGTTGTGTTTTATAAATAAACCACTTCTGGTTCTGGTTCCCCCGCATTTGTGTTTTTTTGATGTGTAGAGACTCCAGTCGCTACAGCTTAAGGTTGTAGGACATACTTAGAATGTTTGTTCCTAGAGCCAACACAAATCTTGGAGAAAAAGCTTTAAGATATGCTGCTCCTTGGTCATGAAATAACTTACAAAAGGATCCGAGGTTACCGTAGCTGATCTCTTTGGGGGAATTTCATGCCATTTTAAAGGATCGAGAAACTGCTTCTATTGGGCATTGTAATTGTATTTACTGAAACATTTTGTTCTCCCCGTGACTGCGTGGGTTCCCTCCGGGTACTCCGGCTTCCTCCCGCCTCCAAAAACATGCACCTGGGGATAGGTTGATTGGCAACACTAAATTGGCCCTAGTGTGTGAATGTGAGTGTGAATGTTGTCTGTCTATCTGTGTTGGCCCTGTGATGAGGTGGCGACTTGTCCAGGGTGTACACCGCCTTCCGCCCGAATGCAGATGAGGTAGGCTCCAGCACCCCCCGCGGCTCCGAAAGGGACAAGCGGTAGAATATAAATGGATGGATGGATTTTAGAAATTGTTTTTATGTTAATATATGTGAGTAATTTATTTCTAATTTTATTGTGTGACTACTGCTGTTTCTGTTGTCTTTATATGTACTGTATTCCTGTAACTTTGTTTTGCTGCCCTCTTGGCCAGGTCACTCTTGGAAAAGAGACTTTAATCTCAATGAGGTTTTATCAGTTTAAATAAAGGATATTGATTGATTGCCGAGCCTATTGTTGTCTCATCTCCATTATTGCTATGTGATGCAATGGTAGTTTACGCTGCTATTGTTGACACACTGAGCCGACGACTGCTTCTGCTTCGTCTTAAACTTGCAAAGAGTAGATTCTAGATCAGGGGTGTCAAACTCAAATACAGATTGGGCCAAAATTTAGAACTGAACAAAGCCGCGGGCCAAGGTTGAACAAATTAACCTTTTAATAGGGACCCAAACAAGTTTTGCATTGAATATTGAACAAGCAAGGCTTATATAACTTTATAGTGACATGCAAAATCGAGCTTCAAAAAATAATAATAATAATAAAAATATCAATGGCATATCAAATACAATTTAAATAAAAATTGAATGCCTCTTTTCTATTTGCAGCCTTCTGAGGTAAATATCAACATTAACTTTTTCCACAGGCTAGTAAATTTGAAAATAAAATAACAATGAATAAACCAACCATTCAGGACTTTAAACTGCTCAGTTTGCAACACACTGATCTAATCTGATGTGCCCAAGCCAGATACTTGACATCTTTTCTTGGATGCTAGTTCATTAATGTCGGGGCTCAGGCTTTGAGCTGAGGTAACCTTCATTATCGAACGAAGGTGTTCATCAGTCATTATATCTCGTAGTCCACCCGGGTCATAGTCTTGGGGGCGTGCCTTTAAGGCACTGCCTTAAACCTCCTCTACGAACTGTCGTCACGTCCGCTCTTCATCTATTCTAACAATGTGCCGGCCCAGTCACAAGATATGTGCGGCTTCTGTATGCATACTCACGTGAATGCAATGCATACTTGACCAACAGCGATACAGTTTACACTGAGGGTGCCCGTATAAATAACTTTAACACTGTTAGAAATATGCGCCACACTGTGAATCTACACCAAACAAGAATGACAAACACATTTCGGGAGAACATCCGCACCGTAACACAACATAAACACAACAAAACAAATACCCAGAATCCCATGCAGCACTAACTCTTGCGGGCTGCAATATACACCACCGCTACCACCAACCCCCCCTCCATGCGTCGGTTGAGGTGTGCGGGGTTAGGGGGACGGGGTTTGGTGGTAGCGGGGGTGTATATTGCAGCCCGGAAGAGTTAGGGCTGCATGGGATTCTGGGTATTTGTTTTGTTGTGTTCATATTGTGTTACGGTGCGGATGTTCTCCCGAAACAATTCTTGTTTGGTGTGGATTCACAGTGTGGCGCATATTTCTAACAGTGTTAAAGTTATTTATACGGGCATCCTCAGTGTAACCTGTATTGCTGCTGGTCAAGTATGCTTTGCATTCACATGTGTGTGCGTGCAGAAGCCGTACATATTATGTGACTGTGCCAGCATTCGTTGGACTGGGTGAAAAGCGCACGTGACGATTTTCGGAGGGGCACTGAAATTTGGGAGTCTCTCGGGAGGGTTGGCAAGTATGGCAAGTATGAGAATTAGCGGTGAATGCGGCGTTACCGCGGCACCGCCGCTGTATATAATCGGCGGGCCAGTTCTAGTGTTGATTTGATATCGCCTCAAGGGCCAAGTGGAATCACACGGCGGGCCAATTTTGGCCCGCGGGCCAGAGTTTGACACCCATGCTCTAAAGTAACTGTACACAATTAGGCAAATAAATCAAACAATGTATTAATATAATCCACTTCAAGAAACAAAGTACAAAGAAGAAGAACCATGATAAACATTCTGAATTTATTTCATCCATCCATTCATTTTCTAGATAATCTTATTTAACTCACCATGTGAAATATAACTTACTTCAGTAATCATTATTTATTTATTTTTAATGTTATTATTATGGAGTATATTGTGAATAAACTGAGAACAGGAAGTGAACAAAAGTTTTAGCAACTGCTATGTAAAGGAAAAGGGGTAAGATTAAATAAGATCTTCTTCTTCCTACTCCTTTTCGAACATGTTGAATAGAGAACTGGAAATTGTGATGTATCATGTTGTATGCATGCATGTTTAAAATAAACACAAACCCAACTCAACTCAACACTTACTTGAGTACAATTTTGGGCTACTCTGCCCATCTCTGAGGGTGTGCTCCTCCTTCATGCGAGAGAGCTCTCCACTGCCACCAATCTGCATAGACATAAGGTGCTCAAATCACACATCAAGGGACTATGTTTCCATGCACTAAATTAATCTGATTCCTCAAATAATTCGGCTCAAAAGAGGCATTCTAGAACCCATGTAAACACCTTAATCTGATCATGTTTGGCTTTTCTAAAAGTCGGACTAACACACTTAGATTATGCGATTGAAAACCAGATCTGTCGAGTGGGTGTGTGCTGCCATAGGGGACCCTTTGTGTCGTGCATGCGCCAGTCTCAACGTGCTGAACATACTCAGAAGCGGATCCTGTTCGATAAAACCATAGGCAACATCTGGAATGAAGAGGAGACTTATTTAAGAAGGTAGCCAGAGGAAATGGAAAATGCCAACTTCATTTGGACTCCAGAACAAATATGAGGGAGATGGAAGAGAATGAAGCAGGCAAAGAAGAAAGTGTACACAAACCTTTTCACGCTGCATTTGTGCACTCCAAGCTGTTTAGCAATAACTTCGTATTCCGCACAACAGGCAAGTGTAGCATACAGTCTATGCTGTGTGCTGGTGTTGCTGTGTTTACAACTGTGAAGTGTGGCGCTGTAACAGTTTGACCCGCGCTTGTTGGAAGTGTCGTAAATCAAAATAAACAGTCGTGTTAGCACACAGTCGAGTCCGTGTATCCTTGGATATAACATTGGCGACGAGGATGGAGCTTCCTTTTTCTCCTTTGTCTCCCTTTCTCGCTCTGCCCGGCAAGCCACCGATCCCGTGGTCCCGCTGGCATTCGTCTTTTGAGACTTTTATCGCGACCATTCGGCTCACTGATGCTAGCGATGCTAAGCTCGGCCGTTTGGAAGAAGAAATAATTTGCGATCAGCTTGCTGAACGCACAACACTCCCAAAGCTACAAGAGAAACTGTTGATGTCACCATACGACTCGCCATTGTCGAAGGCAGTAGAAATAGCTTTCTAACTGGAGTCTGCTTCACATCTAGCATCCCGGCCAACTTGTTTAGACCCCTCCCCTGCACACTTTGCACCGCTGGCTCAGTCAGTGACCCCAGACGCTGAGCCCCCTGACAGCCCCTACCTTCACATGGACCTTGAGGTGAACATCATGGGACATCAGGGCGCTACCGCAGGCAGGCTGTGTGGAAATTATGACTCTTCTGCCCACTCTACCCATGCACCAACTTGCCCAGCCACAGGACAGAGATGCCATCATGCCAGCCCTTTGGTAGGATGAACCACTTCTCTAAAGTGTGCTGATCTACCCACCCCTGATAATTCTGAGTCCTGCCTGTCCCAAGTGCCAAGCTCCACCACCATCCACTCGGTGGGCTCCCACACAAAGCCGTTCAAGTGGTGTACTGTTGAGCTGGACAGTGTCTGCCGGCCGCTGCTGCTGGATACTGCTGCCTTCAAGTTGCTGCTTAATGAATAAACAGTTAGACGGCTCTCTCCACGACAACCAATTAAAGCAGGAGCAGAGGAGCTCTATGGTTATGGACGGACTAAAATTGGCATGGTGGGCACTCCCACTATACTTGCCAACCCTCCCGAATTTTCCGGGAGACTCCCGAAATTCAGCGCCTCTCCCAAAAACCTCCCGGGACAAATATTCTACCGATTTTCAGCCGGAGCTGGAGGCCACGCCCTCTCCAGCTCCATGCGGACCTGAGTAAGGACAGCCTTTTTTCACATCCGCTTTCCCACGATATAAACAGCGTGCCTGCCCAATCACGTTATTCCATACGAGGCGTCCGGCATACCGCCGATGAGCATGGTGCAGATGGAGAAGTTCTTCTCGGCGTCCGTGTTGGCGCAAACGTTGCCAAAGCCGACGCTGGTCAGGCTGCTGAGGGTGAAGTAGAGGGCGGCGATGTACGAGCTGCGCACCGACAGGCCGCCGACCGTGTTGTTGACGTAGGGCATCTCCAGGCGTTTGCCCAGCTCATGGAGCCATCCTTGGGGAAGAGACGTGAGGACAACAGGGTGACAAGAACTAAATCATCCAGACTAGAGATAAATTGTATTATTATGTTTATCTTACCTAAAAATAAATATATTTATTAATTTAAAAAAAGAAAACTAAATACATTTTTACTATATTTTGCTAAAAACATCAAAATTAATTGTATTTTTATTTGTATTTTTTCGGACTCCTTATTACATCCAGCCATAGAATTATACATTAAAATAAATATATTTGAAATAATTAATTTTAAAGGATCATAATAATTAATTTAAAATGACCATATTTAATTATCAAAATAATTGCTTGTTTATCAACAACTTTAGCATTTTATTTATTACATTTTGAAGCTCTAGGAAGCCAAGTTATGTTATATTCCTTAAGATTTATTTATGCAAGTTTGAAGTATCAATTATCTAAACACAGTTTTGTGTGCATATTTTTAGGATGTATATATATATATATATATATATATATATATATATATATATATATATATATATATATACATATATATATGAAATACTTGACTTGGTGAATTCTAGCTGTAAATATACTCCTCCCCTCTTAACCACGCCCCCAACCAAGCCCGAAATCGGAGGTCCCAAGGTTGGCAAGTATGACTCCCACCATCTCCGTGCGCTATAGCCCCAGAGCCCTCCCAGCATGCATTCACCCTCCAAGTATCTCGACACGGTGCTAACCTCCTGGGCTTTGGCCTCTTCTGCACGCTGGGTAGATAATACAGGCTCCAACATACTGATTGTGTTTACGCCATGGCTGCACTGTTCACCGGGCTAGGCCACATCACTGCTTTCAACCACCAGCCGCTCATTGAACCGGCCGTTTCCCCTGTCATTCAACCTCTGCAGTGTCTGCCCGTCGCCCTGCGTGATGACATCACGACAGAGCTGCAAAAGATGCTGGACGCGGCCGTCATCAAGCGAGTCAACACCTAACCCCGGATCTCTAATCTGGTGGTGGCACGGAGGAAAGATGGTGGCCTGCGTCCTTGCATCGACCTCCAGCAGGCAAACAGTGCGGTCATCCCGGACAAATACCCACCCTCTTCCCACGTCAGAAGAACTGTCTGCGAAATTCCACGGCTCTACAGTTTTCTCCAAACTGGACGTCCGCCAAAGCTACTTACAGATTCCACTACACCCAGACAGCTGCAAGCTCACAGCTTTTGTGACTCATTTGAGTGTGTTCCAATACACATGCATACCCTTTGGCCCCTAGCTGTTTTCAAAAAAATATTTCCACAATTTTTGCAGCCATCCCAGGTGTAGTGGTGTACTTGGACGACATTGTAGTGCACGGTGCATCGCCTGCTGTGCATGATGACCGCCTCTCCAATGTACTCCAGGTTCTCGCACACCACCATGAATGGTGAAAAATGTGCATTTGCTGCACCCGCCATTGAGTTTGTGGGGTTCCGTCTGACCGCTGCTGATCTGAGCCCCCCGAGTTCTCCTCCCCCGCACAACTCTCATCATTCCTGGGCATGACCGCATCCTACATGCGCTTCTTTCCCCGTTATTCTGACACCACCGCACCAGTCCGTGCCCTCTTCAAACAGGATGCGCCTTGGGACTGAAGACCCACATGCTCAGCTGCTGTTTAATTCACAGCTCACCTCTTACCCCGCGCTTTCCCACTTTTATTTACAGTGCCCCATGTTTGTGACCTGTGATGCCTCCAACACTGTAGTCGGTGCGGCCCTGTCTCAACTGCAGCAGAGGACTGAGCGGCCAGTGGCGTTTGCGTCAAAGGCACTCACTGCACATGATGTTCCTTAAATCAGTGTTTTTCAACCACTGTGCCGCGTCACACTAGTGTGCCGTGAGATACAGTCTGGTGTGCCGTGGGTGATTATCTAAATTCACCTATTTGGGTTAAAAAAGTATGTTTTGCAAACCAGTAATTATAGTCTGCAAATGATGTGTTGTTGTTGAGTGTCGGTGCTGTCTAGAGCTCGGCAGAGTAACCGTGTAATACTCTTCCATATCAGTAGGTGGCAGCCGGTTGCTAATTGCTTTGTAGATGTCGGAAACAGCGGGAGGCAGTTTGAAGGTAAAAAGGTGTCTAATGCTTAAACCAAAAATAAACAAACAGGTGAGTGCCCCTAAGAAAAGGCATTGAAGCTTAGGGAAGGCTATGCAGAACGAAACTAAAACTGAACTGGCTACAAAGTAAACAAAAACAGAATGCTGGACGACAGCAAAGACTTACTGCGGAGCAAAGACAGCGTCCACAATGTACATCCGAACATGACATGACAATCAACAATGTCCCCACAAAGAAGGATAAAAACAACTGTTCTTGATTGCTAAAACAAAGTAGATGCGGGAAATATCGCTCAAAGGAAGACATGAAACTACTACAGGAAAATACCAAAAAAAAGAGGGAAAGCCACCAAAATAGGAGCGCATGACGAGAACTAAAACACTACACACAGGAAAACAGCAAAAAACTACAAATAAGTCAGGGCGTGATGTGACAGGTGGTGACAGTACACCTACTTTGAGACAAGAGCTATATTGATGCATGCTTGGTTATGGTTTAAAGTCATATCCAACAATTGCGACAACGACTTTTTACTGTCAACTGAGTTTCTTTTTTTAGTGATTTCTGCTGGTGGTGTGCCTCCAAATTTTTTCAACGCAGAAAATGTGCCTTGGCTCAAAAAAGGTTGAAAAACACTGCCTTAAAGGGGTCATATTATAATTTTTTTCTACATTTAAAACACTTTCTTGTGGTCTATATAACATGTAATATTGGTTCTTTGTCAAAATTTTGCGTAGATTAAGAGGTGGCAACTTGTCCAGGGTGCACCCTGCCTTCTGCTCGAGTGCAGTTGGGATAAACCCCCACCCCCCCAAAAAAGCACTTCGGGTAAATTTCTACCATATCTTCATGGACTGTGACGGTGACGTCACAACTGGGAAAAACGTCAAAATTACAGCAAATTCCGAACGGCTCGTTTGAAGGAAGTATATAGGAAGGCAGGATTGTTTTAAAATTATTTTCATCATGCCTCCATAGTTTGATTTAAAATTTTTGAGGCTTATGTAGCTCCCAAATACACAAAAACAGGTACCAGGATGTAAGAAAAGTTGGTTTTGCATAATAGGCTCCCTTTGATGTAACTTTTTAAAAATGTCTAAAACACTTAAATCATAACTTTAATCAAATCACAGCCGAGAGACACTCTTGTCATTTGGCAAGACTATGCCCTCCTGGAATATGTAAAGCAGGGGTGTTCAAAGTGTGGCCAAGGGGCCATTAGTGCTTATTTTATGGACATTGTAGAAAAAAATAAACAAAAAACAACATAAACATTGAAAAATAGTGCAAAAAGGCATAATGTAATGGGAAATTGATGAAATAAATAAATAATTAATAAAGACACATATATTTTTCTTTAAATATATTATTTTGTCTTTTTATTATCCTATTTCATTGCAAATAACATGATGATGTCAGCAACTCCCACCCCTGTGTTGTCTTTTGTAGTTTTTACCCCCCAAAAATTTAAATCCCAATCGAACATCAAGTTTCCAAATCGTGCAGCCCTGCAAGCAGACAACCTTTATAGCTTTTAAACGTCAGTAAGCCTACCTCTATAAACTTGGGAGAAAAAACTAAGTAGTTTACAATGTCTGACAAGCTGACCTGAAATTATTGGAATAAATAATTTGGTATGAAATAACATAACAGCTTTTGATTTGTTATACTGCTGATATACTGCTGCTCTAGTGCACTACTATTAGTACTATTAGTCATTACATCACAGAGAAATGTTTACTTTATGTAATAATAGTAACATTTCACAAGTAAACATTTAATAATAATAATAATAATGGATTAGATTTTATATGGATCTTCTCTAATATATTTTTAAGACATTTCATGGTCGTACTTGTGACTCTTTACCAGATTTTGACAGAATTTAGGATTTTTTAAGGCTTTACAAATTACCGGAATTCAGACTACAACTTTTTAAGATGTTGTGATTACCCTGGGCTGACAGGCTTTATACCAGGGCTGTCCAAAGTGCGACCCACAGCTTGAGTTTTGTTGGCCCACACAATATTGTCAGGATAAAATCAAACAAAAAAGTAAAACAAATTTTTCTTTAAAAAGACTACAGTATGTAATAAGGGAAAAAAACATGTTGATACTAAAAGCTAATAATAACACGCTTTGTAAATTGTAACACGAAGATGACACAAAGTTAGTTTTTAAACATTATTTTACAAAACAATAACATTAAAATGGCCACTGCATGCTTTGACTTTTCAGTATGCGGCCCTCAGTTCAAAAAGCTTAGACATCCCTGCTTTAGACAAATCTAAGACAAAGTAAGTATTTAGTCACGAACACATAGAAAAAAATATCAAATATATTAATAATGGAATGTTATGACTGTAATATTGTATTCATTTATTTTTGTGTGTAGTTGTTATGGCTACCATTGGCTTTGTTAAACATTTAAAATATATTCTTCTCGTAAATATGATATTTAAATGACATGATGCTGTGAAAAGGAAAATATATTCTTGCCATGTATATGATCTACATATAACAATGTGTGAGAGCGTGTGTGTGGAGCAGGAATGTGCTGAACTGCACAACACACAAACGCGCACACACACATTGTTTGTTGGTGTGTAGGAAGAGGAGCACGTCTGCTGGTGAGTTCTCATATTTATAATTGGTTTATTTAGCAAATAAATGATATTTCAATTTTAGATCTGTTTAAGGTTGTTTTAAAATGTAAAGTGTTTCTCTTAATATTTGATGCAGATATACGTTTGACCATGAAAACATGACTTATGCCACACACACGTACACACACACACACACACACACACATACATACACACACACACACACACACACACACACACACACACACACACACACACACACACACACACACACACACACACACACACACGGCTGCTAATGGTGCCTGGCGGGTGATGATTTGTTCCAGATGGTTAAACAATTATGGCAGTGATAGTGGGGTGAAAGGTCAGCTGGGACTAATGAAGCTAATCGTTTTCATGAAGACATCAGGACAGTCTTTGTCCTTATAAAGCTTTCAGGGGTCTAAAATGATCTTTAGTGTAAAGCACTGGTGGTGTCATGTACATAATTATAATGTAAAATTAAATTATGTATACAATGTGTCTCTTTTAAAGTTGATAATTAGGTTTAAAAAATATAATAAATTATTTTAAAAAAAGAATTCAAATTAAATAGATGTAAAAAAAAATGTTAAAAATAAAACAAACATTAACTTACTATATGTATGTATTATATCTACATTCAAATGTATTGTTTAAAATATAGAATTGTATAATTTATAGATTTCTAAACATGTCCAGACTATATTTTTTGTCGTTTGATATTTAATACATGATAATAATCACACACAGCCAGCCAGCGTGACTTTTGACATGAAAACATTTGATGACTTTGCGGCGTCTTTGGGCCTTGTCGGCGCCGAAATAGCTCCGCCTCTACCAGAGGGGCGGTGTGTACATGGCGTGCATTATGACATCACTGCGGCGAGGGAGCGCTGAAAAACATTGGGTTCAAACGATGAAGGCGGTCCGTAACGTTGCGGTCCGACAGTTTTGGAGGCTGAGGGGGGCGCTGGAGGACTGCGGTGATAGGGCGGTGATAGGGCGGTAATAGTGTGGCGATAACGTGGTAGTAACGGGCTGCCGGGGGGGGGGCACAGCCAGCCATTGCAGGGTCCCGCCACCATCGAGCGGGTGGGCGGGCCTGGACGTTATCAGTATGTTGCAGAGGGTCACATGACCGCTGACTTTGATTGCTGCTGCAGCCGCACAAAGAGCGCCGCCTTTATCAGCAAACCGCACGCTTTTTAAAAAGCACAAATCCACCTGTCATCTGATTGGACCGCATAAACTCTTTCCACCAAAAACTCTTCCAGTGTCCCTGCCCAAGGGCCCGCAGCCAGGACCAGGACATGTGAGCGGCGTCCCGTGAAGAGTAGCCATCACCGACCTTCAGGTGAGAATGTTTTCGGGATGTAAGCATTTGTGTGGTTGCCGGGACGACGGCAGCAGCGACATCCCAGCTTCTGCATGTAAAACGCCTCTTTCAAGTTTGTCTGCACCTGAGGGGGACGATGCGGCTCTAAATGGTCATGATGGAGTACAACAACCCCCGTCCCCTGGGGAGGCTCAGCTGTGCGTCTGTCACGCTCTCTTACCTTCTCCTTCCAGCTGCTGAGGAAATCATCTGCTGTCAGGACCGGTCTGGATCAGGAAGTGAATCCGAGGACCAGCCATGCTATCCACCGCCGTGCAGATCCTGGCATTTGCCCTGGCTGTACTGGGCGTGGTGGGTGCCACCGTGGCCACGCTGCTTCCCAACTGGCAGGTGAGCATCAAGGTGTGGTCCAGCATGGTGGCCCCCATGTGGCACACACGGGGGCTGTGGATGGACTGCGTGTGGTACAGTGCCGGAGTCTTCAGCTGCACCATGAAGAACTCCCTCCTGTCCCTGCCCCCTTACCTGCAGACCACCAGGGCTGCCATGGTCCTGTCTTGCATTGTGGCGGTCTTTGGACTGTGCCTGGCCTCTCTGGGCCTCAAGTGCACTCGCTGGGGGGGAAGCCATCAGGCCAAGGGGCACACGGCTATCGCTGCGGGGGCCTGCTTCATCCTGGCCAGTGCACTCTGCATAGGCCCCGCCTCCTGGTTCACCTCGGAGGTCGTTGCCGCCTTCCTGAGCACCGACTTGCCCGACGGCAGCAAATACCAGCCGGGGGGGGCGCTCTGCGTCACCTTCGTCTCTGCCGGCTTCCTTCTGGCTGGGGGGGTTATCTTCTGCCTGTCCTGTCCGGGGCAAGGATCGGTCCAGCTGGACTACCCGTCCCCTGTGGACCCAGACAGATTTATTCTGACCCGAGAGAAGCGGCGCCGTCCAAAAACAACTGACATGACAGACATGACAGCACAGAAGAAGACCTATGTCTTTCTCTCCAAAGTGTCTCCCAAAGACCTGAAGGACAGTTACACCCTGCAGGAGTACGTCTGACCCACACCAAAGTCCTCCGGGACTTTCATGTTTTTTATGACAGAGACAAAAAACTGTGTGAGACGATTAAAGTTGCCTTCTATCCAGTCCTGACATGACAACAATCCCGAAAGCCATCCCGATCCCACAGCCTGCACATCCACATCCACATCCACTCCGTCTTTTCCTGAAGGCCCGGGAGGACACCAGCGAGGCGGCGCAGCGTGGAGGACGCTAATGATGCTATTTGCTTTCCATTATCTTCCGACACGCCTCTGTGCACACACACTCACACACACACACACACACACACACACACACACACACACACACACACACACACACACACACACACACGAGCATCAGTGAATGTTCCAGAGGACGTCTGAATGGGCGTTTTTTTTTCAGCTGAGCAGTCAATCACGCTGTCTCTCAGGAAACGACAATTTCAAAGCTAATTTTTTACTTTCGTGTTTGTCTCGTGCAGATATTTCACATAAATGTTCAAACATGTTTAAAGCTGAAAGAAAAATCTTGTTGATCAATTTAACAATGAAAACGAATGTGCTTCCTCTTTAAAGTCATTATGTTGTGCAATATCAACGACCTGCTTTAAACGCTGAAAAGTGATGACGTCATAGTTCAGCAAAAAGATGGCAAATAAATCATTGACCTCTCTTCCATGAGGAATACTTTCCTCCAGTTGAAACTCAAGCTGGGTGCTGCCCCCTGCAGGTAAGATACAGTCACTACGTCCATAAAACAATACAAAACAAGATGTTTCATATAATTAGAATGACTGTGTGTTATTATTTTAATGATGAGATGAAGCTTTCCATCCATCCATCCATCCATCTTCTTCCGCTTATCCGAGGTCGGGTCGCGGGGGCAGCAGCCTAAGCAGGGAAGCCCAGACTTCCCTCTCCCCAGCCACTTCGTCCAGCTCCTCCCGGTGGATCCCGAGGCGTTCCCAGGCCAGCTGGGAGACATAGTCTTCCCAACGTGTCCTGGGTCTTCCCCGTGGCCTCCTACCGGTCGGACGTGCCCGAAACACCTCCCGAGGGAGGCGTTCGGGTGGCATCCTGACCAGATGCCCGAACCACCTCATCTGGCTCCTCTCGATATGGAGGAGCAGCGGCTTTACTTTGAGCTCCCCCCGGATGGCAGAGCTTCTCACCCTATCTCTAAGGGAGAGCCCCGCCACCCGGCGGAGGAAACTCATTTCGGCCGCTTGTACCCGTGATCTTGTCCTTTCGGTCATGACCCAAAGCTCATGACCATAGGTGAGGATGGGAACGTAGATCGACCGGTAAATCGAGAGCTTTGCCTTCTGGCTCAGCTCCTTCTTCACCACAACGGATCGATACAGCGTCCGCATTACTGAAGATGCCGCACCGATCCGCCTGTCGATCTCACGATCCACTCTTCCCTCACTCGTGAACAAGACTCCGAGGTACTTGAACTCCTCCACTTGGGGCAAGATCTCCTCCCTAACCCGGAGATGGCACTCCACCCTTTTCCGGGCGAGAACCATGGACTCGGATTTGGAGGTGCTGATTCTAAGTTTAAATAAGTGGGTTGCAATCATTTGACCGAGAGGAACATCTGGGCACTTCCTGGTTTCAGGCAATGCTCGAGAGCCCACGCCACTGTTTATTTACCTGAATCAGTGCGATTTAGCTGTATTTTGAAAGGTTGAGAGGCAAGTATATAAGCGATCATAAAAAATAAAAAAAATAAATAAATGGGATGGAATTAAGCAATAATCAGTGAAAGATGATGTTGGACTTATTCGTGCATCTCTAGGTAACATATTTGATTGACATAAGTGGCGTGTTGCTGCGATCATAATGCGAATGAGAAAAAGGATACCTTTGTTTGCAGTTGATTTCCTGCTACAAATATTAGTCTGACATCTACAATTCATGTCTGCAGTTGTTTTTATGGTGTGAAGTTCATATTTTGTCTCATTATTTCGCTATATGTCACTGGTGTTCAGTAATGTTTGCTAGCGATATCAAGATTCAGTAAATGCTGTTGAGCCTATGAGAGATTTATTCATGTAATTCAGAGGTCCCCAAACTACAACCCGCGGGCCAGATACGGCCCGCCAGCGTCCAAAATCCAGGCTGCAGGAAGTCCATCCATCCATTTTCTACCGCTTGTCCCTTTTGGGGTCGCGGGGGGTGCTGGAGCCTATCTCAGCTGCATCCTGGCGGAAGGCGGGTTACACCCTGGACAAGTCGCCACCTCATCGCAGGGCCAACACAGATAGACAGACAACATTCACACTCACATTCACACACTAGGGTCAATTTAGTGTTGCCAATCAACCTATGCCCAGGTGCATGTCTTTGGAGGTGGGAGGAAGCCGGAGTACCTGGAGGGAACCCACGCAGTCACGAAGATGAAAAAAAAAATATATATATATATATATTTATTTATTTTTTATTTTTTATTTTTTTTCAATTATTATTTTTTTTTTTTCAATTTGTCTTTTTTTTTTTTTTAATCTGTCCTTTTTAATCCACTTTCTACCGCTTGTTACTCTCAGTGTCTCCTAGCGGCTCAGGCAAATCATATTGTCTATAAATGCATTTTCCCATCGATAACGTGACAACATTGCGCTTGTGCCGGAGTGTCGGGCGAGCGCGCGGCAAGTGCATGCTCTTGCAGTGAATTAGTGTGCGAGGCCCGGCCTCCGGCCAAATTGTTTTAACCCAATGCAGCCCCCGAGTCAAAAAGTTTGGCGACCCCTGATCTAATTTATCAATACTATTAAGAATATTTTCGTTAAGCTAATGAAGGCACTACAATGTGGTCATCCGTGTCGAATAAAGCACTTGGCTTTCCTGCACAACAACAACTGAGCTGTTAGTTTCTGTTATGAAAATAGACTAAAATATGGTGAATCGCAGCAACAATCACAGTATTTATTTCTAGGACTTAACATGACGTGAGTTTATTTGCATAACCAGGTCTTTGTAGTTATATTGAGGCTTAGCGACCACAAAAGAACAAAAAACTAATGCGATCTCTTGTCCTTTTCTCATGTAGAGTTCTGCTCTCAAACACTACTAATATAGAAGAGAATAAACTTGTTTGGATCACAGAAATGTTCTCAAACAAATCAAATGTTCAAAAAAACATTTTACAAAGTGATCACTGCAGTATTCCACAAGATGATGAAAGTGATATTTTAAGAGCCATTTCCTTCCACGCACTTTTGTTTACGTTTATTCCATGACTTTAACTTTATGACCCTCTTCTGTCTGACTTTATGAAAGCTCTTTCCTATCTCTCTATTTGAACGATTGGAACACCCAAGAACAGAACAGCAGTACAGCATTTTTTGCTCAAACTCTACACTCACTCTCACTTTGTTTTAATGCTACGCTCAAGCTGCTTGACCATCAAGTGAATTAAGTCGTGAAAAAGAAAAACAGACATGACGCCATATACAACCCAGCAATAACGTCACATCCGTTTTTCTTCTTCGCGGCTTAATTAACAGGAAGGTCAAGCCGCATGAGCGTTGCATTAAAACAAAGTAAGAGTGAGTGTGGAGTTTGAACAGAAAACGCTGTATTGCTGTTCTGTTCTTGGGTGTTCCAATCATTCAAATAGAGAGACTGGAAAGAGCTTTCAAAGGATCCTGAAAAAAGTGGTTCATAAAATTAATAAAGTCATGGAATAAAGGAAAGTGCGTCAAAGGAAATGGCTCTTTTAAAATACCTCTTTCATCTTGAGGAATACAATCGGACCATGGTTGTGTCTGCATCGATCATTTTGTAAAATGGTTTTTTGAACATTTGATTTGTCTGTGAAACTTTCTGTGATGCAATCGAGTTTATTGTGTTTGAGAGCAGAACTAAACATAAGAAAAGGACAAGCGATCACATTAGTTTGTGTTATTTTGTGGTTCCTATGCCTAAATATAACTACGGTTGTGCAAATAAACTAACGTCAAATCCTAGTAATAAATATTGTGATTGTTGGTCCAATCCACCACATTTTCATTGTCACTTTTCATAACATAAACTAAAAGCTTAGTTGTTGTTGTTGTTGTGCAGGAAAGCCAAGTGCTTTATTCAACAAGGATCACTACATTATAACGTCTTTAGTGGTATTTGTTGGCATCAACAAAATATCCTTAATAGTATTGATAAATTAGATGATTACATCTCTCGTAGGCTCAACAGCATATACTGAATCTTGATATTGTTGCAAACATTGCTGAACAACAAGTACATTTATAGCTAAATAATTAGACAAAATATGAACTTTACGTCATAAAAACAACTGCAGACATGAATTGTAGATGACAGACTAATGTTTGTAGCAGTAAATGAACTGCAAACAATATCCTTTTTGTCATTAGTGTCACGATCACAGCAGCCCGGTACTCTTATGTCAGTCAAATGTTACTTAGCAATGCACGAAAAAGTCCAACTTTGTCTTTCACGGATTAATGCTTCATTTTTTGGACCCCTCGGATGTAAAGACATGATGTGCCTCCTATCTTTTCTTCTCTAAATACCGTGAGTGTCAAATCAAGTGAGGTCGTAGCGAGCGGGAACTATTGGTGATGATAAATGTATTAAATGTTAAAAAATATTTTTCTTAAGAGTGTAAAAATCCACCTCATCCCATTTTAAATAATTTTTTCATGGTTGCCTATATATATTTGCCTTTCAAAATATGCCCAAATCCGTAGTGATGCAAGTAAATAAACAGTAGCGTAATGGGACTCTAGACCTTCGCTTGAAAGCCGGAAGTGCCTCTCGGTCACATGATTGCAACCCAGCAATTGTTTGTTATTTATAACTGCTCATTTAGCCACGTTAACTCAACTGCATTTCAGTGTGAAACAACTAAGAACATTAGCCTGCTGCTATGCTAAACTACGCGAATGCATAACTGGCTTTTTGTTGGGCTGAAAAGATGTCAACTGTCAAGAATCTGTCAACATGAGGACATGAGAGCTAATTACCTCTTTAAAATAATCATGCTAGAAGCTTCCATGACCTCCCGTCTTGTCCACTGTTGCGTGACATCAGTGGAAGAACATTTACGAAAAGCATAGAGTGACAATAGAGTGGATCCAAGATGGCGCCGTGAACGGTCTTACCTGCGGGAGCAGCATCTAAAAAGAATATAAACTTGCGAAAATGGCTCGTGTATGTTTGAAAAGAAACCTACGTTTCCCTATAGTCTCTAGTTCTTTTTGTGCTTCATTTGGTTGGACTTTGGAGGCTGTTCCTTTGAACTACGTCGTCGTCTTCTGGCTGGAAAAGAAAAGGTGTGGCGAGGAAAAGGCGGAAAACGCTACAACCGGGGCCTCAAACCTGCTAATTGAGAACTGCCATGACTGTTACATCGGTGAGGACAGCATGAAAATGTGTCTCATGAATGAAGAAGACTTTCCTTCCCTGCCAGTAACACCGGAGAAGCCTCCCACCAAAAAAGAAAAAGATGGAATGGACAATAGCGACATTGTCGCTAAACGCCAGCTCAGACAAGCTGAAGAAGTTGATCCAGGCCAACACCACTCAGATTGCCAGCGTGAGAGTTAAAGTGGAACAAGTCTGCAAACAAGTGAACGAGGTTATGGGGAGAGTTTCTGGACTGGAACTGGCTGTGGAGGGGGATAAGAAACTAATCAGTGAACTTCAAGAACGCATCACCGAGATGGAGAGATATTCAAGGCGATGGAACCTGAGACTGCATGGTGTGGCCGAGCATGTGGAGGACAGACATGTACGTGAAGAGGTTATCCGAGTTTGCCAGGCTCTGCTGCTGAACGGCTCCCAAATGTTAGAGACACCGTGCACCGCGTTGGAGTGAAGAAGCCAAAAGGTAACAGGTGTGTTTTACTGCAGTTTTCCTCCCGGGTGCACAGAGCTGCAGTCTGGGCCGCTACAAAGAATTTCTCTTCGCCGAGGATCTCTGTAAAGACGACAAAGAAGCAAGAATGAAGTTATGGCCACTGGTGGATGAAGCTCGCAAGGCAGGGACAATTGTCTACTTTGTAGGTGGTCGAGCATTTATTGACAAAAAAGAAATCCTGTGTCCTGTCTGAAGATACACCTTTCAGACATGAACTTACTCCTGACTTTATTTTGTTAAGAGGATGGATGGATGGATGGATGGATGGATAGATGGAGTTACAACGAGCCAGTTTTTGCCCCTTTTGAATATTAATATGATGTTGTTCCCCTAGCATCTAATTGCTAAACGCAAAGCATTTTCTAATTCATTTTGTTTAACCTTGTCTTTATCTATAGTTTCTCTCAACGCCAGGGGGTTAAGGCAGAACTTGAAGCGCAAAGCTTTATTTTTATTTCTTAAAACAATGTAAAACAGATTTATGTTTTCTACAGGAGACACATAGTATGTATGATGATGTAAAGTTTTGGAGATCTCAATGGGGTAATGAGATATATTGCTCTCATGCATCACAGCATTCTGGTGGAGTTGGCACACTTATAAACAATATGACAGGGGTTTTATTGCATCATAGTGACTATGATAAAAATGATCATTATATTTGCCAGGTTTTTGACATTCAGAAAACTAACTTTATAGTTGTTAACATTTATGGATATAACTCAGTGCCTGACAATAATATTTTATTTAGTGAGGTGTAAAATAGGATTCTACATTGGCTTGCCAAATTTCCAAATGCTTATACTGTATACTTGTAGGAGGTGATTTCAACACTGTCCTCGACAATTCACTTGATAGATGACCACCAGCTTCTCAAAATAGTGTCAGCTCAAATCTAAAACTACTAATGCAAAGGCTTGGTGTAATTGATGCCTGGAGATCTAAAAATCCTGATAAGACATCTTTTACCAGGTCCAATAATTCAAGCTCAAGAAAATCCAGAATAGACATGTAGTTAATTTCTAATGCAATGCAAGACAATGTTACTGCTAAAATTATCTCCACTTATTTGGCTGATCATAAGGCTATACAGATTCACATATCTCTACATCAGTTTCACAATTGTCCAAATAACTCATAATGGAAACTCAATAGTTTGGTTTTATGTAATGAAGCAGTTAAAATGAGGATTAAAGAACTAATACATTTTGGGGGGAATAAAGCCAAGACCCAAAATATTTATGGTAGTAATTGGGAACTCCTTAAATATGAGGTAGGTAAATTTATTAGAAAATATTGCAGTAATCTAGCTGAGAAAAAGCAATCTGAGAAAGAAAATGTGCTTTCCATCATTACGGCATTATCGTCTATATGTCCAGATAATAGGTCAGCAGAAGAAAAAGAAAGGCTCTTAGAAAATCAAAGTAGATTAGACAAAAGGTATCCATCAAAAGCAGAAGGAGCCTTTGTAAGATCTAGGAGACAATGGTTGGCGGAAGGTGAACAAAATTCTGCGTATTTCTTTCGATTAGAAAAATTGCAGGCTCAAAATAGCACCATTGATCAACTGAAGATAAATAAATGATAAATGGGTTGTACTTGTATAGCGCTTTTCTACCTTCAAGGTACTCAAAGCGCTTTGACACTACTTCCACATTTACCCATTCACACACACATTCACACACTGATGGCGGGAGCTGCCATGCAAGGCGCTAACCAGCACCCATCAGGAGCAAGGGTGAAGTGTCTTGCTCAGGACACAACGGACATGACGAGGTTGGTACTAAGTGGGGATTGAACCAGGGACCCTCGGGTCACGCACGGCCATTCTTCCACTGCGCCACGCCGTCATAAACTATATGGTTTGCAATGATGCAAACCAGATTGCAAATAATTCTTCTCAATTTCACAAAAAATTATACAATAGTCAATACCATGAAAGTGATGCTGTTTCGTTTATGGATACCTTAACTAAAACTAAATCAATCAGCACAGCTGACCAAGAATTCTGTCACCGTCCAATCTGTCTCAATTAATAGCTTCAAATATAACAAATCTCCTGGGGTGGATGGTATTACATCTGTATTCTATAAAATATTTTCAGAGGAGCTCGCTCCCATCTTACGAGAAGTATTCTGTAAAAGTTATGATAAAGGTGTCCTTCCTCCAACTTTAACACTACCTTACCCTTATACCCAAACCAAACAAAGATTTGCTAGTCATTGATAATTGGCATCCAATTATCCTTCTAAACAATGACTATAAGATTGTAGCTTTTATCAGTTTAAAACTGGTTCTGGAGGACATAATTGACGATACACAGTCAGGATTTATGAGAGGGAGGCACATATCGAATAATATCAGGCTTGTACTGGACATACTGGATTACCCAGAGGTCATTAATGATGAAGGCTTCCTTCTTTTCTTGGACTTCTACAAAGCTTTTGATTTGATCTAACATGAATTTATCTTCAAGACACTTGACTAATTTGGCTTTGGCTATTTTTTCTTCAAAACAATTAAGACTTTGTACTGTAATGGTAATAGCTCAAAAAAGTTAAACAAAAATAAAAGGTACATCTCCAAGGTTGGACTTAAAACATGAGATACGGCAAGGCTGTCCTATTTTTCCATATTTATTTTTGTTAGCCACCCAATTGTTATCCGTTCATGTAAAAACTAGTCATTTAAAAGGGATCTCCATATTAGACAGAGAAATAACTTCAGCCAACTGGCTGACAACACCACACTCTTTTTGAAGGACTCTTCTCAAATTCCTCTTGCCTTAGATGTGATTTGTGTATTCTCTTTGGCTTCTGGTCTCCATTTAAATGGAGCTGAGATAGGCTCCAGCGACCCCAAAAAGGGACAAGCGGTAGAAAATGGATGGATGGAAGTGTGAACTAATGGCTGTGAAAAGATGTGAAATGCTGTCTATATGTAAAATTCCAATTAAGGTGAGTATTAATTACCTATGAATAATTGTTACTAAAAATCAGAGTTCTAGATCGGTTTTGAACTTTACTCCAATTGTAGAAAAAAACAAGACAAGATTTGACCAATGGCTGCAAAGAGATTTATCCTTAAAAGGCAGACCATTACTTTCCAAACAGAAGGTATCTCTAGGTTTACGTATGCGGCTATTTATTTCGATGTAAACCAAAAAAATTGTAAGACTATTGACAAAATACTTGTTGACTCTATTTGGAAAAACAAGATTCATTATATTAAGAAATCTGTTCTAATGAACAATTACAGTCAGGGTGGTCATAATTTTTTTAATAGATTTTACTACACTTAACAGCACCTTCAAGATTAATTGGATAATACATTATTTGAGAGATCCTACCTCAATTTGGAACTTCATTTCTCATCATGTATTTTATAATCTTGGGAGGTCTAAAATTTTTGTTATTGTGTAACTACAATATTGATAGGATTCCTGTTATGCTTTCAAACTTCCACAAACAAGCCCTTCTGGCATTGTCTCTTCTCTGTAAACACAATTTCTCACCTACAAAATACTTCATTTGGAACAAGAGATATATGTCACAAAACAAAATCACTTTTCCTCAACAATTGGTTCAAGAATGGTATTATTTTGGTGAGTCAGCTTTTCAATAAGGAAGGTTAATTACCAATCATTTCTCAACCATTTTAAGGTCCCTGTGTCTCCCTAACAATTTGCCATTGTATTAGATGCCATTCCAACAGGTGTTATGTTGTAAAGGAGTTATTCAATTCCTCTTTCTGCTGTAACAATTGTGAATGATCCACTTGACACTCCTGTGGGGAAACTTTGTTTTGATCAGAAAAATAACAGAAACATCTGCAGCTTATTCCAAAATGATTGTGTGTCTGTCTGTCTCCTATGTAATTGTGCTCTGGAATAATGTTGTGAATGACATCTGCTGGGTCAAACCGTGGTCTCTTCCTAACAGGTATTTACTTACAAAGTCAAAGAGATTTTTTTCAAAATCATTCATGGTTATTACCATGTAAAGACTGTGATTTGTGATGTTACCTGCACCTTATGTAACATGCATTCAGAGACTGTTTACCACCTGTTTGGACTTGTGAAAGCACTCGATCACTATGGCAAGGCATCTGTCGTTTCATCTTGGACAACATTTATGACAAATTTGTGCTTTGGCTTAAAGACGTGCTATTTGAATTTACACAGTATGAGAAAATGTTACCTTTGCAACCTCATTATACTATTGGCTAAGTTTTATATTAATAAATGTAAGGTTCTCAATACCCAACCTCTTTTTTTGTGCCTTTAAAAAAAGAGAACTTTACTTTAAAACACTATCTACCTCTAGCAACCAAAAAGCTGTGAAAACTATGATGCTATGATTCAAATTTAAACTATTTAGAGAACTTGTGTGAGCCTATAACTTTACACATTACTACATATATATATTTTACATTCTACTAGAATTACATTATTGAATTAACAAACACTCACTATGACTCTTTATGTTCTGCTTGTTTAAAAAGTCTTAAGTCCAGCCCATGAGATTATTACTTAGGTTATAATGGTGTCACAGATGGTGAATTAAAATGTGAGGTTGAATCGTATTAAAAGCATATGAAAAGTTAATGAATTCAAGCCTGGCGGGTACAACACCAATTTCTCTCCTGGTGTTTAAAAAGCAAATGAAGCAAAGTGAGTCTGTGTTGAAGTTTTACTGTATCAGCAACATCATATATGAGCAACATCATATGAGGTTTGGAAAATTACATTCTAAAAATACGTTAATTTTAAGATTCTCATACATTAATTTGTAATTTCCCGTATGGCAACGCTGACCAAGGTACCAATAGCTGAGAGGAAAAGTGGGTTCAATTGGTCTGGTGGTGGGAGCCATCTTGATTGAATCCTCAAAATTACCCAATGTGCACAAACACGACATGTCCCCTTCTAATCAGCTTATTTAAAGTACACTATTCACAAATTCTAAAGAATTTGATGAGGTGGTGACTTGTCCAGGGTGTACACCGTCTTCCGCCCGAATGCAGCTGGGATAGGCTACATCCACCCCCACGACCTCGAGAGTGACAAGCGGTAGAAAATGGATGAATGGATGGATAATTAAACCCAAAAGCATTTTTGTTTATGAGGATCTTGTCAGTTGCCAGCACTTATTTGATTGTACAGAATGCAGCTAACAGCAAGCTTCACAAGCATGTATTGATATTCATGTATTCAATTAACATGAGTCAAATGACACGTGTCCAGTGTCCCCGCTTTGTCTGAGGGTCCCTGAAAGCACCAAACGTTCTCAGTTCAACTGGGCTGCGTTCCAACACGCTCACTTTAGTGCCCCTGTTACTTGGACTTAAAAAGCGACTCCAAGTCCTGCAGGTCAGACCCCGCCGCCCTGTCCGACTTTGGGATAGGCGGGAAGAAGGAGGCCATCTTGCATCTGAACTCAGACATCTGAAAGACAAAACATTTCAACATTGATTTTCCTTCCTTTTGCAATTTTCCATTTGGAAGTAGAACACGTACGCTGTGAACATCCAGAAGTTTCCACACGGTGAAGCTGAGCAGCCCCACGCCACACCAGGCGTACATAGAACCTCTGCCAAGAGCCCGCAAGGCAAGTGCTGCGCCGCTCTCAGGAAGTGTCGCTGTAACGCCCTGCAGTCAACACACACACTCAGTTAATATTAATAACTAGGGATGTCCGATAATGGCTATTTGCTGATATCCGATATTCCGATATTGTCCAACTCTTTAATTACCGATACCGATATCAACCGATACCGATATCAACCGATATATACCGGTACAGTCTTGGAATTAACACATTATTATGCCTAATTTGGACCTTATCTTCACCAGGTATGGTGAAGATAAAATAAAATAAGATGAATAAATTAAAAACATTTTCTTGAATAAAAAAGAAATTAAAACAATATAAAAACAGTTACATAGAAACTAGTAATTAATGAAAATTAGTAAAATTAACTATTAAAGGTTAGTACTATTAGTAGACCAGCAGCACGCACAATCATGTGTGCTTACGGACTGTATCCCTTGCAGACTGTATTGATATATATTGATATATAATGTAGGAACCAGAATATTAATAACAGAAAGAAAAAACCCTTTTGTGCGAATGAGTGTGAATGAGTGTAAATGGGGTAGGGAGGTTTTTTGGGTTGGTGCACTAATTGTATCTTGTGTTTTTTAGTGTATCTTGTGTTTTTTAGTGAAGTGAAGTGAAGTGAATTACATTTATATAGCGCTTTTCTCTAGTAACTCAAAGCACTTTTACACAGTGAAACCCAATATCTAAGTTACATTTAAACCAGTGTGGGTGGCACTGGGAGCAGGCGGGTAAAGTGTCTTGCCCAAGGACACAACGGCAGCGACTAGGATGGCGGAAGCGGGGATCGAACCTGGAACCTTCAAGCTGCAGGCACGGCCACTCTAACCACCGAGCCATACCATTTATGTTGATTTAATAAAAAATAAAAAAATAAAAAAATAAAAAAACATCTACCGTATTTTCCGCACTATAAGGCGCACCGGATTATTAGCCGCACCTTCTATGAATTACATATTTCATAATTTTGTCCACCAATAAGCCGCCCCGGACTATAAGCCGCGCCTACGCTGCGCTAAAGTGAATGTCAAAAAAACGCTGCGCTAAAGTGAATGTCAAAAAAACAGTCAGATAGTTCAGTCAAACTTTAATAATATATTGAAAACCAGCGTTCTAACAACTCTGTCCCAAAATGTACGCAAATGTGCAATCACAAACATAGTAAAATTCAAAATGGTGTAGAGCAATAGTAACATAATGTTGCTCGAACGTTAATGTCACAACACACAAAATAAACATAGCGCTCACCTTCTGAAGTTATTCTTCATTCGTAAATCCTTCGAATTCTTCGTCTTCGGTGTCCGAATTGAAAAGTTGCGCAAGCGTGGTATCCAAAATGGCCGGTTCCGTCTCGTAGAAGTCATCGGGAGTCAGTGTCGCTGTTGTTCTGTGAATCCTGCCTTCCGGAAAGCTCGGACCACAGTTGTGACCGAAATATCTGCCCAAGCATTTACGATCCACTGGCAAATGTTGGCGTATGTCGTCCGAGGCTGTCTGCCCGTCTTAGTGAAGGTGTGTTCGCCTTCGGAGCTGTGTGAAAAAAGCCACCCGGCCTCTTCGCGTAAACTTCCCTTAACCACTCGCTCATCTTTTCTTCATCCATCCATCCCTTCGAGTTAGCTTTTATGATGACGCCGGCTGGAAAGGTCTCTTTTGGCAAGGTCTTCCTTTTGAATATCACCATGGGAGGAAGTTTCTGGCCATTAGCATGGCAAGCTAGAACCACAGTGAAGGATGACTTCTCTTTCCCTGTGGTGCGAATATTCACCGTACGTGCTCCCGTTCCACAGTGCGGTTCAGTTGCTGTGAAATACGGTAGTAATCCGTGTGCGGATGGAGAGATTGCGTCTTTTTATGAACCGGATCGCTTAGTAGGAGCCATTTTGTGGTCTTTACAGATGTAAACAGGAAATGAAACGTACGGTGATATCCGCGCGTTTTTTCTTCTTCTTCCGGGGGCGGGTAGAAGAAGAAGCGCTTCCTGTTCTATGGGGGCGGGTGCTTTCCTTGGCGGTTGCTTGCGTAGAAGAAGAAGCGCTTCCTGTTCTACCGGGAAAAAAGATGGCGGCTGTTTACCGAAGTTGCGAGATCGAAACTTTATGAAAATTAATCGTAATAAAGCGCACCGGGTTATAAGGCGCACTGTCAGCTTTTGAGAAAAATTGTGGTTTTTAGGTGCGCCTTATAGTGCGAAAATACGGTAGATAAAAAAAACAAAAAACGATAACAATAATTTCCGATATTACATTTTAACGCATTTATCGCCAATAAAATTGGCAGGCCGATATTATCGGACATCTCTATTAATAATAGATCAAAAGTCAAGAGCCACATTAAACAGTTACATTTAATTACATTAAATAATGTCCATTCACATTCTAAATTAAACGCCTCGAGACAAAACAACATACACATTAAAACATTAATCACATTTATGAAAACCAAAAAAAAAGCACAAGTGTCCTAATGATGGAGAAAAGTTCTAAAATGTATTTGCGTAGCTGGTTGACTATTTCTACAATTTCACCGTCACACTGTAAACGGAAGTGACCTTGTCAAAGCAGGAAGTGGGTGGATATCAAAGCTGCAGTTTGCATGGGCAACCTTGTTGGAAGCAATGACAAACGTTTACCTTATTGAACCAGTCGGGGTTTTTCTTCTTGGCCAGCGCCAGAGTGGAGCCAAAGCCCGCGATGAGCCCCAAAGACGCCACCGTGCTCAAAAAGGCTGCACCTGCACACCGGAAGCACCAAATAATTATTTCCACACTTAGGCCAGCACATCTTGCCTTAACAGGTCAGTTTAGATAAGACACTACGTGTGTGTCGTTGATTTCTTCTTTAGATGACAGCGACATTGTCGTGACCTCCACACACAAAACGCCTCAACAACGAGCGAAAGCGGCTTGCATGTGTCTTTATTTGAACAAAAACACTTGTTAAAGGCTTACCTTTAATCATCTGCACTTTGTTGGTGTCATCATTTTGAGACACTTCAACGATGTCTTCGTCCGCTGGTAACATGTCCTGTTGTACCGTCCGTGTCACATGACCGGGCAGAAACAAGACCTCGGAAGGAAATACCATTGTGGTTTTATCACGACCGGAATTTGATGTTACGCACATATTTTTTCGTTTTTCATGCAAAAGATAAAATTGTAATGACAATTCACGTTAAATTAACCGGGAGGTTCTAATAGTATTGTTTATATGCCATTAATGTCAGCGTGTCTACGCCGTAATGGATCAAATATCGTCTGTTACAGCCAGTCTCACAATTAGGTTTTGGGAAGAAGAAAGAAAAAAGTATCCTAAAGCTGTTACATTAATATGTCCCCAGTCTCGTACTTTAACAAAACAGCACATTTTTGGTATGATAATTCGTGATCTAATTTGATAGTTAACGTTGTTTTGTGTCAAATGTACTGTTAAAAAAGGCTGAGGTTAATTAATGCTTTAAGAGTCCGATGTTGGTTTCTACCTGTAATTTAACATTAGGGTGTTTTGTAAGCATTTTGTTTTAGTTTTGTAACCTTTTTGTGCATTCGACGTCACCAAGTCACGTGAGTGTAAAGAGCCTTGTGATTGGTGAAACTGCCGCGACTCTCTTAAAAGGACAGTACAAGCTTCGCTCCTATTGGTTCACAGCGTTCCGGCGCCAAAGTTCCAATAAAAAGACGAGCGGCAAACTGAAGCCGATTCATTCTGTGTCCTTCGTGTGTCTTTGTGGTAGTTTAGAACGTCTGCATTATTTTATAACTATTTGCTTTTAAACTCATCTAGTCATTTTAATTGTCGAAATGCAGTCTGCTCGCTCGCCTCTTTCCGTCCGCAACGAGAACAAGCTGAGCGGTGACGTCAGCAACATGTCGCTGGATAAAGAAAACACGGTGAGCGCCAACAAACATCTATGATTGTCGTTCAAGCGTTCAAAGTTAGTCTTCTAAACGTATATTTTGTCTTGCAGCCTCCGAGCCTGAACACTGCGCGTATCTTGGCGTCGAAAACCGCGCGCAAAATATTCTCCGAGACTCCGGTAAGTGAGGTCAAAGGTTATTAAAGCCTCAAACGTTTGACCGCTTTGTTGCCTCCAAAATGTGTTTTATGGGGCAAACGTACGAAGCCGCGCGTTAACTTTTCTATTGTGTGTTGACGCGCTCCGCCACTTGAAGCCAGCCGTTGTAGCTTAGCATGTTTGATGCTAGCGCTACTTGCTAACTTGATGTGACGTCACCGTCCATGTTAATACACGTGCAGATTAGACAGTGAAGCCAGGAGGTCAATGAAATTAAGAAAAGGTGAGCATCATGGATTTTGTCTTGTCCCACAGAGCCAAGGCGTGAAGAAGAGTGGCGGCAAGGAGGCAGAGCCTCTGCTCAAGGACAACCCCCGCCGCTTTGTCATCTTCCCCATCCAGTACCATGACATCTGGCGCATGTACAAGAAGGCAGAGGCATCTTTCTGGACTGCAGAAGAGGTAAAGATGGCCGCCTGCTGTGTTTGTGTGAGTACTGTTGCATGATGGGATGTTGTGTGTGCAGGTGGACCTGTCCAAGGACCTGCAGCACTGGGACACTCTGAAGGAAGACGAGAAGTTCTTCATCTCTCATGTGTTGGCCTTCTTCGCCGCCAGCGACGGCATCGTCAACGAGAACCTGGTAAGTGCGTCACGTGTATGCCGGGCGTGCAGCTTTCCCACAGCATGGTGAGCGTCCACTGATGTGCCTGTGTCCGCCAGGTGGAGCGCTTCACGCAGGAAGTGCAGGTGACGGAGGCGCGCTGTTTCTACGGTTTCCAGATCGCCATGGAGAACATCCACTCTGAGATGTACAGCCTCCTCATTGACACCTACATCAAAGACCCCAAAGAAAGGTGAGAGACCCTGGCGTTCCCTCGCTTCGCCGTGCGCTCTGCAGCGTGATCCGAGCGTGTGTTCGATCCCCACAGAGAGTACCTCTTCAACGCCATCGAGACAATGCCGTGCGTCAAGAAGAAGGCCGACTGGGCGATCAACTGGATCGGCAACAAGAACGCCAGCTTTGGTAAGAGCGGGCGCCATGTGGCCGCCGTCCTCGTCTTGTGCCTTACTGAACGCTCACCAGCTGACCTCTGGTGCGTGTCTCTCCTCCAGGTGAGCGCGTGGTGGCCTTCGCCGCCGTGGAAGGGATCTTTTTCTCCGGGTCCTTCGCCGCCATTTTCTGGCTAAAGAAACGCGGCCTGATGCCCGGCCTGACCTTCTCTAACGAGCTCATCAGCAGAGACGAGGTGAGACTCCGCCCACTGAGGCGCCTCGGCGGGCTGAGGGTGCCAGCTGACCATCCGATGGTGTGTTTCAGGGTCTCCACTGCGACTTTGCTTGTCTGATGTTCAAGCACCTGCTCAACAAGCCTTCCGTCGACACTGTGACCTCCATCATCAGGAACGCCGTAGCGATCGAACAGGTGAGGTCACCCTGCTGACAACCCGGCATCATCGCCGCTCGGCTGAAGCCCTCTTCTGTGCTCAGGAGTTCCTGACTCAGGCGCTGCCCGTCAAACTCATCGGGATGAACTGTGACCTGATGAAGCGTTACATCGAGTTCGTCGCCGACAGGCTCATGATGGAGCTCGGCCTGGACAAGGTAACCTTTGATGACGCCAGGCGAGGGCGGAACGTGGCTGTGTGATGATGAGAAGCGCAGGGGTACGGACCTCAGCCGCTCATGGGGGCTGAGTGTTGCCGCATTCGCTCCTCCAGAAGACATGTGGTCTACTGGAGGACGGGCGGCGACACGAAACAGACGCTTGTCTGAACGCTCGCCCAGGCTCCGCCCCCAACTCTCGCTCTACTTCTCCAACCTTTTCACGCTCACTTTCTGTGTGTGTCTGTAGATGTATCGTGTGGAGAACCCCTTTGACTTCATGGAAAACATCTCACTGGAGGGAAAGACCAACTTCTTTGAGAAGCGTGTTGGCGAGTATCAGAGGATGGGTGTCATGGCCGCCACCACCTTCAACACCTTCACGTTGGATGCTGACTTCTGACCACGCCCACTTTTCTGCAGCTTATGGACTGTGTCCTTTTCTTTTATTGTAATTTGTAAATATCTTTTCTAATAAAATGTATTTATGTTTTAGGTAAATGTATATACCTTGGTAATGGATTGACAACTTTTTTTTTTAACATTTTAAGTTTATATGCTGTAGTGTCATGTGTAATAAAAATTGTCATCTTCTGATCATCATGTGCTGTTTTGAATATCAATTATGTCATAATAGACCGCTCCCAAGTCACATGACGGTAGTGACGTAGACGGAAGTAAAGTCGCAGGACACAGCAGCGAGCTAACATGTCGATTTCTCAAGCGAGACAAACGTTTTTAAAGCCGGTGAGTAAGTTCGTGTTTCAATGTTTACATGTACAGAGTGGAATATAATGTCATTTATTTTCGCACTTTTAATTCACTGAAGTGCGATTTGCGCTCGGTATTTTCTCTACAATTGCGTAACCGATAGACCATATTCCGAGTTAGAACATGTTAATAATTGCAATAAAACCTGTTTCAAAATAATCCTGACCTAAGTATATTTAACTCTAAAACAGGGATGTCCACAGTGCAGCTCGTTTTTCCACACTAAACACTTGCGCCGTGTATAAATAAAACAAACACTATCCATAATCTTTTTAGACAAACTTCAATGATCCACAAGGTAAATTGTTCCACACAGTAGCTCAGTTACAAAGGCTGGAAATGATAAAACAGGTATAAACTAGACAAAAGTACCGTAGTAGCAATATAAAATATAACTTATGTAATATTTAAATATTATATATACAGTATATGATATATTTGTATATAATATATAACAATTACCATGTACAATATTACAGTATATGTAACAGCTGCAGCACACTGAGCGAAAGTTTTGCGAGCAAAGAAAATTAGGCAGATCACTACATTTGTACACATTTTCTGCAAGATATGGTAAGCGAAAGCCTCAGTGTTTAGTTGTAACAATATTAGTGAAGAATAGTCAGAAAAAAATTTAAAATATCTCAGAGGGGTTTGATTAGAGAGTACACTATTTGCTTTGTTATCTATAACAAAGTTAAGTTGTGGATATTTTGTATCGACAGTTTAGCATATATTGATTGACGTAGTTTAGTTTATTTCTTTGGCCAGTGATCAACAAAATAAACAAACAGTTTTACATAAACAAACAGTTGTATACATTCATAAGTTGAAAATGTTGCAGACCGAAAGGATTTAGGCTGAAGTTCAATCAATCAATGTTTATTTATATAGCCCTAAATCACAAGGGTCTCAAAGGGCTGCACAAGCCACAACGACATCCTCGGTACGGAGCCCACATAAGGGCAAGGAAAAACTCACCCCAGTAGGACGTCGATGTGAATGACTATGAGAAACCTTGGAGAGGACCGCATATGTGGGTAACCCCCCCCCCCACACTCTAGGGGAGACCGAATGCAATGGATGTCGAGTGGGTCTGACATAATATTGTGAGAGTCCAGTCCATAGTGGATCCAAGGTAATAATAAGAGTCCAGTCCATAGTGAGGTCAGCAGGAAACCATCCCGAGCGGAGACGGGTCAGCAGCACAGAGATGTTCCCAACAGATGCACAGGCAAGCGGTCCACCCCGGGTCCCGACTCTGGACAGCCAGCACTTCATCCATGGCCACCGGATCTGTGTGTCTCCCCCTCCACAAGGGAGAGGGGGGAGCAGAGGAAAAAGGAAAAGAAACGGCAGATCAACTGGTCTAAAAAAGGGGGGCTATTTAAAGGCTAGAGTATACAAATGAGTTTTAAGATGGGACTTAAATGCTTCTACTGAGGTAGCATCTCTAACTGTTACCGGGAGGGCATTCCATAGTACTGGAGCCCCAATAGAAAACACTCTATAGCCCGCAGACTTTTTTTGGGCTCTGGGAATCACTAATAAGCCGGAGTTATTTGAACGCAGATTTCTTGCCAGAACGTATGGTACAATACAATCAGCAAGATAGGCTGGAGCTAGACCGTGTAGTATTTTATACTTAAGTAGTAAAACCTTAAAGTCACATCTTAAGTGCACAGGAAGCCAGTGCAGGTGAGCCAGTATAGGCGTAATATGATCAAACTTTCTTGTTCTTGTCAAAAGTCTAGCAGCCGCATTTTGTACCAACTGTAATCTTTTAATGCTAGACATAGGGAGACCCGAAAATAATACGTTACAGTAGTCGAGACGAGACGTAACGAACGCGTGAATAATGATCTCAGCGTCGCTAGTGGATAAAATAGAACACATTTTAGCGATATTACGGAGATGAAAGAAGGCCGTTTTAGTAACACTCTTAATGTGTGACTCAAACGAGAGAGTTGGGTCGAAGATAATACCCAGATTTTTTACAGAGCCGCCTTGTGTAATTGTTTGGTTGTCAAATGTTAAGGTGGTATTATTAAATAAATGTCGGTGTCTAGCAGGACCGATAATCAGCATTTCCGTTTTCTTAGCGTTGAGTTGCAAGAAGTTAGCAGACATCCATTGTTTAATTTGTTTGTGTTTGTTGAACACTTATGGCGCCTAACCCTATAAACAATGTCAAATACAAGATGGGCTTCCAAAAACTATGAAATTTCCTTTGCACAACATATTATAAATACACCTTGTACACAACATAAACACTTTTCAATTATATACACAGTAAAGACATGTGACATATCCTTGTACACATGTTAGTTAAACCTTTGTACCAATTATATACTATATACATATATAGTATATAATTGGTAATTATATACATATATACTATATACTTCCATTATTATTTACATCCCACATTTAGTTTGTAATTAACATTGATCATAGTATTAACTACTGTGTTGATTCAAGAGTGATATATTTTCCCAAGACATTGGTCTTAAAGTGTTTTTTAAATGTGTGAATGTGAGTGTGAATGTTGTCTGTCTATCTGTGTTGGCCCTGCGATGAGGTGGCGACTTGTCCAGGGTGTACCCCGCCTTCCGCCCGATTGTAGCTGAGATAGGCTCCAGCGCCCCCCGCGACCCCAAAGGGAATAAGCCGTAGAAAATGGATGGATGGATGAATGGAACTGGAACATTTTAAGGAATCATCCAAGCTGTTCCACAGATGAACCCCCCTGACAGAAACACATCTACTTTTTAAGCTCGTTCTTATGTTTGCTTTCTGAAAGAAAGCTGAACCTCTGAGGTCATAGGGACTCTCCCTAGGTTTGAATACACAAAATGTATTGAAGTGGCCACTACAACTTTATTTTTTTGTATGCAGCTCTTGATGGAAAAAGTTTGAACACCACTAGTCTAAAGTAAGTGTACTCTGTTGATGCCACAGATGGTTCCGTTCAGCTGGACCATCCAGGGTGGACTTGTTCCTGGCGAGATGGTTCTGATCCAAGGGTCGCTTCCGTCAGGTGCAGACAGGTTAGGACCGTGTTAGTTTTCTCGCAACTCTTCCTTTCTCATGCTGCTGGTCCTGCAGGTTCCAAGTGGACTTGACGTGCGGCAGCAGCGTGGCTCCAAGGGCCGACGTGGCTTTCCACATGAACCCCAGACTGAATAAGGGTTGCGTGGTGTGCAACACGCTGCACCAGGAGCGATGGGGTCAAGAAGAAATCCTTCCTCACATGCCCTTCACGACCGGCCAGTCCTTCGAGTTAGTCCTGCTTGTCCTAAAGGACCGCTTCAAGGTGGACCACGTTCTCGCTAGCCATGCTGAGATAAGGACAAATGTCAATGTGTTGTGTCCTTCAGGTGGCAGTAAACGGAGCACACCTGTTGGACTATGAACATCGACTTGAGCTGGAGCTCGTGGACACGCTGGCTGTTTCTGGAAAGGTCAAAGTTGATGCCGTGGCCGTCATGCTGCACGCTGTAAGTGGTCGGCTGTGAGTCACTACAACTTGTGTGATTGGATAAAGATCAGCGTGTGGTTTGTTGTTTGCAGTCAACATCTTTCTCGACTGCAGATGCTCCGACCAATCAGCACGCAGCACTCGGTGTAAGCTCGGCCTATTACTAAAGACGTTAGCATTAGCATGTAGCTTTGCTGACTTGTTTTTGTCTTACAGTCGATGGTCGTCTTGTCAGGTGACATGGTGCGTTGTCTCGGCCCACATCACTGCCATAACTTCAAGTACATCTGGTCTTCCACCATTGGGCGACTCATTTATTTTTAATATGGATATTAATTATTGCACTAGGTAGAACCTTTCAGTGTGTGTGTGTGTGTGTGTGTGTGTCTGTGCGCAGTGTGTTCCATTCAAAGGGGAGCTGGTGGGCGGTTTCAGTGAGGGGCGCAGCATCGCTATCAGAGGACAAGCCAATCAGAAGGCAAAGCGGTAATAGCTCCACCCTTTACAGACCATGTGACACGTGTTGTCACTATTACAACACAACTTGTGTTGCAGCTTTGCCATCAACCTGCGAGTGAGCGACAGCGAAGACATCGCACTGCACCTCAACCCTCGTTTCAAAGAGGAAGTGTTTGTCCGAAACTCTTTCCTGTCTGGTTGCTGGGGTGACGAGGAGCGCAAGCTTGCCTCCTTCCCATTTGGACCGGGACAGTACTTTGAGGTCAGTCACTTGACCTTATCTACAACTTTCCGACACTTAAAGTCTAACTGCACTTTTTTTAGGAATTTGTTAATATCGTTCACAATCATTATGAGAGACAAAAACATGTCCTTTTTTTTTTTTAAACGATTTAAATAATGAACAATGCTTGAAAGGTCCGGCTAATCGGAGTCACTGTTGTACCCTTTAAAACAACTTCAAAACCCTGCAGCAACGTTTTATATACACACTACAAGTCTATATATAATGTAATAACAGACACGTTCAAAACAATATGTAATATTTACCATATTTTGTACTCCGGCTTCCTCCCACCGCCAAAAACATGCACCTGGGGATAGGTAATACCATCCATCCATCTTCTTCCTCTTATCCGAGGTCGGGTCGCGGGGGCAGCAGCCTAAGCAGGGAAGCCCAGACTTCCCTCTCCCCAGCCATTTCGTCCAGCTCTTCCCGGGGGATCCCGAGGCGTTCCCAGGCCAGCCGGGAGACATAGTCTTCCCAACGTGTCCTGGGTCTTCCCCGTGGCCTCCTACCGGTCGGACGTGCCCTAAACACCTCCCAAGGGAGGCGATCGGGTGGCATCCTGACCAGATGCCCGAACTACCTCATCTGGCTCCTCTCGATGTGGAGGAGCAGCGGCTTTACTTTGAGCTCCCCCCAGATGACAGAGCTTCTCACCCTATCTCTAAGGGAGAGCCCTGCCACCCGGCGGAGGAAACTCATTTCGGCCGCTTGTACCCGTGATCTTGTCCTTTCGGTCATAACCCAAAGCTCATGACCATAGGTGAGGATGGGAACGTAGATCGACCGGTAAATTGAGAGCTTTGCCTTCCAGCTCAGCTCCTTCTTCACCACAACGGATCGATACTGAAGAAGCCGCACCGATCCGCCTGTCAATCTCACGATCCACTCTTCCCTCACTCGTGAACAAGACTCCGAGGTACTTGAACTCCTCCACTTGGGGCAGGGTCTCCTCCCCAACCCGGAGATGGCACTCCACCCTTTTCCGGGCGAGAACCATGGACTCGGACTTGGAGGTGCTGATTCTCATCCCAGTCGCTTCACACTCGGCTGCGAACCGATCCAGCGAGAGCTGAAGATCCTGGCCAGATGAAGCCATCAGGACCACATCATCTGCAAAAAGCAGAGACCTAATCCTGCAGCCACCAAACCGGATCCCTTCAACGCCCTGACTGCGCCTAGAAATTCTGTCCATAAAAGTTATGAACAGAATCGGTGACAAAGGGCAGCCTTGGCGGAGTCCAACCCTCACTGGAAACGTGTCCGACTTAGGGTCCGGGATAGGTAATAATCAATAGGTAATATCAGGTAATAATCAAATGTAAATAATCAAATGTAGATACTTTTTCTTATGCTTTCTGATCTCTCTCTCTCTCCATAACTTGCTGTACATATCCTGCTAAGTCAGACCTACACTGTTTCAATGTCCATTTCTTTGTTGTCAATTGTTGATGACTGAAGTGATGATAACCCCCCCCCCCCCCCCCACCCCGGATTGTAAATAATGTAAATAACTCAATGTATATACTCTGATGATTATCTTGTGTGATGACTGTATTCTGCTGATAGTATATATCAAGTTGAAAAACTTATTCGGGTGTTACTATTTAGTGGTCAATTGTACGGAATATGTACTGTACTGTGCAATCTACTAATAAAGGTCTCAATCAATCCATGAAAAGGTTGATTGGCAACACTAAATGGTCCCTAGTGTGTGAATGTGAGTGTGAATGTTGTCTGTCTGTCTGTGTTGGCCCTGTGATGAGGTGGCGACTTGTCCAGGGTGTGCCCCGCCTTCCGCCCAGAATGCAGCTGAGATAGGCTCCAGCACCCCCCTCAACCCCAAAAGGGACAAGCGGTAGAAAATGGATGGATGGATGATCATTTTAATAATTTCCAGGAATTTCTTCGGGGCATTAATTTCTGTTTCCATAGCAGCGCATGTCTGACTTCTGACAACTTGTGTTCCTACTTCCGTAATCAAACACGACTGTTTTCTAATCATGACAAGCTTATACTTTCAAAGCTTAGTATACTGCTGCTTATAGAAGCAAGCATGAAAGAAGAGTTGTTTGAACAGACAGAAACCCAGTAAGGTGAAAGCGATTTTGACGCTATAAATGTGAAACTTGGAGACGAGCTATTTCGACATAAATGGATTGTGTACCCAAAATCAAGAGGAAATGTCCCCGCCCAGCTGGACTAGACAAACCACTGTCCATTGAGTGAGTAACTTAAATATCGATCATGATACACGCAGCACGTCATGCGTGTTATTACAACTACAGTTCATACGCTGTCTGGCTAGCTCAGCTGTGTACAAACAAAACATGAAATGTGTGCCAATACTTCAGATACTGTAATGGTTGTTCATGTGTTTCAGTCAGTACAAACTGGCTCGTATCGCAGTGTTTTACATTACAAACTTAAACGCGTTTCGTGTTGTTGTAGAAGCTAGCTTATCTCGTAGTTAGCTTTTATGGCTTATACCGAAGCATGTTGATGTGTTTTGTTAGAAAAAGAGTTCCTTGGTAACCTGACTCTCGCCAGATCCTTGTCATTCGCTGAGCTCCACACAAGAATCTGGGAGTTCTCAATAGGAGATGTATTTCAGAAGGCTTGTATGTGATTGGATAAACCACTTGTCCGTTATCTTGAATGACGTGCTACTTCAACCACTCACATTAAAATCAACCTGTGACGCTGATGAGAGCGACGCTGGGAAATCCAAACCTGGTCGGAAGAAGAGCCAAAACATCCTTGCCACCAATAAATGCCTTCAAAACCGTTCTGTTCATCTTTTAAATAATATTTGATCGATGTCGCAAAACAGTTGCAATAGCAGAATCAATGTCAGCACACGACTCCTCGCTGCGCGCTGCCATTGTTTAAATCAAACAGTCGCTTCGGCACTACGTCACATCTATGAAATCCCGCCCGACGATCCTGATTGGTTCATTATTTTTTGCTATTTTAAAGGAGATTGCAATGCCTTCGAGCCCAGATCCTTGTGTGGAGCTCAGCAAACTACAAGGATCTGGCGAGACATGTTGGTTCCTCGGTGTTCGCTCTTACAATAGCAATGTCGCTACAGCTTGGTTAGTATTCAGGTTAGACATAAATGAAGTATTGTTGGTTTTTGAATGCATTTTTTAATTGATTTAGTGGTAGAATTTATTTCTCCCATTAGCTGCATTGCTAGCTACCTACAATGAGCTGATTATGTTAAAGTGAAAAAAACAAAAACATTTTGTCTTATTGTCTCTACAAATTCCAAAAAAAGGCAGTTCCCTTTAAGTGTAGAGCCATGTCATAACCTTTGGGTATCATTCTGATTAACACTGATATGTCACTAAGAGTATTAACTCATGCTCACTTTATCTTTGCACACATTTTCTTATTAAGATGTACTACATTGAATATAAGCACAGCCTACGAAGCTAAATTCCTTGTGTTACACATACTTGGCACATAAAGCCGATTGTTTTTTTCATAGATCATTATCGTCTCCGATGCACAGCAGTTTCTTGTCGCCGTCAATGGGATCCACCAAGTGGCTTACAAACATCGAATCCAGGACCTGCGATGCATCACAGAGCTGGAAGTGATCGGCGATGTCAAACTGATAGATGCCAGGCTTATGTGACACCAGTATGCCTACATGCTAACAAGCTCACATTCCGCTAAAGATATCAAAAAGCCATCAGTTATGTCATTCCATTACCAAGAAAGATACATTTACCTAAAACATAAATACATTTTATTAGAAAAGATATTTACAAATTACAATAAAAGGACACAGTCCATAAGCTACAGAAAAGTGGGCGTGGTCAGAAGTCAGCATCCAGCGTGAAGGTGTTGTCGGTGGTGGCGGCCATGACACCCATTCTCTGATACTCGCCAACACGCTTCTCAAAGAAGTTGGTCTTTCCCTCCAGTGAGATGTTTTCCATGAAGTCGAAGGGGTTCTCCACACGATACATCTACAGACACACACAGAAAGTGAGCGTGAAAAGGTTGGAGAAGTAGAGCGAGAGTTGGGGGCGGAGCCTGGGCGAGCGTTCAGACAAGCGTCTGTTTCGTGTCGCCGCCCGTCCTCCAGTAGACCACATGTCTTCTGGAGGAGCGAATGCGGCAACACTCAGCCCCCATGAGCGGCTGAGGTCCGTACCCCTGCGCTTCTCATCATCACACAGCCACATTCCGCCCCCGCTTGGCATCATCAAAGGTTACCTTGTCCAGGCCGAGCTCCATCATGAGCCTGTCGGCGACGAACTCGATGTAACGCTTCATCAGGTCACAGTTCATCCCGATGAGTTTGACGGGCAGCGCCTGAGTCAGGAACTCCTGAACACAGAAGAGGGCTTCAGCTGAGCGGCGACAAGGCCGGGTTGTCAGCAGGGTGACCTCACCTGTTCGATCGCTACGGCGTTCCTGATGATGGAGGTCACAGTGTCGACGGAAGGCTTGTTGAGCAGGTGCTTGAACATCAGACAAGCAAAGTCGCAGTGGAGACCCTGAAACACACCCTCAGGTGGTCAGTTGGCACCCTCAGCACGCCGAGGCGCCTCAGTGGGCGGAGTATCACCTCGTCTCTGCTGATGAGCTCGTTAGAGAAGGTCAGGCCGGGCATCAGGCCGCGTTTCTTTAGCCAGAAAATGGCGGCGAAGGACCCGGAGAAAAAGATCCCTTCCACGGCGGCGAAGGCCACCACGCGCTCACCTGGAGGAGAGACACGCACCAGAGGTCAGCTGGTGAGCGTTCAGTAAGGCACAAGACGAGGACGGCGGCCACATGGCGCCCGCTCTTACCAAAGCTGGCGTTCTTGTTGCCGATCCAGTTGATCGCCCAGTCGGCCTTCTTCTTGATGCACGGCATTGTCTCGATGGCGTTGAAGAGGTACTCTCTGTGGGGATCGAACACACGCTCGGATCACGCTGCAGAGCGCACGGCGAAGCGAGGGAACGCCAGGGTCTCTCACCTTTCTTTGGGGTCTTTGATGTAGGTGTCAATGAGGAGGCTGTACATCTCAGAGTGGATGTTCTCCATGGCGATCTGGAAACCGTAGAAACAGCGCGCCTCCGTCACCTGCACTTCCTGCATGAAGCGCTCCACCTGGCGGACACAGGCACATCAGTGGACGCTCACCACGCTGTGGGAAAGCTGCACGCCCGGCGTACACGTGACGCACTTACCAGGTTCTCGTTGACGATGCCGTCGCTGGCGGCGAAGAAGGCCAACACATGAGAGATGAAGAACTTCTCGTCTTCCTTCAGAGTGTCCCAGTGCTGCAGGTCCTTGGACAGGTCCACCTGCACGCACAACATCCCATCATGCAACAGTACTCACACACGCAGCAGGCGGCCATCTTTACCTCTTCTGCAGTCCAGAAAGATGCCTCTGCCTTCTTGTACATGCGCCAGATGTCATGGTACTGGATGGGGAAGATGACAAAGCGGCGGGGGTTGTCCTTGAGCAGAGGCTCTGCCTCCTTGCCGCCACTCTTCTTCACGCCTTGGCTCTGTGGGACAACAAGACAAAATCCATGATGCTCACCTTTTCTTAATTTCATTGACCTCCTGGCTTCACTGTCTAATCTGCACGTGTATTTACATGGACAGTGACGTCACATCAAGTTAGCAAGTAGCGCTAGCATCAAACATGCTAAGCTACAACCGCTGGCTTCAAGTGGCGGAGCGCGCCAACACACAATAGAAAAGTTAACGCGCGGCTTCGTACGTTTGCCCCATAAAAGACATTTTGGTGGCAACAAAGCGATCAAACGTTTGAGGCTTTAATAACCTTTGACCTCACTTACCGGAGTCTCGGCGAATATTTTGCGCGCGGTTTTCGACGCCAAGATACGCGCAGTGTTCAGGCTCGGAGGCTGCAAGACAAAATATACGTTTAGAAGACTAACTTTGAACGCTTGAACGACAATTATAGATGTTTGTTGGCGCTCACCGTGTTTTCTTTATCCAGCGACATGTTGCTGACGTCACCGCTCAGCTTGTTCTCGTTGCGGACGGAAAGAGGCGAGCGAGCAGACTGCATTTCGACAATTAAAATGACTAGATGAGTTTAAAAGTAAATAGTTATAAAATAATGCAGACGTTCTCAACGACAGCGCAGACACGGGACGAGCACAGAGTGAAGTGGCTTTTGTTTGCCGCTCGTCTTTTTATTGGAAGTTTGGCGCGGAACGCTGTGGACCAATAGGAGCGAAGCTTGTACAGTCCTTTTAAGAGAGTCGCGGCAGTTTCACCAATCACAAAGCTCTTTACACTCACGTGACTTGGTGACGTCGACTGCACAAAAGGTTACAAAACTACAAAAAGAGAAAACCCTTTAATGTTGAATTGATGGATTGTTTCCAAAGATACAGTTATGTTTTACGGTTTATAATTTATGCTCCGATTTTGGCATTGTACTGCTCTTTTTGCTTAATATTAAAGCATATAAAACGTTTTAAATTAGCATCGTCCACTTTTAAATTGTCAACTGATCAAAAAGGTTTTGCAGTCGTACATCTAAATAACATTATATAAAAAGCTTAAATGTGCCTATGTTAGTAGTTCCAGTACTCATCTCAGCCACAGAAGACGCGACTCATTCTTCTTCTTTTTTGGTTTAATGGCGGTTTGCTTATAGTGTGCATTACCGCCACCTTCTGATATGGAGTGTGGACCGAGATGGAACCCTACTCTATGTTCTTTTATTTAACCCAGTCTATTTTTTAATGTATGTAATGCTTTGTATCGTATTATGTGTTGTGAAAACCTTCTCTTTCACTAACTTATTTTCCAGTATTTCCCTTTTTCTATTGTATTTCCTACACTGTATTAAAACATGCCCTACACTTTCTATCTGATGACAATAGTCACACAGCCTGTATAATGTTTCCCTATCAATTTAACTGAACTATTTAGTGTGTGTATGTATGTCTTAATCTCATTCTCGTAATATTGTCTTCTTCTTTCCAGAGGTGGGACCAAGTCATTGTTTTGCAAGTCACAAGTAAGTCTCAAGTCTTTGCCCTCAAGTCCGAGTCAAGTCCCGAGTCAAGACAGGCAAGCCCCGAGTCAAGTCCGAAGTCAAGACTGGAAAGTCTCAAGTCAAGTCCTAAGTCCTGCATTTTGAGTTTCGAGTCCTTTCAAGTCCTTTTAACCACAGACTAATATATTAACACAGATTGTGTATGCTTTTCAAACGCTGTGTTTATTTATTAAAACAAGTGCATTTTAAATTGCAGGAAAGAAAATTGTGCTGACATTGCACTTTATAATAGCACTATTAACCAGTCATTTTAAACATTAACTCATTCCTTTACAGAACAAATACATTGAAAAATAAAGTGCAAATGTACTTATTTGTACAAAAGTGTTAACATTGAAAAAACATGACATATACGTGAACATAACAAAAAAGTTGTACTTTTTATATGTCAGGGCCCTATGCTGCATTGCATTTGCAAAAGACCAAATTAGCCAAGAGTCTGTCAGTCATTTGTGCACGATGGGGGCGTAGTATGATGCCACCATGGCTGAAAACTCGCTCCACTGGAGCACTGGAGGCAGGCACTGCCAAGACTCTCATGGCCACTCGGAACAGTGAAGGAAGAGTCTTCATGTTCAATGCCCAGAACAAAAGGGGGGGAGAGTTTTTTTGGGTTGGTGCACTACTTGTAAGTGTATCTTGTGTTTTTTATGTTGATTTAATTTGAAAAAAAAAAAAAAAAAAAAAAAAAAAATCTTGTGCGGCCCGATACCAATCGATCCACGGACCAGTACCGGGCCGCGGCCCGGTGGTTGGGGACCACTGAGGTAAACAACCAACAGTATGTCAGAAAGCTAGCTAAAACGGTACACATATTCATAATATAGTATACATTTTAACTGACCTTTATTTGACTATTTTTGTCTTTTTTTTAGGTGGCTAAAATACGTGGTGCTGCTGACCGCCGTCTAACGTTACGTGTGATATATTGACTAACTTAACCCTGCTTAAAAAAAATCACTGAACAAAAAGTATGAATAAGGTAGTGAACTGCAACAGATTCCCGTGTTTGCAATAACGTTATAACGTTAGCAGTGAGTTTACAGCCTCACTGATTTAACTACACAGCAAATAAAAGTCACGTTACTTAGCCAATAAACGTTATCTTACATTCAAAACTTACCGTTCTTTGTGCAACTTCAAATGCCAGACGAAGTTGGAAGTTGTTGCCTCTCCATCAGTAATTTTCGAACCGCATGTGTTGCATACTGCAAACCGTTTTGTGTTGACCACCTCGTAATTTTTATACCCAAACGAAATTATTTTAGGCATCATTTTTTGTTCACTGGCGTGTGGTTTGGACATGTCTTCTTCGTTGGTTGTCCTGCAATTTGATTGGATGAATGCTGTGTGATGAAAACAAAGTAGATCTAATTTGATTGGCTGTTGTACTGAGAGCACACCAGCTGACACACGCAACGCTGATAGAAAAAGTACACAATGAAAAATACGGAGCGCTCCCGAATAACTTTTTCATCTTTGGGTTTTGGGGAAAGTAGCAAGTCATGTCAAGTCATGTCAATTCAAAAGGCTCAAGTCCAAGTGAAGTCACAAGTCATTGATGTTAAAGTCTAAGTCGAGTTGCAAGTCTTTTTACATTTTGTCAAGTCGAGTCTAAAGTCATCAAATTCATGACTCGAGTCTGACTCGAGTCCAAGTCATGTGACTCGAGTCCACACCTCTGCTTCTTTCCTATTTATATTCCCTCCTCTCATACCAAAGACTATAAAAATGGGACACATTACCTCCCTGCTTGGAACTCAGCATCAAGGTTGGTTGATTTGCTGTACTTCTGTTGCCTGTTTCCTTATGATGCAGCCACCATAGCTGCTGTGTGATTCCATCCACAGTTATGTGACACCCACAAAAAGTTGTTATTGTGTATTTATATAATTTGTTTCAATAATATTCATGTGAATGAGAAGTAATGGTGACACTAGGATCTCAACAGATGTCTAAACAACAGCTAACTACTGACAGTAGGGGGCAGTGTAGGTCTGTTTCACCGTGGGAGTCTCCTGTACACTGACGTACTTCCGCCCAAACTTCACAATCCTGTGGAATTTGGGAAAGCGACAACACGTTTCAATTTGTGATCCTTGTGTCCATATTGCAGGTTAGTAATGACCTTAAATCAGCTATATTTGAAACACAAATAATTTAGTGATAAAGTGCAGTCACTGAGCTTTAGTTTGATGTGAGGATGATGACGGTTGGTGTTCGTTTTGGGACATTGTGATGTAGTGCAAGGATAACTATAAGCTGTAACCAGGTACCCAAGCCGGGACCTGTAACAGTTACAATACTTGATCTTTCATTGCTTTCACTTTGTCCATATTCATGCTCCCCTCCACACCTTCCACATCTCATCTTATCATGGCACACACTAGCTATGTGCCCATTGCATTGGCACTTGAAACAACGTACTGGGTGTGGTACGTAAGGTCTAACGTAGGGGTCGGCAACCCAAAATGTTAAAAGAACCATATTGGACCAAAAATACTGAAACAAAGAAATCTGTCTGGAGCCGCAAACAATTGCAACCAGTGATCGGACACCAACCGCCCCAGCCCCGTGGTGTCCAAGACAGCCAGACTAATACAGAGGACACGACCAAAAAAAAACCTTCACCATGTATCTCTCCAGTAGTAGCCTGTGCGAAACAGAGACAGAAAAATATAACCGCTGAATTGCCATCATCAGACCCACTGAATGCGAAAAATGAACTAGTTGCAAGACTAATTGGGAGAAAAGCGCTAATTCAATGTCACCTGAATGGGCTAGCTGTGAATGCTTTGTTGGATACTGGGGCCCAAGTGAGTATGATCGACCGGGCGTGGAAAGACAAACACTTCCCTCATCTTGTGACCCGGCCGCTCACTGAACTGATGAAAGAAGAGGATGAGCTGGGAGTCTATGCAGTGAATGGAGACCTCATCCCATTTGATGGTTGGGTAGCAGTAACAGTAAACCTACCTGGTAATGAAGACCCTAACCTGTTGATCAGTGTCCTGTTCCTCGTGAGTAGCATGGCTTTGGAGAGACCGCTGCTTGGTTTTAATGTCATGGAGGAGCTCATCCGGGGGCAACCAGAGAAACTCATCCCAACATTGATTACCTTACTCTGCGGGGCCATCTCCATCACAATTGACAAAGCAGAGGCCATAGTGAGCTGTGTATCCATCACAACACCCAGCATGCAACACGGACGCCTGAGGCTAGGCCAACATGACATGGTCATCCCTGCTGGTCAGGTTTCATGGATAAAGTGCAAAGTCCCACCCAGCATGAGTCCATCTACTAGCCCTCTCTTGTTTGAGCCAGACGAGTGCAGCGTGCCACTAGAACAACTTGATGTGGGTGAAGGCTTGCTCGAAATACAGAACCAGAAGCGACCATATGTGACGGTGCCAGTTGGGAACAATACTAAGCATGACATCACTCTACCTCGAAAGACTGCCCTGGGAAATGTTCAGACAATAGCAAAAGTATTTGAAACATACTCACCTGACAACACTGAAACGGACTGGTTGGGGGTCGACGTGAAGATAAACAGTGTCACCACTTCATCGGCTGATGAAAGTCCATCCTTGTGGGACCCCCCAGTTAATATCACCTACCTAGAAGAGAAACAGCAAGAGACAGTAAAGAAGATGCTGTACGAAGAATCGGCAGCTTTTTCACGAAACAGCGACGATATCGGCTGTATTCCAAGTTTGGAGATGGCGATCAATCTCAAAGACGATATTCCTGTTCAGAGAGCGTACTCTACCATCCCAAAGCCATTGCTCAAAGAGGTCAAAGAACACATCCAGGATCTCCTGGCCAAGGGGTGGAAAGTGAAATCCACATCCTCCTACTCGGCACCAATGGTGTGTGTTCGGAAAAAGGATGGAACTATGCGCCTCTGCGTAGACTACCGCCTTCTCAACCAGAAGACCGTTCCAGACCGACATCCGTTACCCCGTATCCAGGACCTAACAGACTCCCTTGGTGGCTATTCCTGGTTTAGTATATTGGACCAGGGAAAAGCCTACCACCAGGGGTTTGTGGAGCAGAGGTCCAGACACCTGACGGCCTTTGTCACACCCTGGGGGCTGTACGAGTGGGTACGTATCCCATTCGGCCTCACTAACGCACCCGCAGCCTTCCAGCGGAGCATGGAGGAGATGCTAGGCCCCTTGAGGGACGAGCACTGCATCCCCTACCTCGACGATGTCCTATGCTACGCAAGGTCATTTCAAGAACACGTGGAGACAGTACGCAAGGTCCTTAAAGCGCTCCAACAACATGGTGTGAAACTGAAGCCTGAGAAATGCGAACTGTTTCGTCGAGAAGTCCGGTATGTGGGGAGGCTGGTGTCAGCCAAGGGAGTCAGAATTGACCCAAAGGATCTGGAGGTAGTGGTGTCCCTTAAGACCAAGACTCCACAGACAGTGGGAGACATGAGACGCCTTCTTGGATTCCTACGTTACTACAGATCGTACATCCAGGACTTCTCGCGGATTGCCAGACCTCTTTATGAACTACTGCAAGTAAAGCCTGAGATGCAAGAGTCCCTGACACGCAAAGGGAAGTCCAAAGGACCGCAGCTATCCTCCAGAACTCCTGTAGAGTGGACAAGAGAACATCAGATGACACTTGAGCGACTCGTGGACATGCTCACAAGCCCTATCCCGACTTCAACCAGCCGTTCGTGCTGCATACCGATGCGTCCGAGCAGGGGCTCGGAGCGATCCTGTACCAGCAGCAAGAGGGGAAGTTGAGGGCCATTGGGTATGGTTCGAGAACATTAACCCCTGCAGAGAGAAACTACAACCTACACAGTGGGAAGTTGGAGTTTCTCGCATTGAAACGGGCAGTGTGTGAGAAGTTCAGGGACTACCTGTATTAAGCCCCTCACTTCACGATATATACAGACAATAACCCGCTCACCTACATCATGAGCAGTGCCAAGCTAAATGCCGTGGGGCATCGATGGGTAGGGGAACTGTCTGATTTCCGTTTTGATGTGAAGTATCGCCCAGGCAAGGTAAACATCGATGCAGATACGCTGTCACGGATCCCGCTAGACATTGATAGATATATGTCCGCTTGCACTGAGGAGTTAACCCAAGATGTGGTGTGTGCAACGTAGGAGGGAAACAGAGCGGCTCAGAGGAAAGATGTTGCCTGGATCGCTGCCCTACACATCTCCTCTCTGAACACCAGACAGCAGCTACCTGCACTCCTGCCAACGATAAGCCATGATGAGCTGGTGAGAGCACAGCGAGAAGACCCGGCTATTGGAGAGATTGTGAAGTTCAAGGAGACAAGTACAGCACTAACTGATGAGATGCGGAAATCAGTCAATGTACAGTCTAGAAAGCTCTTACATGAGTGGAGTAAGCTACACTTGGAGAATGAACTCCTGTACAGACGGACTGATTCCAGACAGCAGCTTGTCCTACCTGCAAAATACAGACCTGTGGCATTGAAACATCTTCATGATGAGATGGGACATGTTGGTACGGAGAGAGTGCTCAACCTGGCTAGAGAACGGTTCTACTGGCCCTATATGAAGAGGAAGATTGAGGGCTATGTTACCAGGAGGTGCCCATGCATCAAACAGAAGAAACCTGTCGCTCACATGCGGGCTCCTATGGGCAGTATAACGACAAGCTTCCCTCTAGAACTCGTCTGCATTGACTACCTACACCTTGAGACTAGCAAGGGAGGTTATCAATACATCCTGGTTGTAATTGACCACTTCACGCGATTTGCACAAGCGTACGCTACGAAGAACAAGTCAGGTCATACTGCAGCAGAACGCATATATAACGACTTTGTCCCACGTTTTGGTTATCCGGCCAAGCTGCACCACGACCAGGGCCGTGAGTTTGAGAACAAACTGTTTCGGACATTGCAGAAACTCTCAGGAGTTGGACATTCCAGAACGTCACCATATCACCCACAAGGCAACCCAGCAGAGAGGTTTAACCGCACCTTATTGCAAATGCTGAGAACGCTGGCAGACCGAGAAAAGGAGCGCTGGAAAGACCATCTACCACAAATGGTACATGCGTACAACTGTACCCGGCATGAGGCCACTGGCTACTTGCCACATTATCTGCTCTTTGGCCATCACCAACGCCTACCAGTCGATTTGTTATTTGGGTTGATGGAAGAAACAGACCCAGTCACACCGAAAGGGTATGCACAGAAGTGGGCGAAGAGAATGTCCGAGGCTTATCACATTGCAAGCGAGAACAGCAAACAGTCAAGTGCCAGAGGCAAGTCATATTACGACCAAAAGATGAAAGGATCTGCCCTGCAACCTGGAGACAGAGTGCTCGTGAGGAACCTCAGTGAACGAGGAGGTCCTGGAAAGCTAAGGTCGTATTGGGAAAGAGCCATATACCTAGTCAAAGAACAGGTATCAGAAAACCCTGTGTACGTTGTGTATCAAGAAAGTGGAGACAAGCAGAAAACAAGAACCCTGCATCGTAATCTGTTGTTGCCTGTGAGTGACCTACCTGTCGAAACTCTTCCTGGTCCAGTGAACTCAGCACCTGCGGGAAGACAGAGAAAAAGATGTTCAAGAGCTAGTGATGCAGAGCAACAGATGCTTGACAGTGACAACTCGGAGGATTCAGAGGATGAACAGAACACTGGACGCTATTGGCTAAGACTGCCTTTGAATAGGACAGAACGGAGAGACTCAGTCCATGAACCGACTTCAAGTCGAAGACAATCAGATAATGAACCTGTAATGGAGGGAATACTGAGTGAAGAAGAATTCGTACCTGGTAGACTCCAACAACCTGTGAGGGAAGAAAGACACCTACCTGATCCAGTGGGAGTACCTGGAAGGAAATACCAAGGACAACTACAAGAACAAAATGATGAAGAATACATGCCTGATCGAGTTCCATCACCTGCAAGAGAAGAACTGTGGCAATCAGAAGGAACAAATGATGATGAACACTTACCGCTAAACAGTGATGTCAGAAGATCGACCAGAGAGAGAAGACCACGACACATATTTACATATGATACACTTGGTCAGCCAACAGTAAACACAGTTGAGGCATACATACTATTATGGGGTACACCCTACCATATTCCACTAGCATACCCACCTGCACCTTACATGCCACAAACATGTAGTCCATACTTTGCACCCATTCATTGATTTCGAGTTTTGAAGAAACATTTGTATTGAATATTTTGAGACTGTCAGGAGCCATTTTTATTTTGTCGGGGAATGTGTGACACCCACAAAAAGTTGTTATTGTGTATTTATATAATTTGTTTCAATAATATTCATGTGAATGAGAAGTAATGGTGACACTAGGATCTCAACAGATGTCTAAACAACAGCTAACTACTGACAGTAGGGGGCAGTGTAGGTCTGTTTCACCGTGGGAGTCTCCTGTACACTGACGTACTTCCGCCCAAACTTCACAATCCTGTGGAATTTGGGAAAGCGACAACACGTTTCAATTTGTGATCCTTGTGTCCATATTGCAGGTTAGTAATGACCTTAAATCAGCTATATTTGAAACACAAATAATTTAGTGATAAAGTGCAGTCACTGAGCTTTAGTTTGATGTGAGGATGATGACGGTTGGTGTTCGTTTTGGGACATTGTGATGTAGTGCAAGGATAACTATAAGCTGTAACCAGGTACCCAAGCCGGGACCTGTAACAGTTTCTTGGGGGCTCGTCCGGGATCGGCGCCACCTACAGGCCAAGGTTGGAAGCTGATCCACTACAATAGATGACATCGAGAGCTTTGCGGCCGCTGCAATTGATGAATGCTGTGGAAGGAGGACAGGTGTGAGCATCACGGTGATTGTTTGACAGAAGTAGAGACTGTGTCGACTTGCTGGACTGTGTGTGTCTGACGTGAGGAAGAGGAACAATGGCTGACGGAGAAAGGAAGAGATTAATGTGGGACATTAAGAAGAGCCTGTTCTGCCTGTCACCAAACAACCTCTTTGACATTGCCAACAACGTGGGCCCAGTGCCAGGAGAAGAACAGCCAAAACTGGAGAAAGAAGATCACGAGGGTTGCTTTAATCACATCTGTGAGTTTATTTATAGCGAGCATCACATTAACAAAGAAGACGAAGGTATGACAGATTTGTTGCTTCTGAAAGATGTTGTTGATGCTGCATTGCAGTCTCAAAAAGTGGTAAAATTTGTAAAACCTGTTGAAAGTAATACCGTTGATGCTGATGCTAGTGTTCATGTGGGGCCAACTTATTCTACTCAGGCAGTGGTAACCAGTGCAGCCAGGCCTGCTCAGTCAAATGACTCCATTAACACTACTACTGTAAATACATACCATGTTACCCCAATCAGTGATAACATTGATACTGCTATGCCTGATTCAGTTGGTGCCGCACAAAATGTTGAGCTACAAAGAATGTTATTAAGCTATGCGGAGCTTGGGGAAAAACTTAAACAATATATTGACACACCTACCACACAGTCACTCACCTCACAACATTCACTCACACCACCAGCGGTACGGAACAAAGATTCATACACACCACACATTTCATCACACCACACACTCGCTACCAACTTGGACACAATACTCACCAGCCAGAAGAGAAGGTGGTCTCCCTCCGAGAACTCTCTTATCTTCACCGAAGAGAATTCAAAATTCAAGGGGATCAAATTGGCGATAACACATCAGACATTACATACGGTAATGTGTGCCGACAGATTGATGAGGGAATACAAGAGGGTTTCAGTGACCCTGACATTGTCAGGTCTGTGCTCAGGATTATTAAACCTGGCAGTTTCAAGGATATGTTGAGTAACAAAGATGATGTGACTGTGGAGGAACTGAAAGGGTTTTTGCAGTCCCACCTCAGAGAAAAGGATATCACTGAACTGTTTCAAGAGTTGATGTGTGCGAAACAGAATGACAATGAAACACCGCAGCAGTTCCTTTACAGAGTAATTGGCCTCAAACAGAAGATACTGTTTACATCACGCCTTCCGGATGCAAACATCAAGTACAGCAAAGAGACTGTCCAAGACATTTTCTTACACACAGTGTATCAGGGGCTGGTACACAGACACAATGACATCCGCCGGGAGTTAAAACCCCTCCTCTCAGACAACAATGTGAAAGATGAGGTGATCCTTAAGCATGTGATGAGAATAACCACTGAAGAGAGTGAGAGGCAACGGAGGTTGGGCTCAACACCCCGCCAAAGCCAAACTAAAGCCCACAGTGCACAACTCGAGGCAAATGCAGCACAAGCCCAAGGTGCTAAGCAGCAGAATGTTGAACAGGCAGTTGGAATGGACATTATTCAACAGCTGTCAGCAAAGATTGAGGCACTTACCAAAGTGGTTGACTCACTAAAACAACCAACACAGGTACAACCACCAGAACAGTCGTGTCAATGTCCGCAGAGGAAATCGACGACTGCTGGGAGAGAGAGGACTAGTGGCTGTCCTAAGTGTGTGGAGCAGGGCCTGTCACTTTGTCGCCATTGCTTCATCTGTGGTGAAGAAGGTCACAGGGCTGTGGGGTGTCTAAAAAGACAGAAGAACCAGGGAAACTGGAGCCGGTCACTGCAAGGGGGCAACCAGTGATCGGACACCAACCGCCCCAGCCCCGTGGTGTCCAAGACAGCCAGACTAATACAGAGGACACGACCAAAAAAAAACCTTCACCATGTATCTCTCCAGTAGTAGCCTGTGCGAAACAGAGACAGAAAAATATAACCGCTGAATTGCCATCATCAGACCCACTGAATGCGAAAAATGAACTAGTTGCAAGACTAATTGGGAGAAAAGCGCTAATTCAATGTCACCTGAATGGGCTAGCTGTGAATGCTTTGTTGGATACTGGGGCCCAAGTGAGTATGATCGACCGGGCGTGGAAAGACAAACACTTCCCTCATCTTGTGACCCGGCCGCTCACTGAACTGATGAAAGAAGAGGATGAGCTGGGAGTCTATGCAGTGAATGGAGACCTCATCCCATTTGATGGTTGGGTAGCAGTAACAGTAAACCTACCTGGTAATGAAGACCCTAACCTGTTGATCAGTGTCCTGTTCCTCGTGAGTAGCATGGCTTTGGAGAGACCGCTGCTTGGTTTTAATGTCATGGAGGAGCTCATCCGGGGGCAACCAGAGAAACTCATCCCAACATTGATTACCTTACTCTGCGGGGCCATCTCCATCACAATTGACAAAGCAGAGGCCATAGTGAGCTGTGTATCCATCACAACACCCAGCATGCAACACGGACGCCTGAGGCTAGGCCAACATGACATGGTCATCCCTGCTGGTCAGGTTTCATGGATAAAGTGCAAAGTCCCACCCAGCATGAGTCCATCTACTAGCCCTCTCTTGTTTGAGCCAGACGAGTGCAGCGTGCCACTAGAACAACTTGATGTGGGTGAAGGCTTGCTCGAAATACAGAACCAGAAGCGACCATATGTGACGGTGCCAGTTGGGAACAATACTAAGCATGACATCACTCTACCTCGAAAGACTGCCCTGGGAAATGTTCAGACAATAGCAAAAGTATTTGAAACATACTCACCTGACAACACTGAAACGGACTGGTTGGGGGTCGACGTGAAGATAAACAGTGTCACCACTTCATCGGCTGATGAAAGTCCATCCTTGTGGGACCCCCCAGTTAATATCACCTACCTAGAAGAGAAACAGCAAGAGACAGTAAAGAAGATGCTGTACGAAGAATCGGCAGCTTTTTCACGAAACAGCGACGATATCGGCTGTATTCCAAGTTTGGAGATGGCGATCAATCTCAAAGACGATATTCCTGTTCAGAGAGCGTACTCTACCATCCCAAAGCCATTGCTCAAAGAGGTCAAAGAACACATCCAGGATCTCCTGGCCAAGGGGTGGAAAGTGAAATCCACATCCTCCTACTCGGCACCAATGGTGTGTGTTCGGAAAAAGGATGGAACTATGCGCCTCTGCGTAGACTACCGCCTTCTCAACCAGAAGACCGTTCCAGACCGACATCCGTTACCCCGTATCCAGGACCTAACAGACTCCCTTGGTGGCTATTCCTGGTTTAGTATATTGGACCAGGGAAAAGCCTACCACCAGGGGTTTGTGGAGCAGAGGTCCAGACACCTGACGGCCTTTGTCACACCCTGGGGGCTGTACGAGTGGGTACGTATCCCATTCGGCCTCACTAACGCACCCGCAGCCTTCCAGCGGAGCATGGAGGAGATGCTAGGCCCCTTGAGGGACGAGCACTGCATCCCCTACCTCGACGATGTCCTATGCTACGCAAGGTCATTTCAAGAACACGTGGAGACAGTACGCAAGGTCCTTAAAGCGCTCCAACAACATGGTGTGAAACTGAAGCCTGAGAAATGCGAACTGTTTCGTCGAGAAGTCCGGTATGTGGGGAGGCTGGTGTCAGCCAAGGGAGTCAGAATTGACCCAAAGGATCTGGAGGTAGTGGTGTCCCTTAAGACCAAGACTCCACAGACAGTGGGAGACATGAGACGCCTTCTTGGATTCCTACGTTACTACAGATCGTACATCCAGGACTTCTCGCGGATTGCCAGACCTCTTTATGAACTACTGCAAGTAAAGCCTGAGATGCAAGAGTCCCTGACACGCAAAGGGAAGTCCAAAGGACCGCAGCTATCCTCCAGAACTCCTGTAGAGTGGACAAGAGAACATCAGATGACACTTGAGCGACTCGTGGACATGCTCACAAGCCCTATCCCGACTTCAACCAGCCGTTCGTGCTGCATACCGATGCGTCCGAGCAGGGGCTCGGAGCGATCCTGTACCAGCAGCAAGAGGGGAAGTTGAGGGCCATTGGGTATGGTTCGAGAACATTAACCCCTGCAGAGAGAAACTACAACCTACACAGTGGGAAGTTGGAGTTTCTCGCATTGAAACGGGCAGTGTGTGAGAAGTTCAGGGACTACCTGTATTAAGCCCCTCACTTCACGATATATACAGACAATAACCCGCTCACCTACATCATGAGCAGTGCCAAGCTAAATGCCGTGGGGCATCGATGGGTAGGGGAACTGTCTGATTTCCGTTTTGATGTGAAGTATCGCCCAGGCAAGGTAAACATCGATGCAGATACGCTGTCACGGATCCCGCTAGACATTGATAGATATATGTCCGCTTGCACTGAGGAGTTAACCCAAGATGTGGTGTGTGCAACGTAGGAGGGAAACAGAGCGGCTCAGAGGAAAGATGTTGCCTGGATCGCTGCCCTACACATCTCCTCTCTGAACACCAGACAGCAGCTACCTGCACTCCTGCCAACGATAAGCCATGATGAGCTGGTGAGAGCACAGCGAGAAGACCCGGCTATTGGAGAGATTGTGAAGTTCAAGGAGACAAGTACAGCACTAACTGATGAGATGCGGAAATCAGTCAATGTACAGTCTAGAAAGCTCTTACATGAGTGGAGTAAGCTACACTTGGAGAATGAACTCCTGTACAGACGGACTGATTCCAGACAGCAGCTTGTCCTACCTGCAAAATACAGACCTGTGGCATTGAAACATCTTCATGATGAGATGGGACATGTTGGTACGGAGAGAGTGCTCAACCTGGCTAGAGAACGGTTCTACTGGCCCTATATGAAGAGGAAGATTGAGGGCTATGTTACCAGGAGGTGCCCATGCATCAAACAGAAGAAACCTGTCGCTCACATGCGGGCTCCTATGGGCAGTATAACGACAAGCTTCCCTCTAGAACTCGTCTGCATTGACTACCTACACCTTGAGACTAGCAAGGGAGGTTATCAATACATCCTGGTTGTAATTGACCACTTCACGCGATTTGCACAAGCGTACGCTACGAAGAACAAGTCAGGTCATACTGCAGCAGAACGCATATATAACGACTTTGTCCCACGTTTTGGTTATCCGGCCAAGCTGCACCACGACCAGGGCCGTGAGTTTGAGAACAAACTGTTTCGGACATTGCAGAAACTCTCAGGAGTTGGACATTCCAGAACGTCACCATATCACCCACAAGGCAACCCAGCAGAGAGGTTTAACCGCACCTTATTGCAAATGCTGAGAACGCTGGCAGACCGAGAAAAGGAGCGCTGGAAAGACCATCTACCACAAATGGTACATGCGTACAACTGTACCCGGCATGAGGCCACTGGCTACTTGCCACATTATCTGCTCTTTGGCCATCACCAACGCCTACCAGTCGATTTGTTATTTGGGTTGATGGAAGAAACAGACCCAGTCACACCGAAAGGGTATGCACAGAAGTGGGCGAAGAGAATGTCCGAGGCTTATCACATTGCAAGCGAGAACAGCAAACAGTCAAGTGCCAGAGGCAAGTCATATTACGACCAAAAGATGAAAGGATCTGCCCTGCAACCTGGAGACAGAGTGCTCGTGAGGAACCTCAGTGAACGAGGAGGTCCTGGAAAGCTAAGGTCGTATTGGGAAAGAGCCATATACCTAGTCAAAGAACAGGTATCAGAAAACCCTGTGTACGTTGTGTATCAAGAAAGTGGAGACAAGCAGAAAACAAGAACCCTGCATCGTAATCTGTTGTTGCCTGTGAGTGACCTACCTGTCGAAACTCTTCCTGGTCCAGTGAACTCAGCACCTGCGGGAAGACAGAGAAAAAGATGTTCAAGAGCTAGTGATGCAGAGCAACAGATGCTTGACAGTGACAACTCGGAGGATTCAGAGGATGAACAGAACACTGGACGCTATTGGCTAAGACTGCCTTTGAATAGGACAGAACGGAGAGACTCAGTCCATGAACCGACTTCAAGTCGAAGACAATCAGATAATGAACCTGTAATGGAGGGAATACTGAGTGAAGAAGAATTCGTACCTGGTAGACTCCAACAACCTGTGAGGGAAGAAAGACACCTACCTGATCCAGTGGGAGTACCTGGAAGGAAATACCAAGGACAACTACAAGAACAAAATGATGAAGAATACATGCCTGATCGAGTTCCATCACCTGCAAGAGAAGAACTGTGGCAATCAGAAGGAACAAATGATGATGAACACTTACCGCTAAACAGTGATGTCAGAAGATCGACCAGAGAGAGAAGACCACGACACATATTTACATATGATACACTTGGTCAGCCAACAGTAAACACAGTTGAGGCATACATACTATTATGGGGTACACCCTACCATATTCCACTAGCATACCCACCTGCACCTTACATGCCACAAACATGTAGTCCATACTTTGCACCCATTCATTGATTTCGAGTTTTGAAGAAACATTTGTATTGAATATTTTGAGACTGTCAGGAGCCATTTTTATTTTGTCGGGGAATGTGTGACACCCACAAAAAGTTGTTATTGTGTATTTATATAATTTGTTTCAATAATATTCATGTGAATGAGAAGTAATGGTGACACTAGGATCTCAACAGATGTCTAAACAACAGCTAACTACTGACAGTAGGGGGCAGTGTAGGTCTGTTTCACCGTGGGAGTCTCCTGTACACTGACGTACTTCCGCCCAAACTTCACAATCCTGTGGAATTTGGGAAAGCGACAACACGTTTCAATTTGTGATCCTTGTGTCCATATTGCAGGTTAGTAATGACCTTAAATCAGCTATATTTGAAACACAAATAATTTAGTGATAAAGTGCAGTCACTGAGCTTTAGTTTGATGTGAGGATGATGACGGTTGGTGTTCGTTTTGGGACATTGTGATGTAGTGCAAGGATAACTATAAGCTGTAACCAGGTACCCAAGCCGGGACCTGTAACAGTTACAATACTTGATCTTTCATTGCTTTCACTTTGTCCATATTCATGCTCCCCTCCACACCTTCCACATCTCATCTTATCATGGCACACACTAGCTATGTGCCCATTGCATTGGCACTTGAAACAACGTACTGGGTGTGGTACGTAAGGTCTAACGTAGGGGTCGGCAACCCAAAATGTTAAAAGAACCATATTGGACCAAAAATACTGAAACAAAGAAATCTGTCTGGAGCCGCAAACAATTCAAAGCCTTATATAAGTGTTATAATGAAGGCAACACATGATGTAAGTGCCTATATTAGACTACTATCAAAATGAATAAATTAAATACACAGTGGACATAAGTAAAGGAAATTAAATGAACTCAAATATACCTACAAATGAGGCACAATGATGCAATATGTACATACAGCTAGCCTAAATAGCATGTTAGCATTGATTAGATTGCAGTCATGCAGCGATCAAATATGCCTGATTAGCACTCCAGCAAATCAATAAAATCAACAAAGCTCACCCTTGTGCATTCACGCACAGTATAAAATGAGACAAAGAAGGAGTGGCATAAAACACGTCTTTCTGTGGCAGCGTTGGGGAAAGTTCTACATGTAAACAAACTACGATGAGTTCAAAGATCGCAGAAATTAGTAGGACAAAACGGTGCATCAGTGAAGTATGTTTAATATAAACAGTGGGATTTTTAACAATTAGGAAGGTTTGTGTCATGTTAGTCCTGCTACAGAAAATATATTAAAACACATTCTATATATATATATATATATATGTATATATATCCATCCATCCATTTTCTACCGCTTATTCCCTTTGGTATCGCGGGGGGCGCTGGAGCCTATCTCAGCTACAATCGGGCGGAAGGCGGGGTACACCCTGGACAAGTCGCCACCTCATCGCAGGGCCAACACAGATAGACAGACAACATTCACATTCACATCCACACACTAGGGCCAATTTAGTGTTGCCAATCAACTTATCCCCAGGTGCATGTCTTTGGAAGTGGGAGGAAGCCGGAGTACCCGGAGGGAACCCACGCAGTCACGGGGAGGAGATGCAAACTCCACACAGAAAGATCCCGAGCCCGGGATTGAACCCAAGACTATATATATAATTTTATTGTTTATCTTTTTTCATTTTCACACATTTCTGAAAGAGGTCCATGGAGCCACTAGGGCGGCACTAAAGAGCCGCAGGTCGCTGACCCCTGGTGTAATGTAATAGCTTAAAAACCCGGTGGTCTTGTGGTTAGAGTGTCCACCCTGAGATCGGTAGGTCGTGAGTTCAAACCCCGGCCGAGTCATACCAAAGACTATAATAACAGGACCCGTTACCTCCCTGCTTGGCACTCAGCATCAAGGGTTGGAATTGGGGGTTTAATCACCAAAAGGATTCCCAAGCGTGGCCACCAATGCTGCTCACTGATCCCCTCACCTCCCAGGCGGTGGAACAAGGGGATGGGTCAAATGCAGAGGGTAATTTCACCACACCTATAGTGTGTGTGTGACTATCAGTGGTACTTTAACAAGTACAGATTCGCTCTCTTGTCTTTTCTCCGTTTCTAAATGCCATCAATGTCTTCATCATTGTGACAGTTGCCCCTTTTATTTATTTTTTCAAATCTTCAAAATTTTCTCCTCTTGGGATTCCTGTCACGACTCATCTAGTCCCCTTTTGTGCAGTCGCATTTCTTTTTTCTTTTGATCTCCATTTTTATATTTAATCAACAGGCTTCCGTCCCTTAGCACTTTCGCCATCTCCACCTCTCCAATGTCCTTCTTTAAGCCCTTAACCAGTGCCATCAAGCTAATATCGTTCATGTCTCTATGTGACTTAAATGTATATATAATCTTGCAATTTCATCATCTTCGTGCACTCGTTTAGCACTCGACTTTCCTTCATTGCCTCCTCTACACTTCTTTCCTCTCTCTCCTCTCCATGTCCATACCTTCCTCATACATGACGTCACTATCCGCTTCCATCTCGATCCAGTCACAAATCCGATTGTGCGAACCGCCAATAAGATTCAAACAATCGATACTCTCACAGTCAGCCATCGATCCTCGGTCCACTTCCTGTTATTCGCGACTGCAACCGGAAGCTGGTAAAGACGCCAACTCTGACTCCTCACGTCTTTGTTTTCTTATGAATGTCGGTCAGTAAGGCATGTGGGCGTGGCCTTGTCGGCATACAACGGCAATAGTCGTCTCCAATTGGTCACACCCCCTCAGTGCTCCTTCCCGATTGGCTGAGCGCTGTTACCAGGCCGCTGGTCGAGCAACGCTGACGTGTGACGTCACACGTACGCTGTCGTCGAGCGGAAGTTAAAAAGAAACAATTTTACCTTTGCAACCTCATTATACTTTTGGCTATGTTTTATATTCATAAATGTAAGTTTCTCAATACCCGACCTGTTTTTTGTGCCTTTAAAAAAGATTTAGAACTCAACATTAAAACACTCTCTAGCCGCTAACAACCAAAAATGGTTGTTAGAGGTTTAGATGATGCTCTATTCCAAATTTAAGTTATTTACTGAGATTGAGTGAGCCTATGGCTTTGCACTTTGTTTATTATATATATATATATTCCGCATTTTAGTTACATAGAATTTACAACCCACTGGCGCTGTTTTGTACTTTTTTTGTACTTACTTTGATTATTATTTTCAACTGTTTGTAAATGTTGACATTTATAAATAAAGGTTTATACAAAAAAAAAAAACTTCATGACACGATTAAACATTCATTCTTAAAAAAAAAAAAAAAAAAAAAAAAAAGTTAAAAAGAAACAAAACAAGTATTACAATTAACGACGTTAACAAATATTTCTACAAAACTGCATCATATTTTAAATTACACACAAAATAAAATGAACTAAAAAAAAATAAAAAATACAAACGGTCATGAATAATAACGTGTTTTTCTCGTACATTTTATTATAAAAAGACATATTCTTCATCACTTACAGGCAAATGTACTTATATTTAAGAATAACATGAGGTATTTTTCTCCCTGGCTATACTTAATCAACAGATATTTATGAAATAATAGTAGTAGGTAGTATCACAGTGAGAATATCAATGTTCTCGAGTCACTAGATGCAGAAAGACAATAAACAGTAATATACATCATGTATGTACATTGTTCACAAGCTAGCAAAACGCTCAGGCTTTGGCACAGAAATCAAAGGTGTGCTAAAGATGGAAAGATGAATTGAACATCAGCATACATATACTGTATGTACACATACATGGTCTTACAAAAACAAGTTTAAAAATGTAGTGCAATGACACCTTTATTGTTTGTTTGTGTCCGTGAATAAATAGCAGCCATCTTGTCATCCTCCAACAAGTTGCTGTTAAAAAAATCCTGAGCGAGGTGAGAAAAGTGATTGTTGTTGGGTTTTTTTTTTTATCGTTACAAGACCTCAATGAACAATTAGACAAGCTAACAGTAGCACACTGGTAAGTTTGTCCTTTCGTTAGCTCGCGGAAGAGCTACCGTTAGCAGAAAGTAGAAAAGTTAGCGTGTAATGATGCTAACGTTATCCTGTCTAAGCTAAGAGGTGATAAGTTGACTTTGGAAGTAAACGCTCATTTTAGAGTAGAAAAGAGGCGGGTCTGATTGTGTCCAGTGGCTACACCGCCATCTTTTAGTTTGTAGTCAAAAGGGCGGAGCCTCTGTCTTGACCTTTGTTGACCTCGACGGGCCAGGAGGTTGCCCTCTTTGCGCTGGTGTGTCTGCGCGTGTGTTTGGTCAGGTGGTCGCTGCGCATGAAGCGGCGCTCACACACGCTGCAGACAAATTTCTTCTCGCCCGTGTGCGTCCTGCGGTGGCGAGACAGTTCGTCGGAGCGAGCAAACTTCTTGTCGCAGCCTTCCCAGCGACAACTGAACGGCTTCTCCCCTGCGGGGGAAACAACTGTTAGCTCGCTGCTAACGGCTAGGTTGGGAAACAACAACTTGGCAACGCCCCTACCTGTGTGCGTGCGCAGGTGAGCCTTGAGGTGCGAGCTCTTGAAGTACGTCTTCTTGCATCCTGGGAAGTCACACATGTAGTTTCGTCTGCGGGAGAAGTCCAACGTAGCGACCCCGCTGGCACCTGACGGCACGTACACGGGAGCGGGGGCCAGGGGGAGGAGCTTGGTGTTGCCCAGCGTCATGACAGTCTGGGGGCTCGTCGGCGGGTGCGATACGGGCGGCACCACTAACATGACGGCACCCGGCAAGGCCGAGCTCACCAGTAATGGCTGAGACAGGATGGACCGGGCGCCGCCTGGAACCAAGGCCGAGATCAATCTCGGCCGCCCGCTGAGAGGGAAGACCTGACACAGGAGAGGTGAGGCCGCAGGGTGCGGCGAGGAAGATACTGATGTGGGAAGAAGAGGCGGTGCTTGCTTCCCGCGCTCACTGTCTGGACTTTGTGTGGGCAGGACAGGGGCAGGGAACGGCAGCGTCTGAGCACTCAGACTGTCAGCCGTGTGGCGAATGACGCTGGTCGCCATCGCTCTGGCAGCCACCGCCACGTCAAGTGGAAGCGTTGAAGTCACAACGGCATCTTTGGAGGCGCTGCGGGCGGAGCAGGCCTCGGCGAAGCTCGGACTTTGAGGCGGCGTCATGCACTGCAAGTATGGATCACATGATCAGTCCTGTTGATCGACGCTTGTTAGCTTAACACAGTCTCACCAGTGAGGACAGCGCCACCAGGTCCTTGGACGAGTCCCCGCTTTCCGAGTGCGGAGCCATCGAGTCACACGAGTCAGACATCGGCGTCAGTGGGCGGGGCTCAGGCGACCGCTGACCCCAGAAACTCATGCTGACAAGCGCCTCGGCCGCTTCCAGGTCCTGGACGCACGAGGGCGCCACCTGCTGGACAAAAAGCTCCATGTCTTCACTGGTTACTGGTTGGGTGACTAGGGCCGTTGCTAGGAATTCTTGGCCCCCTAAAAGAATATCAGTGCGGGCCCCTCTACCCCATTCATTGCCACCTTCAATGTTCTTGTTTTGCCAGTGTTGTTGATGCTGCCTGGTGTAATATAAATGATAAATGATAAATGGGTTGTACTTGTATAGCGCTTTTCTACCTTCAAGGTACTCAAAGCGCTTTGACACTACTTCCACATTTACCCATTCACACACACATTCACACACTGATGGAGGGAGCTGCCATACAAGGCGCTAACCAGCACCCATCAGGAGCAAGGGTGAAGTGTCTTGCTCAGGACATGACGAGGTTGGTACTAGGTGGGGATTGAACCAGCGACCCTTGGGTTGCGCACGGCCACTCTCCCACTGCCCAATATGTTTCCCTTTTTACAATTACAGACTTAACAAGTCAGAATATTATTATGTAAATTTGCTGATGACGTCTTTAAAGTCCAATTGTCGGCTTAGCTGACTTTCATTTGTCCGCCTAGCAAGGCTATTTAACCTCTCTTGGCTTGTTGTGGATCTGAGATAGTTCTTAACAGGTAATGTTATAATATGAAAGTAAGTGTAAACTGTCCCAAATTCTTAAATAGTCTTTTTTGTACTTTGTTGTTGTCAGCTATTACGGTGTCATTTATTTTGCAAACAACAAATCTTTGAACATTTAACTTTTTGGTGCTTAAGCTATTGAAATGTCCCACTGATAACACATTTTTACAAGACCACATTGAACACATAATTATAACATAACTGACCAAGGGTAATTATCCAGTAATTATTACTGTTTATTTCACGGAGTAGAACTTGAATACGTCATAATACAATTCAATGCAGCCTCTGATGGGCGCATACTGGAGCAGTGTCAAACAGTGATATGTGTGAAACACACTCACACTGTTGCTCTACAATAAACTGGCAACTTTCTTTTCTTTTAATTAACTGGCGAGTTGTAAAGAGTATATCTCGGTCAAATGACAGCTAACGTAGGCTTCAGAGTCCAGCGTACGTCCTGTCAAAGGTAATGTTACAGATTTTAAATGAACAAGTAGGCTCTTTGTTTCAGCCCTCGGTAGTTGACTCTCTCACCAAAACGTTTTTGAGGTCCTGGACCCCTGCTGTGATGCTCCCACCCCTGGCCTCCTGCTCAAATCTTTTCAGGTGTTCGGACTTGAGGATTTTGGGGGACATCCTAACTAGGGCTGGACGATATGAACCAAAAGTCTTATCCCGATATATTTTGGCTGAATATTAATATGATACATATTGCAATATGTCTTCCGGGAAGTGAATTTAGACAAAATCAAACCCAAATATGTGTGACAAGTTTTTTTATTGAAACAAACACTTAACGAGTAATTTTCTGGATGCATAGATATCATGCACATAAAATATTAAAGCCTTGAGAATGATATAAGAATAGTAAAGTACAATCTTCAATCTTATTTTACACATACTTTAATCTATGCTCAAATAATCAGCTAACAAAAAACACAAAATATAAAATAAAGTCCCATGCCTTAAGAGGACATTTTAAACATCAGCAGCAACTTGAAAGTAATTTACCTTCATCAATAGTTTGATTTAACTCAACATTTTAAAAGACCCTTAAAAATTGAAGCCAGGAACACCAAGCTGTGTGACAGGTGACAATATTGCGACTGCAGCTCAACACCTTTTCAGATTGTTCATACATTTGCTTTGGCAGTGCTTCTTCAGCAAAGTAGTTGTGACAAGGAAGCTCATATAATTTATTTTTATTTTCTGGCAGCTTCTAAATCCGTTTTTTCGTTGCGTTGTAATTGGGAACACGATGAGGATCAACATGTTTTTAAGTGGGGCCAATGGGGTTACTGACATAATTAAAATTGGAATACCGTATGACTTGTGGCTTTGTTTTTATTCGAATTAATTCGTGTGAATATATATTTACGACGGCCCCCAACGTTCAGTATTAAGCTCCGCCCCTTTATTGTCCTTCAACAATTACACGCAGAGTGGGAGTGGCTAGCGAACAACAGGAAGTCACATTTAAGGTGAAACGAGTTCATCCTTTAATAATCTAGACATTATATGAATACGCTCGTTGACGTCATTGATGCTGCTATATATTCCTTTGACCTAATTAATTATAAGGCATGTTGACGTCAAAGCTTTCAGAGCGTCAACATGTTGAATGGCGATGATGATGACGACGGAGCAGCGCTAGCACGCGAGGCAATGAGTTCACGTGACCTCAGATGAACTAGCCAGCCGAGCGCGAGACAACAATCGAGGACGTCTGGACCTGAGCGGCTCGGCACACAGGACTCACCTGGCGGGAGATGAGCATGGCGGGAAGCCGAGCGTGCCACCGGAGGAGGATAGACGCGGGACAGCAGCCGAGGTTTCGCGGCAAGCTTCAGCTCAGGCGCCAAAAAAAAAAACAAGACGACGACAAAAAAAAAAACAAGAAAGTGAGCGGCGGAAAGACACAGCCAATCGCGCGCAAAGGTGTAGCGGGCCTCGGCCGATAGGAGGCGAGGCGGTGCGTCATCGCGACATGCCGACACGCCATTGGCCGGCGGCCGGGGCGTACGTCTGTCGGGGGCGGGGCCAAGGAGTCAGCGGTGTCAGAGTAAACCCACTGAACCCGGTGAACTCTGCGCGTGCACGGCTAGAGGAGACGGGACACGCGCGCTGGCTGCTTGCACAAAATACTTAGATCTTTTATAACTGTATGTACATCATACTGTCAATATTACTACATAATATAGTACTACCATTACATGTAATTTAAACATTAACAACCATACAACAGAAAGGATAAGATCCCACACCTAACTGTCACTGCCCACTCGTGTGTGTGTGTGGAGGTAGTAAACAAGCCTTCGTTGTCAAAGTACAGGGGGATCAGAGTAGGGGTGAGGCTCCTTTGTTGTCACTGGAAGTAAACAAAAGTGTCCATCACAGTCCAGGTGACACATCTTCCTGTTGAGGGGGACAGACAAAGAAACAAGTTCATTCTTTGCCACTTCCTGTGGCGAGGGGCCATGAGGCGCTGTCTGCCTGTGTGACTGACAGGAGGTGGCCTCAGTTTACCCGCGCATGTGCAGGCTGCAGAGAAGTCAACACTTGCATTCACGCTCACACAAAAGGACAAAGCCAGAATTACAGGAGGGGGCAGGTGCTCGGGTCCCAGTTCACGGAGGTCGTCAGGAAGAGGTTTGGATGTGTGTGACCAATCAGCTGTCACAATGGATTCTAGCCTAGCTTAGCTTAGCAATAATGATGGTGGTTTACTGCAAGATTTGCATAGTATAGTTAGCAGTTCTCACAGAAAGAACATCAGCACACACACAAATTCAGCAGTAGAGTGAACTGTCTGTTGCCATGGCTACCGTCACTTTATTAAAAGGCTCCATGAGGTAACGTAATGCGAGTCAAACGAGGTGTCTTTGTTCAGGCTGCAGTGTCCTCATTTGGCCGGCTGAGGTCTTTTCAGGAAACACTCGCATGTTGCCACTGTTGCTAGGCAACAGTGTTGGTCTGTTGCCATGGTGATACTACACCGCGGCATTACCTCACATGACCCTGTGCCGCATTCACAAGTTTCCTTCCTCTGAGCCGTGACTTCCTGGTTGTGGGGGCGCTTCCGCCCGAGTGTTGACCAGGTGGCGTCTTTCTGCCGAGGAGGCGCCGCTCTACACTCAGCACTTCCTGATATAGGTGGGCGAGGCTAACCTGCAGCAAGAAGCTGAAGAGCTTCAGGAGCCACACAAAGGAGCGCGGAAGTGTCGCCTCCACCGCCGAATAATGACTGCCACAATTCCTGTTGACGACACCACCTGATCAGGACAACCGCAGCTTCATGTTAGTATCAGGAGGCCGGGCGGGGGCTTACCGGGGGTCGCAAGGCCTGAGGGGCAGGTGCCAGTACGTCAAGTTAACAGGCGTCAGCATTTCCTGTGACTGGGTGACAGCAGCTTTCAGTGTGTTACGATGCAGACTGGGGCCATCAGCGCCGTCCTCGTCCCCCCAACAGAACTTAAATGTGGACGAAGCAGCAGTGGGGGCGTGGCTGGGCTGAGATGACAACTTCTGGAAACACATCTGGAGCTGCTCCGCTACTCCTGCAGAAACATGCATACGTGACCTTTATGAGGTTCTTTGTTGACGTGCTAAAAAACATTTTGCGTCTTACTTTTCTTTTTTGCCACCACACGTTTGTACTTCCTGCTGGTGCTCGTGCAAAGGGGTGTGGCCTTCCACTGCTTCCTGTTGGACATACAAAACAAGATAATCGTAAGGACTGAGGCGGCAACGGATCAAAAAACACTGTTCGGATCGTATCACGGTTTTGAGTCACGGATCAAATAATTTTTGGGATCAGCACAAAAGAGAGAAGACCAGACAAATAAGACTGTCGTCCTCTTTTATTTTGTAAAACCCTTTTGTCCATTAAATACTAGCAATATTCCACTCAAAATGTCCAATAAGGGCATTTAAATGACATGAAAACAACTTAAAGTGCAATATAGGGCCGACTACCATTTTCTTTTTAACATGAACCATGAATTTAAAAAAACAATTTAAAAGTGGGCAGCACGGTGGGAGAGGGGTTAGTGCGTCTGCCTCACAATACGAAGGTCCTGAGTAGTCGTGAGTTCAATCCCGGCCTCGGGATCTTTCTGTGTGGAGTTTGCATGTTCTTCCCGTGACTGCGTGGGTTCCCTCCGGGTACTCCGGCTTCCTCCCACCTCCAAAGACATGCACCTGGGGATAGGTTGATTGGCAACACTAAATTGGCCCTAGTGTGTATATGTGAGTGTGAATGTTGTCTGTCTATCTGTGTTGGCCCTGCGATGAGGTGGCGACTTGTCCAGGGTGTACCCCGCCTTCCGCCCAATTGTAGCTGAGATAGGCTCCAGCGCCCCCCGTGACCCCGAAGGGAATAAGCGGTAGAAAATGGATGGATGGATGGATTTTAAAAGTGCACTTTAAGGAATGGATTGAAAGCTAGCGTATGTACACATCATTGAAAAATAAAAATGTACCTGAATTTATCATATTCAACTATTTTTCAGAAAAATAAAGTAGTCCAAATTGTCTGGGTAGAGTGTAGACCTATTTGCAGCCACTACATTATGTCCCCTGCTGTAGAAAACACCCTCTGTAGAAAGCACCCAAAAGCAAGGCACAGCAAGATATAATTTTGCCATCATGCGAGCGTATTTACAGTTGTGACTGGGATATTAGTATTGGGTCTATCTAACTTCCACTCAGCCACTGCTTTTGTCAGTGCCTGGAGCAGATGTGTGCCTGGGCATGTCTGCAGCAAGGGGCTCCCTTACCCCTCACTCCGCAGTCATGTAGTGAGCAGTGAAAGGTACAAAGCTTTCCATTGCCCTGTAAGTCCACCAGTCTGTGACGAGCGCAATTCTTGTCTTTTCCTGCTCATAAAGACTTTGCATGATTGTGCCAATGAAGTGGGTTCACGACGGAATTTCATAACATGACTTAAGAACATTCAGCATATATTTAAACCCGTCCTCTTGCACAACAAAATATGGCATCATGTCTTTAGCCTTTGTTATAGCTTTAGCCCGGTCGGATGCTATGGCAAAGGGCTGCTTAAACACTGTGCCGATTTGCAGCTGTTCAACAGCCAGGGTGATGTCGCTTCAAATGTGTTGCCACACTCGCTGTTTTCCCAGTCTCATACGACTTTCTCATGCCACAATGCCTACGTATTGTAGCTGTTTTGTCCACCAACCTACGCCCATCATCACTGTTTTTCACAGGAACACCAAAATGCTCCCATACATGTGATTTAAATGATAAATGGGTTGTACTTGTATAGCGCTTTTCTACCTTCAAGGTACTCAAAGCGCTTTGACACTACTTCCACATTTACCCATTCACACACACATTCACACACTGATGGAGGGAGCTGCCATGCAAGGCGCTAACCAGCACCCATCAGGAGCAAGGGTGAAGTGTCTTGCTCAGGACACAACGGACATGACGAGGTTGGTACTAGGTGGGGATTGAACCAGGGACCCTCGGGTCGCGCACGGCCATTCTTCCACTGCACCACATTATTTATTTATTTAAATGATGAAGGTTTCTCCAGTTCCTCCGTTTGCCATGACTACCACTGCGTTTGATTATTAGTAGGTGTGGCTTGAACACGCAGCCTTGACGTGAACACGCACAACCTTTTTTTCGTCAACCAATCCGCTGACCACGTGCGAACCGAACACTGGAGAGGCATCCGTACGGATCAACGATGATCCGTTGCATCACTAATAAAAACAAAAACAATGTTAAAGTCGCTCACGTGACAAGGCCTCGTCTCACCTGGCGGCGTCCTGTTGTTGCGTGTGCTCAGCTCGGAGCAGAGCAGCGTTCAGCAGCCGGTACCACCGCCTCAGGTTGAAGTGGTCATGTGACACGCCTCCTTCAGCCGTGAGGTTGGTTTCTTTGATGCTAGCGTCGTTTGATAACTCCCTGAAGGGTGCAGAAAAGTCAGCGTGTTAAATGACGCAAATAAAAAGTGTTTAGCGGAGGAAACAGGAAATGGAATCACCACTCTGTGCGGTCGTCCAGGCCGAAGACAAGCTTCATGGTGACGATGATGAGGACGGCGGCCTGGACATCGTACTGAGGCAGCGTAAAGCGGCGCGAGGGATCCAACGTATGCAGCGCCGTCTTCGCCAAGTCGACACGCTCCATCAGAACACACACCCATGGGTGGAGCTCATCTGGGGAGAGGGGTTTATGTTGACAAGTGAGATGCTGTTGCTACAATTAAGTGATGTAACACTTTTTTAAGTAAGCACGTTAGCCCTAGCGCAGATGTACCAGGCAGGTTGGCGTCTCTCAGGTAGCGCAGACTGAGCACCGCTGGATGCAACAGGTCCCGTCGGCTAATTGGAGGAAAAGCAGGAAGTTGCAGGAAGCGTGCGAGTGCCTCCGCCTCCTTGTGCAGACATTGGTGTGAGGGGACACCCTGCAAGGAGATGAGGGGCCATCAGGATAACAGCGACAGACGCAGGAAGTAAAGAAAACACGCAGCTGCAGACCTGGACTCTGAAGATGAGCGCATCTGGGCCATAGAGCTGCATCTCCTCAGGAAGGTCCTCGTAAGCATTGATGTATGGCACGTGTCCTTCGCTCACTAGCCTGGAGACATCATCAACACTTTCTTAATGTTCCAGAACCTTCGGGGGCTCACGTGGCATTACCTGAGGAGGTCGCCGAGTGTCAGCGCCTGGCGACTCCAGACTAACGCCAAGTGGATCAGAGCCAAAGTCTTGCTCATGCTCATGTGGCCGCGTTGTGGCCTCAGGCGAGACGTCAGGTAGGCGGCGCCGTCCAGCGAGCATGTTGAACTATCTCTGCAACTATCTGTGGATTTGAAGGTCAGACTTTACTTTGGTGTTACATTAAAGTTCAGGCGGCTCAGACTTTTGTGCAGACCTGTAGTGTTGGGCGGATCTGTCTCGCCGTCGGTCTCGCTGGCAGACAGGATGGACGACGCGGCAGCGCTTTCCGAGTCAGACGTCGTGGCTCGCTAAAGATTAAAGGTGAAACGTCAACGATGAAGCCTGCTGTTCATGTGACGTGGAAGTCGCCTCATCACCTTCAACTTGGCTCTCCTGACGGGATTGTTGGTGTAAGCCAGCTGGCTTGTCTGCAGGAAGCGCCGCCACAGTGGCCACAACACCTCGTCCTTAAATAGCGGAGCCACGCCAAGCTCCAGCAGTGCACTCGCTTGCTTCCTCAGGATAAACTGGAAGGCTTCACATGTCATCCACTGACGACCTCTCTCTGGATACACACATGCACGCCAAACATGGATAGCAGTCAGAGAGCTGCCGGTCAATGTGGCATTCAAAGCATCACATGACCACAAGGTACTGACCATGCGTATTCGCACGGCTCCCTCGGCGGATGGTGACGACACGGGACGATCCCGACGCCGGGGCCACAATTAAGTCCACCTCCCGGGTTTTCTGAGCAAAAAACAGATCGGATGAGCAGAGCGACACTGCCCTCTGATGGACAACAAAACACACTGCAGTTATTTTATTTGCGTGTAAGCTCACACAACATGTCCTCATGCACTCATTCAGCATCACCCAATCCCTCCACCTTTTTGGACAATAAAATGCCTTATTTTGCGGCACCTTTTTAAAAAAAGTTTTGGAAAGTTTTTCCTCGGAAGAACGCTTAGTCTTGAAATATTATTCAGTGTTTTCATATATTTTTTTCATAGCAGACTGTCATAAATGTGGGTTTGGCGCTTCTGGTTCACCCTCGCTCATTAACAAATAATAGATGTGTGTCAGTGTAGCATAACTGTAGGTCGGCTTCACGACACACATCATACGCGCTGGTTTGCCTGAGAATAGGACGTACCAAAAATTATCTGTGATGCACTTTAGCCACTAGAAGTACATATTAAAAAAGTGAAAGAGAAGTGTATTTTGCGTCATGCATTTATTCGCTAATCCAATACAAGTTGTCCGAAAGGTTTCGCCGTGCAACTGAGAGCAGATTTTCGCCACCACAAGCCCATGGAGACTATTACCACAGCATGCAGAAAACCTCCAGAAGTATGCAACCCAACATTTATTACATGGAACGTTGTAGAAATAAAATAAACGAAAAAACCGTAAACATTTTAAATTAGAGCAAAAATGCATAACACAATGAGAAAAGGCTGTAATGTTTACACTATAGAGGAAAAGGACAAAGATGTCTTCAAAATATGTTTTATCCTTTTTTATTTTCCTATTACATTACAAATGACCATGATGTCACATCACAGTATTGAAAGAATATTATTAACAGTATTGTCTGTTTTATTGACATTAATGCTTTACAACACTGCTGTTCTATTTAGTATGTAAAGTAGTTGACTGTTATTTACTTTCATATTATAAGCGCATACAGTGCCCTCCAAAAGTATTGGAACAGTGAGGCGAATTCCTTTATTTTTGTTGTAGACTGAAAAGATTTGGGTTTGACATCAAAAGATGAATATGAGACAAGAGATCAACATTTCAGCTTTCATTTCCAGGTATTTACATCTGGATCTGATACACAACTTAGAAGATAGCATAATGGAACACAACATTTTTAGGTGAGCAAAAGTATTGGAACATATAAACTTAAAAAAGATAACAGTGAATCAGACTTAATATTTAGTTGCAAATCCTTTGCTTTCAATAAGTGCATCAAGCCTGTGAGCCATTGACATCATCAAACTTTTGCATTCTTCATTTGTGATGCTTTTCCAGGCTTTCACCGCAGCCTCTTTCAGTTGTTGTTTGTTTTGGGGGGTTACTCCCTTCAGTCTCCTCTTCAGCAGGTAAAATGCATGCTCTATTGGGTTTAAGTCTGGAGACTGACTGGGCCAGTCTAAAACCTTCCACTTCTTGCCCCTGATCAACTTCTTTGTTGTTTTGGTCGTTATCTTGCTGCATGATGAAGGATCTCCCAATCAGCATCTTTCTTTAAATTAGCAGACAAAATGTTTGTGTAGACTTCTGAGTTCATTTTGCTGCTGCCATCATGTGTTACATCATCAATGAAGATGACGTCCCAGAAGAAGCCATGCAAGTCCAAGCCATGACATGATATTTCACAGATAAGCTTGTATGTTTGGGATCATGAGAAGGTCCTTTCTTTCTCCAAACGTTAACCTTTCCATCACTTTGGAAGAAGTTAATCTTTATCTCATCATTCCATAAAACTTTTTCCCAGAATTGTTGAGGCTCATCTCTGTACCTTTTGGCAAATTCCAGCCTGGCCTCCCTGTTCTTCTTGTTAACGAGTGGGTTGCATCTTCTGCTGTAGCCTCTGTACTTCTGTTCATGAAGTCTTCTGCCAACATTAGATTGTGATACCTTCACTCCTGCCCTCTGGAGGTTGTTGCTGATGTCACGAACAGTTGTTCTTTATAGCTCTCACAATGTTTCTGTCATTAACTCCTGATGTTTTCCTTGGTCTACGTGTTCCACGTCTGTTGCTTAGTACACCAGTGGTTTCTTTCTTCTTCAGGACATTTCAAATGGTTGGCTATGGCCAATGTTTGTGCAATGGCTCTGATTGATTGTCCATTTTCTCTCAGATTCACAATTGCTTCTTTTTCACCCATAGACAGCTCTCTGGTTTCATGTTGGTTCCATCTCTAAATGCAGTCTGCACAGGCAAAACCTATCCTACCCAATCTGAAACTGAGCTCAGACATTCAATGCTATTTATTATATGAATAATCAATGTAATTTGGAGACACCTGGGCAACAAAACACACCTGTCATTCACATGTTCCAATACTTTTGCTCTCCTGAAAAATGGGTAGGTTCAAGCAAAAAGGTGCTATCTTCCAAGTTGTGAATCAGATCCAGATGTAAATACCTGGAAATAAAAGCTAAAATGTTGATCTCTTGTCCCATATTCATTTTTTGATGTCAAACCCAAATGTTTTCATTCTACAACAAAAATAAAGGAATTGGACTCACTGTTCCAATACTTTTGGAGGGCACTGTAAATGTTTGTATTAATACTGGGAGATTATAGAACACCACCATTTAAATTCTGTGCAAAAAGATGTTGAACCACAGTGATTTAAACACTTGACAATTTCAAACACTTTTCAATAAATTAATTATTCCCATTAAAAATACATATTAAGTATTGGTCGTATCGTCATTGACGGAGCATTTCCATCTCTCAGTTAGTAGTAGAGCAAATAAAACAGCACCTGTTGTCTGCCTTATCATTTCTGTGTCCTTTACATTACCACACAACATAATCTGTCAATGGGCCTCACGTCGCTTTACTGCTACATATTCCATTTGCTGCCACTTTTTATAACTGTGACTGTGATGCAGGTGTGTTATTTTATGGGTGGGATGGATGGATTTTATTTTTAAGGCCTAACTTTACGGCTGTTGTATGCCGAGGTTGGTCGAGTATTGCCAAGCGGACCCAAAGAGTTGCAGTTGCCTGGAGTTGTTAATAACCAATGCATAGTTTGCAAAACACACACCACCAAGAATGTTTAATTGTCCACTGTTTGGTCTGTCATCCACAAGTTGCAGACATTCTCCACGCATGTTTTATGGTTAAAAAGTGCTTGTTGTTCATAAACTTTACGAACTGTTAAGAGTGATCTTCAGTAATTTTTGTTGGTAAACGAGAGCGGATGAGAGACAAGAAACGTGGGTGGGCAATGCGTTTGGTGTGCAACTTTAAACGCTGCTTAAAGTTGGTACATAAATTAGGATTTTCTAAATCATAAGCAATTGTTTTTATCTGTTACAGACCCCAAACACAAGGATAGAAAAGCATCAGGCATTGAGCTGTTTTGATCATTATGTGTATGGTGCGCAACGATCATGTCAGCGCAGCACACTAGACACGTTGCGAGCTTGAGGTGATTTTTTAAAAATGTAGATAATGGCTGCTGTTTTATTAGCTTGGTAGACCTCCTGCTACAATTGTGTCAAAGCAGTTTATCCATCCATCCATCCATCTTCTTCCGCTTATCCGAGGTCGGGTCGCGGGGGAAGCAGCCTAAGCAGGGAAGCCCAGACTTCCCTCTCCCCAGCCACTTCGTCCAGCTCTTCCCGGGGGATCCCGAGGCGTTCCCAGGCCGGTCGGACGTGCCCTAAACACCTCCCGAGGGAGGCGATCGGGTGGCATCCTGACCAGATGCCCGAACCACCTCATCTGGCTCCTCTCGATGTGGAGGAGCAGCGGCTTTACTTTGAGCTCCACCCGGATGACAGAGCTTCTCACCCTATCTCTAAGGGAGAGCCCTGCCACCCGGCGGAGGAAACTCATTTCGGTCGCTTGTACCCGTGATCTTGTCCTTTCGGTCATAACCCAAAGCTCATGACCATAGGTGAGGATGGGAACGTAGATCGACCGGTAAATTGAGAGCTTTGCCTTCCGGCTCAGCTCCTTCTTCACCACAACGGATCGATACAGCGTCCGCATTACTGAAGATGCCGCACCGATCCGCCTGTCGATCTCACGATCCACTCTTCCCTCACTCGTGAACAAGACTCCGAGGTACTTGAACTCCTCCACTTGGGTCAGGGTCTCCTCCCCAACCCGAAGATGGCATTCCACCCTTTTCCGGGCGAGAACCATGGACTCGGACTTGGAGGTGCTGATTCTCATTCCAGTCGCTTCACACTCGGCTGCGAACCGATCCAGCGAGAGCTGAAGATCCTGGCCAGATGAAGCCATCAGGACCACATCATCTGCAAAAAGCAGAGACCTAATCCTGCAGCCACCAAACCAGATCCCCTCAACGCCTTGACTGCGCCTAGAAATTCTGTCCATAAAAGTTATGAACAGAATCGGTGACAAAGGGCAGCCTTGGCGGAGTCCAACACTCACTGGAAACGTGTCCGACTTACTGCCGGCAATGCGGACCAAGCTCTGACACTGATCATACAGGGAGCGGACCGCCAAAATCAGACAGTCCGATACCCCATACTCTCTGAGCACTCCCCACAGGACTTCCCGAGGGACACGGTCGAATGCCTTCTCCAAGTCCACAAAACACATGTAGACTGGTTGGGCAAACTCCCATGCACCCTCAAGGACCCTGCCGAGTGTATAGAGCTGGTCCACAGTTCCACGACCAGGACGAAAACCACACTGTTCCTCCTGAATCCGAGGTTCGACTATCCGGCGTAGCCTCCTCTCTAGTACACCTGAATAGACCTTACCGGGAAGGCTGAGGAGTGTGATCCCACGATAGTTAGAACATACCCTCCGGTTCCCCTTCTTAAAGAGAGTAACCACCACCCCGGTCTGCCAATCCAGAGGTACCGCCCCCGATGTCCACGCGATGCTGCAGAGTCTTGTCAACCAAGACAGCCCCACAGCATCCAGAGCCTTAAGGAACTCCGGGCGGATCTCATCCACCCCCGGGGCCTTGCCACCGAGGAGCTTTTTAACTACCTCAGCAACCTCAGCCCCAGAAATAGAAGAGCCCACCACAGATTCCCCAGGCACTGCTTCCTCATAGGAAGACGTGTTGGTGGGATTGAGGAGGTCTTCGAAGTATTCCCTCCACCGATCCACAACATCCGCAGTCGAGGTCAGCAGAACACCATCCTCACCATACACGGTGTTGATAGTGCACTGCTTCCCCTTCCTGAGGCGGCGGATGGTGGTCCAGAATCGCTTCGAAGCCGTCCGGAAGTCGTTTTCCATGGCCTCCCCGAACTCCTCCCATGTCCGAATTTTTGCCTCCGCAACCGCTGAAGCCGCACACCGCTTGGCCTGTCGGTACCTGCCCGCTGCCTCAGGAGTCCTATGAGCCAAAAGAACCCGATAGGACTCCTTCTTCAGCTTGACGGCATCCCTCACCGCCGGTGTCCACCAACGGGTTCTAGGATTACCGCCACGACAGGCACCAACTACCTTGCGGCCACAGCTCCAATCAGCTGCCTCGACAATAGAGGCGCGGAACATGGTCCACTCGGACTCAATGTCCAGCCCCTCCCTCGTGACATGTTCAAAGTTCTTCCGAAGGTGGGAATTGAAACTCTCTCTGACAGGAGACTCTGCCAGACGTTCCCAGCAAACCCTCACAATGCGTTTGGGCCTGCCAGGTCTGTCCGGCATCCTCCCCCACCATCGCAGCCAACTCACCACCAGGTGGTGATCGGTTGAAAGCTCCGCCCCTCTCTTCACCCGAGTGTCCAAAACATGAGGCCGCAAATCCGATGACACAACTACAAAGTCGATCATGGAACTGCGGCTTAGGGCGTCCTGGTGCCAAGTGCACATATGGACACCCTTATGTTCGAACATGGTGTTCATTATGGACAATCTGTGACGGGCACAAAAGTCCAATAACAGAACACCACTCGGGTTCAGATCCGGGCGGCCATTCTTCCCAATCACGCCTCTCCAGGTTTCACTGTCGCTGCCAACATGAGCATTGAAGTCCCCCAGTAGAATGAGGGAATCACCCGGGGGAGCACTCTCAAGTACTCCCTCGAGCGAATCCAAAAAGGGTGGGTATGTACTTCTTATTGTACTTATTCTTGTTTTATAGCGGGGCACTCAGCTTTAAAGGTGCATTACCACCACCGACTGTTAGTGTGAACCAAATTTGCTGCTTAGTACCCCTTTGAGAGTAACCTCCTTCTGTCCATGTCTCCTAACTTCCTCTCTTAGTTTTCTCCTTTCTGTATTGTATTTTCCATAATGAATGATTGCATGTTCCACTGACTCTACCTCATTGCAGCTGTTACATAATTATGTTGGGTGTTTGTTAATAAAGTGCTGTGTCTTATTCAGTCTGGTGTGTGTGTGTGTGTGTGTGTGTGTGTGTGTGTGTGTGTGTGTGTGTGTGTGAGAGAGAGCTGGGACCCATAGGAACCTTACGCTGGTATTCACCCTCTCAATCCTGAACAATATTTCATATTAATCACATTAAATATATATTGTCTGCTTTGCAACATAACATTTTTAATATAGCTTAACATTGACCTTGAGTCAGAGCAGACCATCACCTTTTTTTAGCTGTGACTTTTCTACCCACTATAGAGCTGGTGTGATTGGCAAACGCTCAACTATAAACACTGCCAAATAGTTTATTGCTCTTTCTTTAACTGAAATTCAGAGCCTTGGTACAGCAAAAGCAAAGCATGTACTTCTTGTAGTTGGATCTTTCGATCCGTCCGTAAATATTGGAGTAAAACTGTATTTTGTAATCAAACATTCTTCGGCCATCACTGCCACACTTGTACACAGGCCTTGACCTTTTCGCTTTTGCTGAGGCCATATATCCACTGGGAACCAGTGGGAGCCACAGATAACAACCATGGAGGAGTCACTGTTAAAGGTCCTGATAAAGAGAACTGCATTTGTGTAAAGCTGTTGCTATTTTCCTGTCCCTTCATGCAAAACAATATGTTTTAGTTCCCTCACTCTCACAGCACAGTAACTTCATCCTTCTTGTTGGGTGCTGCATTTCATAGTGACCTCCGAGACAAACCCAGTCCTGCATAGTCAATTGTTTATTTCTCAACTGCAATAGCTCTCTCCCCCATCTGTACATGTAGTGTAGAAAGAGTAGTCCTGAAAGCTCCACAACACAGTCTCGGTGCTTGTGTCTGAACTGGTTCCAATTTCTTTACCACACTTTTTGCTGCTGACCCATGTTTAAATACATCCATTCTCTAAAATCACCCTTGCCATAGCTATATAAAACCACACATCTCATCACATTTAATATTGTTTTACACCTGGAAAAGATGCTGGCAACACGTGCATTCCATGTTAGTCTAGCGTTCATCCACATTCCCAAAAACTTAAACTTGTTTACTCGTTCCTTTACCTGGCCATACAATGTAACAGAAGAAAGGACTCTACTTTTCCGCGTGAACACTATTGTTTTTGTCTTCCACACTAAAAACTTAAAATCCCACCGAAATGACCATTTTCCCACCATACTTAATGCCTCTTGAATTTTATTTGTGATATGAATTGGCCCTAGTGTGTGGATGTGGATGTGAGTGTGAATGTTGTCTGTCTATCTGTGTTGGCCCTGCGATGAGGTGGCGACTTGTCCAGGGTGTACTCCGCCTTCCGCCCGATTGTAGCTGAGATAGGCTCCAGCGCCCCCCGCAACCCCAAAGGGAATAAGCGGTAGAAAATGGATGGATGGATGACAAACATTTCCACCATGCTTTTATAAAGCTGCAACATCTACAAATAATGTACACCCAATACCGCCTTCAACATGCTCAAAGATATCATTGATCATAAAAGAAAATAAGATTGGGCAAATCACACTCTTGGGGAGGACTATTTTCCACTTGGTACATTCTCGACAGCTCGAATCCAACTCTAACCTGTACTATTCAGTAAAAAATATTGAATCCATCTCCAAGTGCGACCCGAGATACCCATCAACCCTAACTTAATTAATAATCCCTCCTTCCAAATCATGTTGTAAGCCTTCTCTACATCAAAAAATACTGCTGCTTACTTTCACCTCTGAGTCTCCAAGACACAAAAAAAAATCTCCAATATAACCAGGAAAAGTCAGTAGATTTGTCGCTAGTACCTTTAAAAAAAATAAAAGTCGCCAGGAGGATTAGCAACACTGTCAGCGCCATCCTCGAGTACGTGTTCCGCTTTAAGATGGTATTTTAAACTTAAAGGGGAACATTTTCGCAATTTCAGAATTGTTAAAACCATTAAAAATCAGTTCCCAGTGGCTTATTATATTTTTCAAAGTTTTTTTCAAAATTTTACCCATCACGCAATAGCCCTAAAAAAAGCTTCAAAGTGCCTGATTTTAACCACCCGTCCATTTTCCTGTGACGTCACCAGAGGTGGGTAGTAACGCGCTACATTTACTCTGTTACATCTACTTGAGTAACTTTTGGGATAAATTGTACTTCTAAGAGTAGTTTTAATGCAACACACTCTTACTTTTACTTGAGTATATTTATAGAGAAGAAACGCTACTTTTACTCCGCTACTTTTATCTACATTCAGCTCGCTACTCGCTACTAATTTTTATCGATCTATTAATGCACGCTTTGTTTGTTTTGGTCTGTCAGACAGACCTTCATAGTGCCTGCGTTTCAACAAATACAGTCACTGGTGACGTTCACTCCGTTCCACCAATCAGATGCAGTCACTGGTGACGTTGGACCAATCAAACAGAGCCAGTGGTCACATGACCTGACTTAAACAAGATGAAAAACGTATTGGGGTGTTACCATTTAGTGGTCAATTGTACGGAATATGTACTGTACTGTGCAATCTACTAATAAATGCTCCAATCAATCAATCAAAACTGTGAAGGAAAAAAGACAATTTTTATTTCAACCGTACATCCCATCAAAGCCTAAAGACTGACTGCACAGTTCCTGTCTTCACAATAAAAGTGCCGCTCCATTGCGCCTGCGCTTTCAAAATAAGAGTCTCCGAAAGCCAGCGCAAACAAGCTAGCAAGCTACGGAGTTTTCCGCCAATGTATTTCTTGTAAAGTGTATAAAAACGAATATGGAAGCTGGACAAATAAAATGCCAAAAACCAACCACTTTCATGTGGTATTAGACAGAAAGGAGTAACTTTTTTTTTCCTCCATTTGAAAATGTGGACGTTATCAGCACTACTGTCTGATTACAATCAATGCAAGTCATCAGAATCAGGTAATACACCAACTTATATTCTTGTCTTCATGAAAGAAAGCAATCTATATGTGTTTAAACATGCATGTATATTCATTAAAACACCTTTAACATGTAAACAAAAGCGGCAAAATAAATAAATATAAATTATATATTGTATATATCAATGTATGTATATATATATATATATATATATATATATATATATATATATATGTGTGTGTGTGTGTGTGTGTGTGTATATATATATATATGTATGTGTGTGTGTATATATATATATATATATATATATATATATATATATATATATATATATATATATATATATATATATATATATATATATATATATATATGATATGTGTGTGTATGTTACCCATCAGTTACTCAGTACTTGAGTAGTTTTTTCACAACATACTTTTTACTTTTACTCAAGTAAATATTTGGGTGACTACTCCTTACTTTTACTTGAGTAATAAATCTGTAAAGTAACAGTACTCTTACTTGAGTACAATTTATGGCTACTCTACCCACCTCTGGACGTCACATAGTGAAGCCAACACAAACAAACATGGCGGAAAGAACAGCAAGCTATAGCGACATTAGCTCGGATTCAGACTCGGATTTCAGCGGCTGAAGCGATTCAACAGATTACGCATGTATTGAAACAGATGGTTGTAGTGTGGAGGCAGGTAGCGAAAACGAAATTGAAGAACAAACTGAAGCTATTGAGCCATATCGGTTTGAACCGTATGCAAGCGAAACCGACGAAAACTACACGACAGCCAGCGACACGGGAGAAAGCGAGGACGAATTCGGCGATCGCCTTCCAACCAACGATTGGTATGTGTTTATTTGGCATTAAAGGAAACTAACAACTATGAACGAGGTTTACAGCATATGAAATACATTTGGCAACAACATGCATTTTGAGAGTGCAGACAGCCCAATTTTCATCAATTAATATATTCTGGAGACATACCCTCATCCGCGCTCTTTTCCTGAAAGCTGATCTGTCCAGTTTTGGAGTTGATGTCAGCAGGCCAGGTAAGCTAGGATCGATAGGGGGTTTAGCTCGCTCGTCTGCGGGAACAAACTGCCGCCATTGCTTGCCGTGCTACCGAGGTTCTTTGTCCCTGAATTGCTCACACACTCCGGCAGATTCAATGGGGGTCTGGCGGCAGATTTCTTTGACTTTATCGTTGGAAATGCATCTGCTTTGAGTGTCGCAGGATATCCACACATTCTTGCCATCTCTGTCGTAGCATAGCTTTCGTTGGTAAAGTGTGCGGAACAAACGTCCAATTTCTTGCCACTTTCGCATCTTTCGGCCACTGGTGCAACTTGAATCCGTCCCTGTTCATGTTGTTACACCCTCCGACAACACACCGACGAGGCATGATGTCTTCAAGGTACGGAAAACAGTCGAAAAAAACGGAAAATAACAGAGCTGATTTGACTCAGTGTTTGAGAAAATGGCGGATTGCTTCCCAATGTGACGCCACGTTGTGACGTCATCGCTCCGAGAGCGAATATTAGAAAGGCGTTTAATTCGCCAAAATTCACCCATTTAGAGTTCGGAAATCGGTTAAAAAAATATATGGTCTTTTTTCTGCAACATCAAGGTATATATTGACGCTTACATAGGTCTGGTGATAATGTTCCCCTTTAATGTGCGCGGATGATAAAAACCTTACCAAAACCAAGTTACCCTAGTTTTATTCAAAGTTCTGTTTTGAAGAGAAATGGGCCGCCTCGCTCAATCATCTTGCTTCTTTATTGGCCACTTTCTGTAGCTTGTCATAATTCACACTGCGATGACTTGGGAAGCCTTGGTTTTACCAACAGACATGAAGAGTTTTAGTCGTAAATATTAAAGTTAAAAAGTTAAAGTACCAATGATTGTCACACACACACTAGGTGTGGCGAGATTATTCTCTGCATTTGACCCATCACCCTTGATCACCCCCTGGGAGGTGAGGGGAGCAGTGGGCAGCAGCGGTGGCCGCGCCCGGGAATCATTTTGGTGATTTAACCCCCAATTCCAACCCTTGATGCTGAGTGCCAAGCAGGGAGGTAATGGGTCCCATTTTTATAGTCTTTGGTATGACTCGGCCGGGGTTTGAACTCACAACCTACCGATCTCAGGGCGGACACTCTAACCACTAGGCCACTGAGTAGGTTATTATTATTATATTATTATTATTATTATATTATTATTATTATTGAACACATTTAATATTTATGTTTGTCGGCCGAGATCCGTTTTGGAGCTGATTAACGGGATAAATTCACTCCTAACACACCTCAGTCCACAGGACAATCTTATAAGAAATAAGATAATCGGGTGTTTGCTGTCTTTGGTCAGAAAATCGAGACAAAAACAGCCTGGTTGTCTTTATGTCTGTACCCCGCGTAATGGACAAATTGGATGGTTGAAAATGACGACGACTGGCCGAAATGTGCCGGGGAGTTGCGGGGAAGGGACAAAGTTGCAAGACAGTGCATCATTCGCAGGGACTGTGATCAGATCATGTGATCATGCTGTGTCTAGAATCCTGCCACAAATTGACTGGCCAGTGGGCAGAGGTTCTGTCATCTGGACACTGAGAATCTCCAACATGCCTCTACTTATCAAGGCAACAGGTGGTGGTTGCTTACCTCAATGACATTGTGACATGACCTGCAGAAGAAGCGGCCTTCATCTGATACACCCCAGTCCACACATGAGCACTGTGCACACGCCTCGCTGTAGCCCTCCTGAAAACATATACAAGTGCATTTCATTCATCGAACCATCCATTTTCTACCACTTATTCCCTTTGGGGTCACGGGGGGCGCTGGAGCCTATCTCAGCTACAATCGGGCGGAAGGCGGGGTACACCCTGGAAAAGTCGCCACCTCATCGCAGGGCCAACACAGATAGACAGACAACATTCACACTCACATCCACACACTAGGGACCATTTAGTGTTGCCAATCAATCTATCCCCAGGTGCATGTTTTTGGAAGTGGGAGGAATCCGGAGTACCCGGAGGGAACCCACGCAGTCACGGGGAGAACATGCAAACTCCACACAGAAAGATCCCCAGCCCGGGATTGAACCCAAGACTACTCAGGACCTTCGTATTGTGAGGTGCACTAACCCCTCTTCCACCGTGCTGCCCTGCATTTCATTCATTCATTCTCAAAATAATCTTACTCATCTCATCATATGAAATATAACTTCACCAATTATTATGTATTTATATTACGATTTCTTATGGAGTATATTGTGAATAAATTGAGCAGGAAGTGAACAAAAGTTTTTGCAACTGTTATGTAAAAGAAAATGGGTAGGATTAAATAAGCTCTGCTTCTTCCTACTCCTTTTCGACCATGTTGAAAAGAGAAACTGGAAAGTGTGATGTATCATGTTGTATGCTTGCATGTTCGAAATAAACTCAAACTTAAACTCAAATGATATCCACACATGCATTCATTTTGATCATCCAACTTACACTTATTTAGCAAAAAGATAATGAAGTAAAGTTTGCTTTGAATGATCATCTAATTATATTTAGAGGTAACAGTGAGACAACGGAGATGCATCAAAATTAAATAAACTTAACTACCGACGACAAAGCGTTGAGCGGGCAGCGTGAGAACTACAAAGCCCAACAACAACGACGAATCAGAAATAAAACGTGTTAAATACCGTATACTCGTCGTCCATTTGACAGCAAGAAAACGTCTGTAAGACATCAAATTGGCCGCTTTTAACAGTTTGTTTTCCTCACGTGGGATTGCAGGTTTTCTTCTTTTATTGTTTTAGTCTCTCAATAGTCACGGGAGGTGCTGCCACCCAAAGGAAGAAATATGAACTGCAGACTTGTTTTCACTTCGAAGGATTCTTATGGAAATAAATATGTATAGTCTATTTTTTAAATAAACATATACTCAATTAATAAGCTATTTTATAATTGATGCTTTTTTATAGACACGTTAAAAACTGTATGTGTGAAAGAGGTCTTTCAAAAATAATATTGTTGATATTGCTGTGTTATACGTTGAATAGAATGGGGAGTAAAAACAAGAAGACGTTGCAGCAATGCAATAAGTAGAGATCGAAAGCTGACTTGTAGCTTTTGCAGCTAAAAGCGGATTTACATGTTAAAAATAGATCATCCAGATGTCGCTGACCCAAGATGGACGACGACTGTTTATTTCACTGTCATTTTGTTCACCCGACAATTGAAGTGGCCTTCAAACGTCTTCTATGGACCTCATTGATAAAATAAAATTAATCGTAGGTATGCAAAAAACATTTGTTGACTTGACTCAAACATTTGACAACGCACACATAACCTAATTACGACACAGATTTCCAAAATAAAAAGTAAAAACCGAGTCATAGTTTTAAACATGAATAAGACAGGCTATCTGCTAAGTTTTGGTTCATCAAAAGCAATTGTGCAATAACGTGTTACGAATGACGTTGTTTTATTTTGATGACATTTATTTGTCCTTCTCGGAAAATGCTTTTGTTATGAATGTGGGTATGCACACTTCCGCTTTGGCTGATCCTGACTTTTTGTGGTTAACTTGTCAGCTGTGCGTTTTCCTGGTTTGTTAATGGCTTTGCGCTCAACAAAAGCCCAACGAAACCGGGACACAAAATACTGAAAATGTAGTCTCAGTCGTCTTTTCACCACCTAAAACAAAAGTGACATTTTTTTTACAAGCAACAACAATCAACATGTTGCTCTTTTTTCTTTTGCTTTTTACGCAAAGTGACGCATCGCCGAAATCAGAAGACCCACAACTCTGTAAGTGTTTACACAACTTGTACTTATATTTAAAGCCCTATAAGTGTTATTAATGAACTTATACTAATCTGAAGTTTGTTTAACTTATACTTTAATATTCAACTCTCTATTTGTAACACAATGTATATATGAAACGCTGTATGTGTTTTTTAAACACAACTTATATTTATATATAAAAATGTGTTTATAAGCAAACGTGTACTTGTTTATATATAAACCTGTATTTATAACACAATGTATACATGTAAATATGATGATAACACCACTTATAGCATTTTATATATTTGTATTTATAGCACACTTTCACTTACATAAAAAAGTGTATATGTATAATCTAACAGCAGATTAGGAAGCCATCATTTTATTAATTATTTTTGACATGATGGTGTTCATGTCACGTTTTGCTATGCTAACAACAACATATGTAAAAATATATATTCATATCAACAACTAAAAGAAAGTCTTATGAACATGAACTAACTCACAAACAGTACATACAAGGTAACATTGTATTTTTGCTTCATTCCTGTGAGAATCCTGCGGGGCCATCCAGGACTAGCTGCAGTGTGCTCAAACATCCACCAGATAGCATCTGTGAGAACATAATACTGTATCATCGCTTTCTCCTTCAGACTTATGACGTCGGTACTGCATTTTTCATGCATTCCTCACTCACACTTTAAACGAGGGATGAGGCAAAAACTAACCCAGACCCAGCGTTAATAAGTTGGTTATCGTAAAGAAGTACTTCCTGTTTGCGTCACTTAAACTTCCTGTCCCACAGCCTCCCTCAGGTCCATGTTGGACGACTTTGATGTGCTGACGCCGTCGAGTGTTCAGGCTCACTCGGTCCGCCGCCGCGATCTTCTCACCAGTCACATGGAGAAAGAGATCAGCTTCCATGCTCTGCAAAGGTGTGCAATCATTTACTTTTTTTTTTACAAGTATTAGTATTCATAATTATATTATTGCTTAGTATTGATTAGAGATGTCTGATAATGGCTTTTTTGCCGATATCCGATATTCCGATATTGTCCAACTCTTAATTACCGATTTCGATATCAACCGATACCGATTTATATAGTCGTGGAATTAACACATTATTATGCCTAATTTTGTTGTGATGCCCTGCTGGATGCATTAAACAATGTAAAAAGGTTTTCCAAAATAAATCAACTCAAGTTATGGAAAAAAATGCCAACATGGCACTGCCATATTTATTATTGAAGTCACAAAAGTGCATTATTTTTTTTAACATGCCTCAAAACAGCAGCTTGGAATTTGGGACATGCTCTCCCTGAGAGAGCATGAGGAGGTTGAGGTGGGCGGGGTTTGGGGGTGCAGGGTTGAGGTGGGGGGCGGGTGGGTAGGCGGTGGGGGGGGGGGGGGGGTTATATTGTAGCGTCCCGGAAAAGTTAGTGCTGCAAGGGGTTCTGGGTATTTGTTCTGTTGTGTTACGGTGCGGATGTTCTCCCGAAATGTGTTTGTCATTCTTGTTTGGTGTGGGTTCACGGTGTGGCGCATATTTGTAACAGTGTTAAAGTTGTTTATACGGGCACCCTCAGTGTGACCTGTATGGCTGTTGACCAAGTATGCGTGCATTCACTTGTGTGTGTGAAAAGCCGTAGATATTATATGACTGGGCCGGCACGCAAAGCCAGTTCCTTTAAGGTTTATTGGCGCTCTGTACTTCTCCCTACGTCCGTGTACACAGCAGCGTTTTAAAAAGTCATACATTTTACTTTTTGAAACCGATACCGATAATTTTGAAACCGATACCGATAATTTCCGATATTACATTTTAAAACATTTATCGGCAGTCCGATATTATCGGACATCCCTAGTATTGATATTAATACCTATATTGTTGTGTGACATGGCTTGTGCAGACACTTCCGTCTCTACCTGAGGACCAACGAGCACATCTTCACTGAAGACTTTCGTGCGTTGGTGGTGGACGCTGACGGAGAGCACGATTACCACGTCAACAGACAACACTTCTTCACGGGACACGTCATTGGTAACTCCTCAGCCAGGAGGTGCTGCTCGTCATCATCTGACGCATCTTTCTCTCCTGTCCTCAGGAGAAGAGAACTCTCGCGTTCAGGCGCACATGGACGAGCGCGACTTCTCCGCCCACATCGTGACACAGGGGGCAGAGTTTAATGTGGAGGTGAGGCTGACTTTAGTTCCGAAAATCACACATTTTTTCTGAAAACTTCTTCTTGCAGCCTCTGTGGAGGTTCACGGCACCCTCTGATGGACGTCTGCTCATCTACCGCTCTGACCACATCCGGAATCTCAGCCGACTGGGGCGGCCATCCGTCTGTGGCTACGTGAACTCTGACCCTCGCCACCTGCTTCCTGAAGGCGTGGCCGCCATGGAGGACGAGGAGGAGGAAGGTGCGTGTTAGCTACATGCTAACAGGAATCCAACCAATGTTTTAATTATTATTCAAATGTCCTTGGACAACAAAAGGGCCAAAAGGTCAAGGCACTTTCAGTCAGGTCGCTGCGATGTCACTTCCTGTCATTCAGAGTGCACGTGGAGGGCAAGACGCAGCGTGCACGAGCACCAGAAAAACACCTGTCCCCTGCTGCTGGTGGCCGACTATCGCTTCTTCGAGCACATGGGGCACTTGGAGGAGAGCACCACCCTCAACTACCTGGTGACCTACATCCTGCACCTTCGCACCTATTGGCCACGCCCCTTCACATGGCCTTAACGCACACACATCTTTCAGATCGAGCTCATCGACCGCGTGGACGACATCTACAGAAACACTACGTGGGATGACGAGTTCTCCGGCTACGGCGTCCAAATCCAGCAGGTCCCTTCTCGATGCACACACGGTGACCCCCAAACTTTCACTTAACGTTTAACGTGCACACACTTGTTTGCTTCAGATCATCATCGAGAAGACGCCCACCGCTGTGGAGCCAGGAACGAGCCACTTCAACATGGCTGGAAGTCCAGTGGCAGGTCGAGACGTGTGGGACGTCAAGCGTCTTTTGGAGGTAACGCTCTGACATGCGCAACATCGACTATGGCGTGGGCTCACTGCGTGCATGCATGTGCGCTTGCAGCAGTTCAGCGTGGACGTGGCGGAGAAGGCGGCCAACGTGTGCCTGGCGCACCTTTTCACCTACCAGGACTTTGATGAGGGCACGCTGGGCCTCGCTTACGTGGCCCCCAAAAAACCCGACATCCCAGGCGGTCTGTGCTCCAAAGGTGCGTTTTCACTGCCGTCTCCCCTCTGCCGCAACGTGAAGGGGTCTGTGCTCCCTCCGCAGGGTGTCCGTCTTCCAACGAGCGCGTCATCTACCTCAACACGGGTCTGACCAGCACCAAAAACTACGGCAAGACCATCCTGACAAAAGTGAGCTCTCACCTTCCCGCCACGTTTGAAGATCGCCCTCGTTCATCTTCATGTCGCCACAGGAAGCCGACCTGGTGACCACGCATGAGCTGGGACACAACTTTGGGGCCGAGCATGACCCGGACAACGTTCCTTACTGCGCCCCCCGGGAGGACCAAGGCGGAAAATACGTCATGTACCCCATCGCTGTGAGTGGCGACCACGTCAACAACAAGGTGCCACTTCCGGTTTTCAGCTATTCGCTTTCTGACCACCATCCAGAACGTTCACGTGTTTGCATGTGTGTGTGTGTGTGTTTAGGTCTTCTCCAACTGCTCCAAGCACTCCATTGTGAAGCGTCTCCGGTCCAAGGCGGCATCCTGTTTCAAAGAGAGGACAGTCAACGTGTGCGGGAACTCGCGTGTGGAACACAGTGAAGAGTGTGACCCGGGCCTGCTGCACATCAACTCCGACCCCTGCTGCACCGCCGAGTGCCGCCTACGGCCTGGTGCAGATTGCAGGTCAGAGGTCAAACAAGGTCTGACGGCGGTGTGCTAGCTTAGCATGTAGCTAACATTAGTGTGTGTCTCGCAGCGACAGGAACAGCGCCTGCTGTAAGAAGTGTCAGCTGGAGGCGGCGGGCGAAGTGTGCCAGGAGCCCATCGACGCCACCTGCAAGGGTCACTCCTACTGTACAGGTCAGTGCACAGGTCAAAGGTTGTAAGCTGGTGGACCAAAATGAAGCCTCTGTGTCCATAGGGTCCAGTAAAGACTGTCCTCCGCCGCAGAACGCTCCAGACAAAACGTCCTGCTTGGACAGCGGCGAGTGTCAGGACGGCGAGTGTGTCCCTTTCTGTCTCGCCGTCCTCAAGCTGCAGCCCTGCGCCTGCAATGGTACGCTTACACCCCACCCACTCGCCAGTGTGCCCGTCCAAGCGAGCGCTGCCGTGTCGTTGCAGAGACCAATGCTTCCTGTAAGGTGTGCTGTCGCAGAAATGGCGGCATGTGCGCTCCCTACCGGGACACGGCGGGTAATTTCCTGTTCCTGCGTAAAGGCAAACCGTGCACGGTTGGCTTCTGTGACGGAGCGGTAAGAAGAGCACGCTCTGATGGCGTTGGCGTGTTCGAGGGCGTGCACGTGACATGCGCTGTCTGCAGGGGAAGTGCATGAAGCAGGTGCAGGACGTGGTGGAGCGTCTTTGGGACTTTATCGAAAAGCTGGACATCAACACCTTCGCCAAGTTCCTGGCTGACAACATCGTGGGCTCCGTAGTGGCGTTCTCCCTTCTCTTGTGGATCCCATTAAGTGTGCTCGTGCACTGCGTGGTGCGACCTCGTGACCCCAAGCGTCACAGTGCACTTGTTTGGGTCTTCTTTGATAACGTTGTGTTCTCCCTCAGGACAAGAAACTGGATCAGCAGTACGCGCAGACCACCAAGTCTCTCTTCTTCCCCAGCGTAAGTAAACACGCCCCTTTAAGGTTCTTCCCATTCCCTTTAACAGGAACATTTTGACAGAACGCAGAACTCCTGAGCAGCCTGGAATGTGCTTCCGTGCGGATCTTCAAACCTTCCAACCCGACTTCTGGCGGCCCACGTTTCCGAGCATCCAGCCCTGCCCCCCCGGACAGCCCCCGCATGGCCACCATCGAGGAGTACCCCAGCTTTGACGAGGAGGCGCTGCAGGAGGCGTTTGGGCGGCCGCAGAGATCAGTGCCGCGTTCCTTCGAGGACCTGACGGAGCCAAGTGTGGCGCTCGGAAAACTAGGAGAGAAGCGTCACGTGGACTCCAAGGAGACACAGTGCTGAGCAGTCATTTAGAGATGTTCAAGTTAGCGGTGTTGCCATGGTAACACACAAGCTTATATTAAAAGAAAGACAAAATGTGTGGTTTTACTTTATTCAACAAAGTAGAAACAAAACGTGAAAAAAAAGTCACATGATATCATAGGTGGTCTCTCAGAGGGTGGGGCAAAGTGCGTCGTAGAGCCGATGCACAGCGACTTCCAACATCTCCCTCAAAGACTCGTCATCCGTGCACGTTACAACCTGCGGGTCAGCGTAGCTTGGCTTAGCATGGACACTGGAAGCAGGCTAGCTAGCAGCTATTGACAACTTAAACACTGACACTCACTCTGCTCTCTGGATCGATGATCGCTGACACGCCGTCCACACTTATCGTTAAATTTTTCTCGTCTTTGACATGTACGCAGTCGTCTCCAAACATGTCGCTACAAAAACAGTCATTGGTTCATTTGTCATCAATAAACACTTGACAACATCCTGTATAAATGTTCTTTTGAATTTATTTTACTATGATTAGGACCAGGTCAAGGACAAGACTTACTGCAGCATGAGTTCCAGCCTCTCCATGAAGATTTGCTGCTCGAAGGTTTCTGGCCGAGCTTCCAAAACTAAGAAGCAAGGAAAGGTTTGGGGTCAAAGGTCAGGCAGGTGCCAAAGAGTAAAGTACTGCCCTCACTGACATTTCTGAGCGTTGGGGTTGGACTGAACCTCCAGAACCACCGTGGTCACCACGTCAGCATACATGTCGTTTAGCGGGTTGGCGAGCCACTGAGGAGATGAAACAAAAGTTGATTGACATCTGCAATGACATCATCATGCTTCCATGTTTAGGGCTGACCTCCAGCAGAACCATGCCACCTTCATAGATGAGTGTAATGTTCTTGAAGATCCTGAAAGTGAGCTTCTCTGCTGCCTCCAGCTGTTCCACATCACCTGAACACATCGTGATGAACCACTGGGATACAGACACACAAACACAGACACACACAGACAGAGGTGTCTCACCAGCAAGGCATCTGAGTTGTGTGATCAGCAGTGAGATAGGTCCGGTGTAGGGGATGGCTTGTGTTTGTGTGACGGTACCAACATTCAAGTCTGTGTACTCTAAAACAACATTTCAAACATGACAATCCACCAGTAGCTAGCTATAATAACATGTTGATGATCCACGAGCACACAGGTGTCAAACTCAAGACCTGGCGTCCAGATCTGGCCCACCACATCATTTTTTGTGAGCCGCGAAAGCCTGGAAATAATATGCATCTGATAGAAAAATAATTTCATATCCTTTAACTTTAATATTTTCTAATAACGTAAGTATTACACTCATAAATCTGCTTGCATCATAATTTTAAAAGTTATCCATCAAATTGCACACTGTAAAAATTAAAATAGTTTTTATGGTAAAAAACAAACAAACGAGCAGCTCAGTCACCAGAATTTTACCTTGAACTGTGGTACGTTTTCCATTTACAATAAATGCTGGAAAAACTGGCGAATGAGCTGCCAAATCTATAGGGTTATTTTCACAGTGTAGGTAAAAAATATACACAATACTGTAATCAAACGTATAGGCAACTGTGTAACAAGATCACAAAGCAAATCCATATATTTATATTCATATATGATTCATTGTTCATTATTCAAACAGCCCTCTGAGGACTGCCATGGTTGCCCTCAATGAAAGTGAGTTTGACACTTCTTTACTAGCAGATAGCTACATTCACATGTTGACGAACCATTAGCATGCTAATAATCTACTAGCATCTACAGGAGCTACTATAGCATGCTGATAGAATGGAACAATTACAGACACGCACCTGAAAGGTCAGAGGGTGTGAGGATGTGATAGTTGAAGTTTCTCTTGACCAGGATGCCAGACACGCGCTGACCTTGAGCACACTTCTTGTCCGCCAGCGAGCCCATCACCTGCAGCAAAGCATGCTGGGGTGTTATTGAGTCCTCAGGAAGACACTGTGATCATCAACAACCAACCTTGGCAAGTTTTTCTCCCCTGAAGTTCAGTGTGACAGCCTCTGTGTTTCTCGGGTTGTGGACCTCGATGTGAACCTCATCATTGTCTTCGTACTCGCGAATCAGTGCTGCTTTCAGACGCGCCATCTCGTTCTGCTCGCCGTGGACCAGGATCTGGGAAAAAAACTCTCGTTAGCACGTCAACATGTGGCGAACGCACATCGTTATTAATACAGCGGCGGATGTTTACAACATGCGGCGGCTTGAGCGCTCGGATGAACTCGCTGGTCTGCTGGTAGTCTGTGTGCGCCGAGAAGGAGATGTAATCCACTGACATCTTGAGAGGAAGCTTCTGGCCTGACATGGTGTTGATCTCCTCAGGCTCCGTCATGATGTGCTGTGAGTGACAAGGAGGCGAGGATGACGACGGCGTTTTCTTCATCAATGGCTGAAAGGACCCACCTTGGCCAGCGTTCCCTCCACGCAGTAACCGGCAATGATGACACCATTCCTCTTGTCCGTACACCAACTCTCAAACAGCTCTCTGGACAAACCGCTCTGCATCATTCCAGGAGACGCCATCACCACGCTGGGTCCGATATCGTCAAAATGGTCCATGCTCTATGTAACGCACACAATTTAATAATCTGATGGCGGCATGCCATGTTTAATATGCTGCTTTGCTAGATTGGATGTGATTAACGCCAGACGGGAGTCTTTTATTTTGTCTTCCTGTATGAGGGCGCACACACTGACCTTCAAGTTGCTGATGTGCTTAAAGACAAAGGGGTTGTTGACGTTGATGGCTTTGCGGATCTTGTCGTTCATGGCGTTGATGTACGTCTGGTAGACCGCCATACACTTTCTGGCCAGAGATGAGGCGTAGTAGATGGGAATGTCATGAAGCTCTGGGTGGTTCTGCCAGTACTCGTCTGGATGCGTGGGAATAAACGAGGTGTTAAGAGGCCGTAATAGCGACATACAACCACACACATACACACACACACACACCGAGGATGAGGAGAAGCTCCTGAGCTCTTCCCAGAGCGAAGACAGGTATAAGACAGCGACCTTCCCTGTTCACAATGTCGTGGACCGTGTTGCAGAAACGCGCTTCGCGCTCCTCCCTCTTCTCGTGAATGTGCGTTCCGTAAGTGGACTCCTAAAATACAGCGCATGTGACGTCACCACAGCGAACATCGCAAGCACGTAAGCATGAGAAACATCAGCTGACCGTGATGAGGATGTCAGGTTTCACGCTGGGGATCTCTGCTGCCATCAAGTGTCTGTCCTCTTGACGTGAGAAGTCCCCTGTGTACAACAACTGCACACACAAACACACAAGTGTGAATGTTTCCGGGCCAAACAGCGAATAAGAAAGGTCACATGACCCGCTACCTTGACGCCAGCGATCTCAATCATGAACATGGCGGCGCCCAGCACGTGTCCAGCATGGTAGCACCAGAACTTGATGCCAGCCACTTCCTTGACCTCGTGGAAGTTGATGGTCTCGATCTTGTCCATGCTCTCTTCCAGGTCCGTCTCCGTGTACAACATGTCGTCGGCCGAGATGTTGCTGTGGGCACAGGTCGCGTCACCTCGGCGCTTTATTCAACACCACCTCTCCCCACCCGCTACGACAGCGCTGCCCACCTAACTTTGACGTAGTCCGACAGCAGCCAGCGGTAGATGGCCTTGGTGGCGTGCGTCATGAAGGTGCGCCCCTTGAAGCTGGTCTTCTGCAGGAACCAGGGCAGAGCTCCACAGTGGTCCAGGTGGAAGCTGAATGCAAAGGATGACATCATCAAGTAGCTAATCCAATATCCACCAATAACAATCAATACATTTCAATTATGAATAAGTGCAACTAACTGGCTGATGAGCAGCAGGTCCACCTCGGCGGGGTCGATCAGGTCGATGTAAGGCAGCGCGTCCATGCCCTCCAGACCTGGGTGGATCCCACAGTCCAGCTGCAACGCAACACTCATCAATGAAGTCACATTATGTCACGTGATGACCAAAAAACAGACTAGTCGGTACCATAATTTTTCTTCCTTTAAATTCCAAGATGATGCAGGACCTTCCCACCTCTTGCCCTGCTCCACTACACACACACGCATAAATATTGAAAAAGGGCTCACATTTATTTAGGGAAAACATACATAAATGAACATGTGACTCGGAAGTCGTTAATCAAATAACACATTGGAAAAATAACATTTAAATTAACGGAATCCTTGTACTCAAACTGAGAGAAAGAAGACAAAGAAAACTTTTGGACTCACAGCGGACGAATAAGCAGCTGATCACTTTCCTCGGCAGGAACTATTATCTCCTGTTTGCGTTTCGTTGCCATGTTTATTGCAGTAAAATGATGAACAATAACATGAATTCAACACTTTTATCGAGGCACGATTCCGCCACAAATTTAGCTCTGCGCTACTTCCGCTGTTTTTCTTCTTCTTTGGTGGTGCCCTACGCGCTTGCCACCCCGTGGACACAATGGCTTCCTACATGCTCCTGTCAATGAGTCGTGCCATGATCAATGAAACAAAAGAAAACATGTTGTCTTTTGTCGTGCTTTGTCTTCTCTACTAAGACAAAGACGAGAGATTAAAGTGAAGGTAATTCCAGGCTTTCGTTGGACGTCAAAGTTATGTGAAGTGAAAGGCTGTGGGCGTGGCCTACAGATTTCGGTCTCTTGGGAAGTGAAGCCGAGTGAGACGTCTCGCTGGCAGCGAGCACGGAGGGACGTGACGGTGCACGCGCCTCACCTGGACGGAAATACACCTGAGGAATAATCGGGAAAAAAATAATTGGGAACCCTTAGTCAAGTATCCTTTGTGTGTGTGTGTAAGTGTGTGTGTGTGTGTGTGTGTGTGTGTAAGTGTATTGTATGTGTATGTAAGGGGAGAGTCCAGGTGTTCGCGCCCCACCTGGGGCTGCTCTCGTCACTTCTCTTTTCCGGGTTCGAACTCCCTACTCCACCATGCCGGACGTGATCAGCGTCACCGAGTTCGTTGGTGAGTGCAATGAGGACTACAAGGCCCCCACCACCTCCAACTTCTCCACGCGGATGTCCCACTGCAGGAACACCGTGTCTGCTTTGGAGGAGGTAAGAGGACAGTGGCGCTCTGCGCATTGGTCAGGACGCAGAGGTCAGAGGTCATGCATGTAAACGTGCCTGACAATGTTAAAACTTCACAGGAAGTGTCATGTGATGATAACCATGTTACATCGCAACAGGAAGTACAACTTCCCCATCCTGTCTTATGCTGGGAAGAAGCACTTCACTCTTCTGTCCACTTGTTTTCTCAGTGTGTGTGTGTGTGTGTGTGTGTGTGTCTTGAAATGTAAGTGTGTCTGCATGTAAGTGTGTTTATATGTAAGTGCATGTAAATGTGTTTATATGTAAGTGCATGTAAATGTGTGTAAGTGTGTTTATATGTAAGTGCATGTAAATGTGTGTAAGTGTGTTTATATTTAAGTGTGTTTAGAGCAATGGTTCTTAACCTGGGTTTGATTGAACCCTATAGGGGTTCGGTGAGTCGGCTTCAGGAGTTCGGCGGAGCCTCCGCCACGGAGGTCAAGACACACCCGACTCATTGTGTAAATAAAAACTTCTCCCTATTGGCGTATTATGGATACCCTCAAACAATGTTCCCTCTAATTTTCCATATGCCCGAGCAAATGCAAAAACTCCTTGAGTCTAAATAACAAATTAAATGTTTTATTATTATAATCAAATGACAGTTGTCATTTCCATGAGATTATTTTCTAATATAAGTGTTTTGGCCCACTTATAACGACAATAACAAAAAATATTGTTTTTCATGAGCTGTGTACTAGTATTGTATGTCTGGGTGGAAAACGAAGAAAAGGAACAGATTTTGCTGTGAAAATAAATAAATAAATAAATTATTTTATTTTATCATTTATCATGTAAAATGACATGAGAGTGGCACTTGCCAAGGTGAAGCCACGCATATCTGAACTGGTCTCTCAAAGGCAACAGCAGAAGTCACACTGATTTGCTGGTGTGTAATTTGTGGTGAGTTCATGCACTGTGTTGGTTTTGTTCTTTGAACAAGGTGATGTTCATGCACGGTTCATTTTGTGCACCAGTAAAAAAACATAACCTTGCCTTGAATTTGAAAAAAAAAACATTTTATTTTTTTACTAAAGAAGGGTTCGGTGAATGCGCATATGAAACTGGTGGGGTTCGGTACTTCCAACAAGGTTAAGAACCACTGGTTTAGAGATATGGTGTGTATGCATGTGTATATATAAGTGGATGTAACCCAGCAGGCACGAGACATTGATACAAAGTTGATTGTACATACATGTCCTTTAAAACTTACTTTGAAACAACGTTGCAAAATAGTTGTATTAGTAAATTGAGACAACGTGGATGCAGCTGAGATAGGCTCCAGCACCCCCTGCGACCCCAAAAGGGACAAGCGGTAGAAAATTGATGGATGGATGGACCCCGACTTAAACAAATTGAAAAACTTATTCGGGGGTTACCATTTAGTGGTCAATTGTACGGAATATGTACTGTACTGTGCAATCTACTAATAAAAGTTTAAATCAATCAATCGTTAATTTCCAACGTTGGATCCTTGTTGGTTGTTGGGAAATGACCAAATTTCAGGGGTCGAATCAACATCACAACCTGACATTGAATAAACGTTGTCAAAAGTATGTTGTTTCAACGTAGTATTTGTGTTGTAGAATTTTGGTGTGGAAATGACCAAAATGTAATGGTCAAATCAACGTCAGAACCCAACATTGATTGAACGTCGTCAAAAAGCATGTTGTTTCAACGTTATGTTTGAGTTGCTCAACGTCAGGACCTAATTCAACAAGTTCTCAACGTTGTTTTAATGTCTTGTGCCTGCTGGGAAGTGTGTTTGTATGTAAGTGTATTTATGCGTAAATGTTTTTAAATGTACTGTATACATACGAATAATGGTGTAAATGTCTGTGTTTAAATGTAAGTATGTAGATGTCGGTGAATGTAAGTGAGTTTGCATGTAAATGTGTTTACATGTAAGTGTGTTTTAAATGTAGGTAGATGTAAGTGTTTACATGTAAGTTTGTTTAAATGTGTGTATTTTAATTTAAGTATATATGTTTTAAATGTAAGTGTATGTATAAGTAAGTGTGTTTTAAAGTGTGTATGTAAGCATATTTAAATGTAAGTGTATTATGAAGTAAGTGTGTATGTAAGTGTGTTTAACTATGTGTGCGTGTGAATAAGCCAGTGCGAGGTGACTTGATTACAAAGATAAAAGCCACATGACTGTGTGTGTGGTGTGTGTGTGTGTGTCTTCAGGTTCTGGATGTGGAGCGCTCGGTTCTGTCCAAACTGAAGAAGGCAATGAAGTCTGTGTACACATCTGGTCTGAGTAAGATGCTCACCTAATCCTCCATTTTTACATATATATAAGTTGCCATGACAATAGCATCAATACACGCACGCATACTTGTTAGGTGTGCTTCCAACATGGCGGGCAGGCAGCGTCTGGCCTGTAGAACATTCCCATCATACCTGCTCATGTCCCAGCATGCTAAGGGCACAGCTTCCATCATCACAGCAAATGGGAATAACCGCTTGTGTGTGTGTGCGTGTTTCGCAGCACATGTAGAGCACGAGGAGCAGTACGTGCACGCCATGGAGAAGTTGGGTGACAACTGTGTCTGCAACGAGGATACAGAGGTTGGCTCCGCCTTCATTAAGTTTGCCATTTTCACCAAAGAGCTTGCAGCGCTCTTCAAAAACTTGGTGAGGGTCTACAAACCGCCCACCCACACCACTTGCTGTCATCATGGCAAAGCTCGGACGTTACTGATGAGACTTACTAATGGCAGATGCAAAACATGAACAACATCATCTCCTTCCCACTGGACAGTCTGCTGAAAGGGGACCTGCGGGGCGTCAAGGGGGTGTGTCCTCTTAATGCTACATGCTAAAAGGATGCGCTTACCTGATGATTGAGCTCATGTGACATGTTTCCTCAGGACCTGAAGAAGCCTTTCGACAAGGCCTGGAAAGACTACGAGACCAAACTGTAAGCGCCACGCTGCTGGCCTTTTATCTTCACTGTGGGATTTTATTGTGAAAGTGCTGCTCATCTTGACCTCTGACCATTGCAGGTCCAAGTTGGAGAAGGAGAAACGCGAACATGCCAAGCAGCATGGCATGATCCGCACAGAATTCAGTGGCGGAGAGATTGCCGAGGAGATGGAGAAGGAACGCCGCATGTTCCAGTTGAACATGTGTGAGGTGAGGTCAGAGGTCACTCTCAGGAACTAACAGGAAGTGACATAGAATGCTCTTCTCTAGTACCTGCTGAGAGTCAACGACATCAAAATGAAGAAGAGTGTGGACTTCCTGCAGAACCTCATCAAGTATTTCCACGCTCAGTGCAAGTATGATGTCAACCATGCTGTCAATGATCTGTCACTCATCCTGTGTATGATCCTGTCACTCATCCTGTCAACGATCCCGTTAATAATTCTGTCAATGAACCTGTCAATTGTCATGTCAATCTTCCTGGAAACCTTCCTGTCAATTGTCTGTCAGTCATCCTGTCAATGGTACAGTCACTCAACCTGGCATCCATCCTGTCAATCATCTTGTTAATGATCCTGTGAATAATCCTGTCAATTAAGCTGTCAATTTTCATGTCTATCTTCCTATCAACTATCATGTCAATCGTCTCACCAATCTTCCTGTCAGCCATCTTGTCAGATATCTGTCATTCATCCTGTCAATCTTACTGGCAATCATCCTCTCTGTCTTCCTGTCAATGATCTTGTCAATTATCCGTCACTCATCCTGTCAATTTTCTGTGACTCATCCTGTCAATAAGCCTGGCAACCATCTTGTCAATCCTCTTGTTAACCATTCTGTGAACTATCCTGTCGGTAAATCTGTCAATTGTCATGTCAATCTTCCTGTCACTCATCCTGGTAACCATCCTGTCAACCATCCTGTAAATGAACCTGTCAATGTTCATGTCTATCCTCCTGTCAACTATCCTGTCAACTATCTTGTTATTTGTCACTCACCCTGTCAATCTTACTGGCAATCATCCTCTCAGTCTTCCTGTCAAAGATCCTGTCAACTATCTGTCTCTCATACGGTCAATCTTCCTGTCAATCTTCTTCTAAATGATCCTCTCAATCATCTGGTCAATCTTTCTCTCAACGATCCTGTCAATCTTACTGTCACTAATCCTGTCAATAGTCCTGTCAATCATCTGTCACTAATTCTAGTATCCAATGAGCTTTATTGTCATAGCAGCCCACATGAGATGGCTCAAAATATAGTACACAAGGTCCCAGATTTAGGTAATAGGTGATAGTAATAGATTATAAATAGAATATAATAGACAGAAAAATGGAATCGATTGTGATGCTGACCCTGAAGTGCAAATATAATATAAAAACAATGACAGCAATCCAAGCCAAATAAAAGACCAGTTTAGCACAGTTGGTACACATGTGCAAGTTAAGTGTTCCTTGTGCAGGAAGGAATCGGAGTTCTGCAGTCTCACAGTCTTAACATTGATTCTCTTATCCATTCCACTTATCCTATCAATGATCTGTAATTAATCACTGTCAATCATCTTGTGACATTTACATGTCGGGCTCAGTTTTTTCCAGGACGGGTTGAAGGCCGTGGAAAGTCTCAAACCATCCGTTGAGAAAATGGCGTCCGAGTTGACGGCGGTGAGGATAGTGCCATCATATTTATTTGGCCTTTAACTTTTGTCTGAGGTGTGTGTTTTCCCGTCCAGATTAAACAGACGCAGGATGGCGAAAGGAAACAGCTGAGTCAGCTCAGAGATGTCCTTAAGGCAGCGCTGCAGTCGGAAACCAGAGAGGTGGCTGCTTTGGATTGATGTGCAAGCCAACAAATAGCAGCTCACGTGGGCACTAACCCCTGTGTGTGATTGACAGGAGACCCCTGCCAAGCAGAAAGCTGGATACAGTCTTCACCAGCTGCAGGGGAACAAGGCTCACGGAACCGAGCGCTGCGGAGTCCTGTACAAGAAGAGCGATGGGTGCGTCACCACGCGCGCATGCCATAATGCAGCAGCCAATATGGCCGCCTTTAGCGTGCTCATAAAGTTGCGCTGTGTCGTCTAGGTTGACGAAAATGTGGCAGAAAAGGAAGTGCTCTGTGAAAAATGGCTTCCTGACCATCTGCCACTCCACGGTAAGCCCCGCCCACTAGCTACTTTGGTCGTTTGATGTTTTGCTCAAATCAGGAGGAGCTTAAGGCACGTCTTATAGAAATATTACTATTATTATTATTATTATTGTCACAATGTAACAGTGGGCAGAGTTTTACTTTGATTGACACCAACGAGTGTTTGCTCTTTCAGACAAACCGTCCACCTGCCAAACTCAACCTGCTTACCTGTCAAGTAAAGAAGAACCCGGACGACAAGAAGAACTTTGACTTGATCTCACGTGAGCACCAAACACAGTTACAACATGACTAGAACATGACCAGAGCACCGCTAAATCTGGAATACTGCTTTCACACAACTGGAACACATCTAGAAAACCGGACACTAGTGGAAATCTGGAGCACAACCAAACGCTGCTAGAATATGGCTTTCACATGACTAGAACACCGTTTAGAACAGGAGTAGAGCAAAGCTGGAGAGTAGAACACAGTACATAGTAGTGCTGGGAAGGTGTCCAAGGTGTGTTTGGTGTCCCCTCAGACGACAGGACGTATCACTTCCAAGCAGAAGACGAGGCTGATTGTCAGATGTGAGTATCCTGAAGTTTGACACTTGACCTACGACAGGCCTGACCTCTGACCTGTGAGGTGTTGCATATTGCAGCTGGGTGTCAGTTCTTCAGAACAGCAAAGAAGAGGCTCTGAACAAAGCGTTTAAAGGAGACCAGGACGAAGAGGACAACATCGTGCAGGAGCTCACCAAAGCCATAGTGCAGGAAGTGAAGAAGATCAGCGGCAACAACGTCTGCTGCGACTGCAGCGCTCCTGGTGAAGACCATGCTAGCAACGCTTGCTCTAGTACTTCTTTAGATCTAGAACCGAGCTTAAGTACTAAAAAGACTTCCATAAAAAGGTGAAAGCCTAACCAACATTTTTAAAAGGCTGATTTCCTTCCTGCAGATCCCACGTGGCTATCCACCAACCTCGGGGTGCTGATCTGCATTGAGTGCTCAGGGATCCACAGAGAAATGGGAGTCCACTACTCCAGAATCCAGAGTCTGGACCTGGACGTCCTAGGAACGTCCGAATTGCTGGTGACTGTCTCCATTTGTCCAACATTTGAATCATGAATTATTGATGAGGCTATTGGTGAGCATAAAAGTGTGGAGACCCCCTCCTAAAAGTGAACCTGTACTGTATCAGCTGGCCAAGAACGTGGGAAACACCAGCTTCAATGACATAATGGAGGTGGCGCTTTCTGCAAAGGGCGTGTCCAAACCTGACCCGTGTAGCGACATGTGAGTGAGCGTGCAGCGTTCCAAGAATCCACGGATAACTGGACTATTCTGCTTGTGCTCCCCATCTGCAGGCAGACTAGGAAGGACTACATCACCGCTAAGTACATAGACAAGCGCTTTGTACGTCCACTATGTGCTGATGCCGAGACCCGCCTAGAGGTTCTGTACCAGGCCGTCCGGAACCGAGACATCCTGTCCCTGATCCAGGTTCATGCCGAGGGCGTGGACCTGATGGAGGCGGTTCCGCAAACCAATGAGCATGTAGGCTCCATTTTTCCCAGTCTGTCTTTCCCAGTCGTCTGTAGAGATGATAATTGTGGTCCATAAATGTGACAACAGGAGTCTGGAGAGACAGTGCTTCATCTGGCAGTCCGCATGGTGGACAGAAACTCTCTTCACATGGTTGACTTTCTTGCACAGAACAGGTAGATGGGTCACAAGATGACTTATTCTGTCAGTAATAGTGCTAACAATGACAACCGGGTTTGTGTAGCACCAGCTTGGACAAGCAGACGTCCAAAGGAAGCACCGCGCTTCATTACTGCTGCTTGACAGACAACAGTGAAAGTCTCAAACTTCTACTGCGAGGGAAAGCTGCCGTAAACATCAGTAAGTGTGCCAGCACCATGCTAACCCTCAGTGTCTAATGTTAGCGTTACGTTAGCCTTACGCTACTGTGTGTGCAGCCAACGAGGGCGGTGAAACACCGCTGGACATCGCCAGACGACTTGGACATTCGCAGTGTGAAGACCTGGTGAGTCACCACCAGAATCAGAATCAGAATCAGAATCAGCTTTATTGTCATTACGCAAGGTAACGAGATTGAGGCCATTCCATACAGTGCGATGTGTGCATGCTAGAAAAACAATGTGCAAATATATAGAAATATAAAAAATGTAGAAGTGCAATGAATATGGTGTGAAATGAATATATACATGAAAAAACAAAACAAAAACAGGGTGGTTGGTGGAATGGGTTATTGCACCGAAGAGAAGGCAGTTATGAGGGACAATGGGGCAGTCCGTTCAGGATGGTTATGGCCCTGGGGAAGAAGCTGTTCTTTAGCCTGTTTGTTTTGGTTTTAATGCACCTGTAGCGCTTCCCAGAGGGCAGCAGGTGGAACAGGTCAGAGCCAGGGTGGGTGCTGTCCTTGATGATGGCACTGGCTCTGTTGAGGCAGCGGGAGGTGTAGATGTCCGTCAGAGAGGGGAGAGGGCGGCCGATGATCTTCTGAGCCGTCTTAACCACTCTTTGCAGCCTCTCCCTGTCTGCTGTAGTGCAGCTGCCGTACCATACCGTAATACAGTAGGTCAGCAGGCTCTCGATGGACGAGCGGTAGAAGGTCAGCAGCAGGTCAGGCTTCAGGTTGTACTTCCCGAGGACTCTAAGGAAGTGTAGCCGCTGCTGAGCCTTCTTGATGATTGATGTGGTGTTGACTGTCCAGGAGAAGTCATTAGAGATGTGGACTCCAAGGTACCTGAAGGTGTGGACCCACAAGCTAAAGCTAAGTTAGTTAATGACTCAACAATGCTAAGGTTAAGCTAAGCTAGTTAGTGACTCAGCAAAGTTAAGCTAAAGCTAAGCTAATTAGTGACTCAGCATGGCTTATCGAAAGTTAAGGTATAGTCACTCAGCAAAGCAAAGCTGAAGTTAAGGTTGTTAGTGACTCAGCAATCCTAACTTTAAACTAAGATAGTTAGTGACTCAGCAATGCTAAGCTATAGCTAAGCTTGTTGGTGACTCAGCAATGCTATGGTAATTAGCAGAGGTGTGGACTCGAGTCACATGACTTGGACTCGAGTCAGACTCGAGTCATGAATTTGATGACTTTAGACTCGACTTGACAAAATGTAAAAAGACTTGCAACTCGACTTAGACTTTAACATCAATGACTTGTGACTTCAATTGGACTTGAGCCTTTTGAATTGACATGACTTGACATGACTTGCTACTTTCCCCAAAACCCAAAGATGAAAAAGTTATTCGGGAGCGCTCCGTATTTTTCATTGTGTACTTGTCTATCAGCGTTGCGTGTGTTAGCTGGTGTGGTCTCAGTACAACAGCCAATCAAATTAGATCTACTTTGTTTTCATCACACAGCATTCATCCAATCAAATTGCAGGACAACCAACGAAGAAGACATGTCCAAACCACACGCCAGTGAACAAAAAATGATACCTAAAATAAGTTTGTTTGGGTATAAAAATTATGAGGTGGTCAACACAAAACGGTTTGCAGTATGCAACACATGCGGTTCGAAAATTACTGATGGAGAGGCAACAACTTCCAACTTCGTCCGGCATTTGAAGTTGCACAAAGTACGGTAAGTTTTGAATGTAAGATAACGTTTATTGGCTAAGTAACGTGACTTTTATTTGCTGTGTAGTTAAATCAGTGAGGCTGTAAACTCACTGCTAACGTTATAACGTTATTGCAAACACGGGAATCTGTTGCAGTTCACTACCTTATTCATACTTTTTGTTCAGTGATTTTTTTTAAGCAGGGTTACGTTAGTCAATATATCACACGTAACTTTAGACGGCGGTCAGCAGCACCGCGTATTTTAGCCACCTAAAAAAAGACAAAAATAGTAAAATAAAGGTCAGTTAAAATGTATACTATATTATGAATATGTGTACCGTTTTAGCTATCTTTCTGACATACTGTTGGTTGTTTACCTCAGTGGTCCCCAACCACCGGTACCGGTCCGTGGATCGATTGGTATCGGGCCGCACAAGAAATAATTTTTTTTTTTTCTTTTTTTAATTAAATCAACATAAAAAACACAAGATACACTTACAAGTAGTGCACCAACCCAAAACAACTCTCTCCCCCATTTTGTTCTGGGCATTGAACATGAAGACTCTTCCTTCACTGTTCCGAGTGGCCATGAGAGTCTTGGCAGTGCCTGCCTCCAGTGCTCCAGTGGAGCGAGTTTTCAGCCATGGTGGCATCATACTACGCCCCCATCGTGCACAAATGACTGACAGACTCTTGGCTAATTTGGTCTTTTGCAAATGCAATGCAGCATAGGGCCCTGACATATAAAAAGTACAACTTTTTTGTTATGTTCACGTATATGTCATGTTTTTTCAATGTTAACACTTTTGTACAAATAAGTACATTTGCACTTTATTTTTCAATGTGTTTGTTCTGTAAAGGAATGAGTTAATGTTTAAAATGACTCGTTAATAGTGCTATTATAAAGTGCAATGTCAGCACAATTTTCTTTCCTGCAATTTAAAATGCACTTGTTTTAATAAATAAATACAGCGTTTGAAAAGCATACACAATCTGTGTTAATATATTAGTCTGTGGTTAAAAGGACTTGAAAGGACTCGAAACTCAAAATGCAGGACTTAGGACTTGACTTGAGACTTTCCAGTCTTGACTTTGGACTTGACTCGGGGCTTGCCTGTCTTGACTCGGGACTTGACTCGGACTTGAGGGCAAAGACTTGAGACTTACTTGTGACTTGCAAAACAATGACTTGGTCCCACCTCTGGTAATTAGTGACTCAAGCAGTGAAGAGCAATGCTAAGCTTAGATCGGGGTGCAGGCCCGGCCCTAACCAATCTGGCGCCCTAGGCAAGATTTTAGGTGGCGCCCCCCCCACATCGGCAGTGAAGTGTATATACTCACAAGAAACCGAATAGCTTTGTCTTTGACCTTTTTTTTTTACTTACAACTATACCTAATATATAAAGGGGTGGAAAAGTGACTATTACCTGCAGGGCAAACATTAGCTAACCAGAAGGCAATAACAATGTAAACAAAAAACACTTGCTTAAAAGATCTAATACAAATGTCCCAGAGGAATGTAGGTGGGAGTACTGTAATTACCTAACGTTACATTATTATTTTCCATAACAATTTAGCCCCCTCCACAATATTAACCCGACGTTAAAACAGAACTAGCTATTTATTGATTAGCAATTGCCGACTCATGTAACATTAGCTTAATGCTAAAAAGCCAGGTTACTATCACATTCTGTAACAGACAAATAATTTCATGTAGGCTAACGTTACCTACTTGCTACCTCTGTCTTTTCTCGTTTCTCCTCCTCTTCTTTTCTCTTTTTTCTTCCCTGGGCACCTGACAGTTTTGGCCGTTTTGACATCTTGTGTTGATTTTTTGATGTGGTGACGTCCAAAAAGAGTCATGATACGGGAAGGGAGGGGGCGCACCGTGCGGGGGGGGGGGAATGTTGTAACAAATAATATTTCTATTAAATAGGCTTTACTTTGCATTTTAATTAACGTGGGATTATTTTTTGTATTTAGAAATAATAGTACCACCTTTTTTTCTCTTTTTTTTTTTTTTTCTCTCCAACATTTGTGGCACTTGCGTGGCGCCCCCTGATGGACGGCGCCCTTAGCATTTGCCTATACGGCCTATGCCACGGGCCGGCCCTGTCGGGGTGTCAGAAGTGCAAGCCAAAGGCCATTTTCAGCCTGCGAGCGTTTTTTTTAAATTGGCTATCGACCTGTTCTGAAAATTAAATGTATTCAACACTAACAACTGGTTTGTCACATATAGCTCAAAAGCGAATCAGTTGTTTTATTTCAAATATCTTAGCATATATGTACCTTTAATTGTTTTTGTTATTGTTTTGTACAAAATGTATCAAAGTAGCCTCTGCGTTGTTACATTTTTTAGTATGTGTATGGAAGTATTATTGTAGCAAAATTATTTGCAAACATGTATTTCAACCTGTACGTGTGTAATCCAATTCACGTGTGTTATAGTGTGCATCAACCTGTCTGTATATCAATCTCTGTGTGTGTAATCAGATCTGCATGTGTGTGTTTTAAGTTGTCTGTCTGCATTATGATTTGGCAAGTGTGTAAAAAAATATCTGTATTTTGTTCGGTGTGTGTGTAAAAAAAAAAAAATGTTTTGGCGAATTTAGACGTGTGTGAAGCAGGAATTACCCTATTGGCTGTCTTTCTACTTCTGCCATGTACGACTTGTCAGTCTACTGCGATTTGAATGTGTAAAATGATTTGTCTGTTACTCCCTCTTGCCTTTCCTTATACTCACCACTAGTCGGCGCCTTGCAGCCACACACACTTGTGTTGTGGTTGAAGCCAAGATGGATTTTTCGTCACTTGCTGTAAATAAAAGTTTTTTTTTTTTTTTAGCAGTGGCTTAGTTGTCAGAAGTATTTTTTGTATTTAAATAAGTTATCATACAATTATATTGAGTATTGAGTGCTTCTTTAGATAATCCACCTCATATTAGGAAACATTTATTAAGAATCCCATCCCGTATTAGGAATTAAACTGCAATGCTCCACTCACAGAACACCAGTGAGAATGAACATCCAATTTTTTTCTCTATCCTCACGTCAACGGGTCAATCGTCACCCACTTTTTTTATACAGAACACAAACAATTCAGTATGTTTTTTATGTTATCAAAATAAACAAAGGTTCACTCTGACCCAAAACTTCACCCTGTAAACCGTAGGTAAACATTACCCATTATAACTGATAAGACATAACAAATCTAAAACTTTTTATTATATATATATATATATATATATATATATATATATACTTTTTTTAAGTGCCAGACAGGCTTTTCACTTCATAACAAAGTCTGTCAGTTTCTGTGGCAGCTTGGCCTGCCGTCGGGGTCTGTCACATCTTGCAGGTGTTGTAGGTTTAGGCGTGGGCACCATAGCGTGATCCTCTGTCTTGGACTCCGTGTATGTCTTGTTTCTTCTCATTCTCCGACCATGTCATTTGTGTTTTGATGGAGGATTGTGGAGCTGGCTCCTCAGTGTAGTGCTTCCTGACGAACATGGTGTTCCTGAACAAGGTTGCTCCACTTGGTGATTCAACAACCACATGGTTGCTGTCCTTGCTGATCACTGTGTGGTGTTTTGTGGAAGGTTGTTGTGAATTTGTCAGTTTTCAGTTTTCTTGTCTTAGTAGGACTGAGGATCCGAGTATTTTGCATTGTTTTTGATGTCTGTGTAGATTTTTGACTGTCCTTTTCTCTCAGCATCAGCATCTTTGACCTGCAGGTCTCTTTGTGGCGTCATGATGTCTGGGAGCTTTCCTATGATCTCTCTCTTGAACAGGAGCTCTGCATGACTCTTCCCCGTCATGTTGTGCTCAACAGATCGATAAACTGTCACATACAAACCCCAAAACCAATAAAGTTGTCACGTTGTGTAAATCGTACATAAAAACAGAATACAATGATTTGCAAATCCTTTTCAACCTATATTCAATTGAATAGACTGCAAAGAAAAGATACTTAACGTTCGAACAGGAAAACTTTATTTTTTGCAAATATTAGGTCATTTGGAATTAGATGCCTGCAACAAGTTTAAAAAAAGCTGGCACAAGACTGAGAAAGTTGAGAAATGCTCATCAAACACTTATTTGGAACATCCCACAGGTGAGGCTCATTGGGAACAGGTGTGGGTGCCATGATTGAGTATAAAAGCAGCTTCCATGAAATTCTCAGTCATTCACAAACAAGGATGGGGCGAGGGTCACCCCTTTGTCAACAAATGCGTGAGCGAATTGTCGAACAGTTTAAGAACAGCATTTCTCAACGAGCTATTGCAAGAGGGATTTCACCATCTATGGTCCGTAATATAAAAAGATTCAGAGAATCTGGAGAAATCACTGCACGTAAGTGTGTATCAGTGTGACATCAGTGTGTAAAGGAAATCACCACATGGGCTCAGGAACACTTCAGAAAAACACTGACAGTAATTACAGTTTGTCGCTACATTTGTAAGTGCAAATTAAAACTCTACTATGCAAAGAGAGCCATTTATCAACACCCAGAAACGCTGCCGGCTTCGCTGGGCCCGAGCTCATCTAAGATGGACTGATGCAAAGTGGAAAAGTGTTCTGTGGTCTGACGAGTCCACATTTCAAATTGTTTTTGGAAACTGTGGACGTCGTGTCCTCCGGACCAAAAGGAAAAGAACCATCCGGATTGTTATAGGCGCGGGTCCCTATCTATAAACTGTACGCTTCTATGGATTACCTTTTTTTTTATTAACAAAATAAACAATAATGTAATAAAAAAATGTCTAATTGGTAATGGGCCTAGTAGGCCAGTGGCTAAGTCCTGCCACGGCCAATCTGGGAGTGCTGTGGGTCTCAAAGGTTCAGGCACATCTGGCCTTGACACTATTTGGCACCCGTGACATGACTCTGCAGCTTTATCCATACCTGGCCACCACTTCTTACTCCTGAGGTGTTGCTTAGTGCCCACAATGCCCAAGTGTCCCTCATGAGCCAACTCCAGGGCCCTGTTTCTGAGTGCATGTGGCAGTACAATGCGTTTCCCTCTTAATACCAACTGTCCAGTGACACAGTTCATACGCGATTCACGCGAACACTTGGCACTTGTCAGAACATCCACTCTGTATAGCACATCTCAGATCCCTGAGTTCAACTTCTGTTGCAAAGGCCTCCTCGATCTCTCTGGTGGTCAGTGCTTGTGGAGTAGCCTGTGTGGCAACAAAACAAACATATTCCTCTGCTCCATGCTTATAATGCCCTTCTGTCGTGCTCTCTCCCAGCAATCGCGACAGAGGATCTGTAATGTTGTCCGTGGATTACCCTGAACTCATATGGTTGAAGTCGCAGCACCCACCATTCAATACGGGCACATGGCTGAGCGGTCGGACTGTAGATGGCCTCCAAAGCCTTGTGATCCATCACTTGGTCAACTTTTTGCCATAAATGTAGGAGTGTAGCCTCTCGCTTGCTCAAACCTAGGCGAGGGCTTCTCGCTCAGTTTGTGAGCATCTCCGTTCACAGTCAGACAGGCTCCTGCTTACATAACATATGGGCACCAATCGCTGTCGTTGCTGCTGTACTAAGACTTCTCCTATTCTTACTGGTCCTGCATTTGCTAGTAGGGGCGTCTTTGTCAGAGTATGCCAGCGTGCCAGCCTGAGCCAACTTTTCCTTCAGCACTTTAAATATGTGTTTTTGCTCTTGCCCAAATATGAAGGCTGTCTCCTTCTTGGTCAGCCTCCGCAGTGGCTCGGATATGCTAGCAAACTGTGGTATGAAACGGGACGAATATCCCGCTCGACCAAGGAAACTTCGAGTTTCAGAGGCGTTCTCAGGCTCTCGTGCCTCTGCTATTGCTCTCACCCTTACAAGGGTGGGGCCTATGCCCTTCTGAGAAAGTAACCTGCCCATGAAAACAAGCTTGTCCATGTTGAACTGACACTTCTCCTTGTTTAAAGTCAGTCCACAGCCCTCCAACCTTTTCAGAACTGCGTTTGTCATGAGTCTCCGAGTCTGGGGCGTGAGCAATGTCATTTGAAATATTTTCCACCCCCTCACTGCCCGCTGTGGCCGTTGCAACTTCGCGTTGATACTGTTCACTGGCAGATGAAACACCCATTATGAGTCTCTTGTACCTTTATATCCGTGTTCACTGCAAACGTAGTGATAGCCCGGGACTCTGGCGTAAGCTCTAGTTGGTGGTAGCCCCATTTCAGATCTAATTTGCTGAAAATGGCAGACCCGTTTATTCCCTGCAAAAGCTCATCCACCGTGAGGATTGGATATCTCCCCCTAATGTATTAGCCTTTCTCATGTCAAGACACATTGTAATGTCATCCCTATTTCTTTTTGGTGTCACCACCAGAGGGTTCAATTCAGGGTTAATTCCTGCTTTACACACAATTTTTTTACACACACACGCCATTAGAAATACGGACAGACAGAAATATTTTTACACAGAGACAAATCCTAATACAGACAGACGTATATATTTTTTTTTACACACAGACAAATCATAAAACTTAACACACACATGCAGAGATTGATATACGGACATGCGCATTAGACATGTGAATTACACACACACAGATTGAGATACGTGATTGCAAATAATTTTGCTACAATAATACTTCCACACCCCTGGCTTAGATGGTTATGGTTATGATTTATTTGTTTTAGACATGTTTACCAAGTTACAGTTCATTAAGGAACAGTCGTTCATGTCGTTACATTTGCACAGTTCAGCACATCTAAAAAGGAGTAGGAAGAAGCAAAGCTTATATTTAATCCTTCACCTTCTTCTCCTTGTCTTTTACTGACAGTTCATTCACAACATGACATTAAACATTTTACATTAAGTTCACTTTCTGTTTTAAAAAAGTGAATATGCTGGGGGAGGAAAATAACACATTTGTAGAATCTGTTATTTTTGTAGTTGTTGGCTTCATATGCCAACAAGTACTGTTGGTGACTCATTAAATTAAGAGTGAAGATAAACTAAGTTAGCCTTGTGTTTGCATGTCAGCTGACTCAGGCTCAGACAGGAAAGTTCAACGTGCACGTGCATGTGGAGTACGAATGGCGTCTTCATAACGACGACCTGGATGAGAGCGAGGACGAGCTGGAGGACAAGGTGAAAGACACCATCGGCACATCCCACGCCACGCGACGAGGGTCTTGACACCCTCTTTCTCATCACCTAGCCTATTCCTTCCCGGCGTGAGGAGCGTCCCATCAGCCTGTTTGTGGGCGGAGCTCGCGCGGTGCCGGGGCGGGACAGACACAGGCCTCAGATCCCCAGCATGATGATCAGCAATGAGACCTATGGCGCCGTACTGGACCTCCACCTGCCCCCTGGACCCACCCCTGCTCTGCCCCCTAGAGGTCCCGCCAGAGGTCAGAGTGCTACACTCATGTTTGTTTTCTCACAGCAGCTATCATGAAATATAATTGCACCAAGTAACTTACAGGACATGGCAAAGATGTTCCCATGGAAACAATCGGAAGACAGCGGTCTTTGTCCGACCCCCCCAATCCAAACAGTGCTGAGAGAAACACTTCCGTGTACGGTGAGTCTCACTTCCTGACCACAAGCTACTCTCACGTCACGTGATTTCTAATGTCGCCACCCGCAGTTCTCCCTGCGGTTCCTGCCCCTACTCCTAAGGCACCACCCGCTTTTCCTCCACCCCCACCCCCACCCCCCGCACACAAGCACGACACACCTCCAGGACCCACATCATCCAGCAGGTAGGTTCTAGTCATAACGAATCTGAATTGGTTCATGCTTGTGCGTTGTGTACTTTGTTCATAGTGGTCTGGACTGGTCTTATGTGTAAATGAAGTGTTGATTTCAGGGCAGGTCCAAAAATGGTACCTTTTAGAAGAGCACACAAAGGAGGTACACACACGCACCAACACACACATTATGTAGATCGCATGTGTGCTTCAGTGTCATGTGATCTTACATCACCATTATGTCATCATTTAGCTTCTCAGGCCCAGTCCCCATTGAGCTCTTCCCCCCCGACACCCAAACCAAGGACTACCTTCAGTGTGAGTACTCACTATCCCCATTATATGTGTGTGTGCGCTTCTAACAGTGTGTGTGTGTGTAGACATCTAGACCCAAGCGGGTCCGGGCCATCTACAAATGTTTGGCGGACCACGCAGACGAATTGACGTTCGAGGAAGGTGAGGTGATCGTTGTGGAGGGTGAGGAGGACAGCGAGTGGTGGGTGAGTACTTAGCCCCGCCCCATCGAAATTGAGACCGGAAGTATTGGTGTGACCCAAGTCTCTAACTGAACACTGTTGTTGTCCAGGTTGGACACATAGAAGAAGACCCTGCCAGACGAGGAGTGTTTCCTGTCACCTTTGTGCACTTCATCACAGAGTGACCACATCCTAGTCCTTCTGGTCATCCAGTCTTACTAGTCTTTTTAGTCCTTCTTACTAGTCCTCCGATCCTACTAGTCTTTCTGGTCCTTTTTCTGGTCCTCCTGTTTTACTAGTCTTTCTAGTCATTTCTAGTAGTCCTCCAGTCTTACTAGTCTTTTTAGTCCTTTTTTACTGGTCCTTCTGTTTTCCTATTTTTTCTGGTCCTTTCTATTTGTCTTCCAGTCTTACTAGTCTTTTTTACTGGTCCTCCTGTTTTACTAGTCTTTCTAGTAGTCCTTCAGTCTTACTAGTCTTTTAAGTCCTTTTTACTGGTCCTTCTGTTTTACTAGTCTTTCTCGTCCTTTCTACCAGTCTTCCAGTCTTTCTAGTCCTCTAGTCCTAATATCCTACTAGTCATGTAGTCGTCCTCAAGCTTTTCTCTCGTCTCCTGCTTGTTAGCATTAGCGCAGTTAAGATTTTGGTGTTGTCCGTGAGGAAGTGCTTCAATAAAGTAATACAACTTTTATTATGTGTCCTGTAAATACATGTTGCACATCACAATGTTGATGACAAAAATAATGACAACTTCATTGGCTGTAGCGCCCCGAGTTGTCAGTTGACAGAACATCAAGTTCTTCATGCCCTCAATTATGTAACTTTATATTTCTATTACATATGTGAAAAGCACATATCTACTTGACAATTTACTTCTACTGTATATTAGTTATATACTGTATGTTACATAGCATGTTCTCTGTTAGTTATATATAATGTAATATATATTGTCCATCCATTTTTTACCGCTTATTCCCTTTGGGGTCGCGGGGGGCGCTGGAGCCTATCTCAGCTTCAATCGGGCGGAAGGCGGGGTACACCCTGGACAAGTCGCCACCTCATCGCAGTACAAATACAAATATATATTGTAATATATTATATCAGTTATGTAGTAGTAGATGTATAATAAAACAGTATTAGATGTAATATAGTGTGTGATATAGTACTGCATTTGATATAATATATTATCAGTTATATAGTATCAAATCCAGGCTTGGGCAATTATTTTGACTCGGGGAGGCAAATTTAGGGAAAAAATTGTGTGTGTATATATATATATATATCTTTGTATGTGTATATATATATATATATATATACATATATATATCTTTGTATGTGTATATATATATATATATATATACATATATATATCTTTGTATGTGTATATATATATATATATATATATCTTTGTGTATATATATATATATATATATATATATATATATATATATATATATATATATATATATATATATATATGTATGTGTGTGTGGGAAAAAAAATCACAAGACTATTTCATCTCTACAGGCCTGTTTCATGAGGGGGTTCCCTCAATCATCAGGAGATTTTAATGGGAGCATTCACATACCATGGTTTATATAGGGCACAGAGTGGGTGGGTACAGGCTGGCGTAGGGGCGTGGTGATTGGCTCATGTGTTACCTAGGAGGTGTTTCCGTCTGTGGCGGCATGCTGTTACAATTTCGCTGCGCTTGTTGAGGGATGACAGGTCTGGACGGTAAATAATAAACAGTTTCTCTTTCAAGCATAGGTTGCATCTTTTATTACCACTATTGTAAGGTGTGCTGGATGCAAGAATTTGCCATGTTATTGAATATTCAACATTATTGTCTTTGAGGTCCCAAATGTGTTTGCTGAGTTCTGTGGTATTCCGCAGGTTTTGGTTCCTGAAAGAAGCCTCAGACTACGACTCAATCACAGGCAACGAAAGAAACATCATCATCCACGCAAAAAACTCCATTCTCATCCACAACAGTACACCATGGCAAAAAAAGAACAATGCAACATTTGACGTCACTATGGGAAGTTTTGACGGAGCAGAAACGTGTGAACTCGTTGGGAGTTTCCTCCTCTCCCAGCTCGCTAGCCTCAATCTGAACCTTGGTATTTACCGTGATGACGGACTGGCAGTGTGTCGCGCCTCGCCAAGGAGCAGCGAGAATACCAAGAAGCGCATATGCCAAATTTTCAAAGAGAACGGCCTACGGATCACGATTGAAGCCAACAAGCAAACCGTCAACTTCCTTGACGTCACTTTCAACCTGAGAAATAACAGCTACCAACCATTCACGAAACCCAACACAACACTCCAATACGTGCACCATGACAGCAACCACCCACCCACCACCACGAAAAGAATACCTACCGGAATTAATAAAAGGCTGTCATCTAGCAAAGCTGAATTTGACCAAGCAACCCCCCCCGTACCAAAAAGCCCTTGATGAAAGCGGATACAATTTCACCCTCACCTATGAACCCACGCCAGGAAACCAACCAAAAAAGAACAGAAAACGAAACGACATCATCTGGTACAACCCCCCATACAGCAAAAACGTCTCAACTAACATTGGACACAAATTCCTCAATCTGATTGACAAACACTTTCCCAAAGACAACACCCTAAGAAAAGTATTCAACAAGAACAACATTAAATTGAGCTACAGCTGTATGAACAATATACGACAAATTATCTCAAACCACAACAAAACAATTGCAAATGAGCCGTCGGCCCCCGGACAGAGCGACTCCAAAACCAACAAAGACTGCAACTGCCGAAAGAAACCTGATTGCCCTCTCAACGGGGGGTGCTTACAAACATCAGTTGTCTACCAATCTAAGGTAACACGCAAGGACATTAACACATCCGACACATATGTAGGATTAACTGAGGGAGAGTTCAAAACCAGATGGAACAATCACAAGGCTTCTTTCAGGAACCAAAACCTGCGGAATACCACAGAACTCAGCAAACACATTTGGGACCTCAAAGACAATAATGTTGAATATTCAATCACATGGCAAATTCTTGCATCCAGCACACCTTACAATAGTGGTAATAAAAGATGCAACCTATGCTTGAAAGAGAAACTGTTTATTATTTACCGTCCAGACCTGTCATCCCTCAACAAGCGCAGCGAAATTGTAACAGCATGCCGCCACAGACGGAAACACCTCCTAGGTAACACATGAGCCAATCACCACACCCCTACGCCAGCCTGTACCCACCCACTCTGTGCCCTATACAAACCATGGTATGTGAATGCTCCCATTAAAATCTCCTGATGATTGAGGGAACCCCCTCATGAAACAGGCCTGTAGAGATGAAATAGTCTTGTGATTTTTTTTCCCACACATACATATATTGCGCTCTACTACGGTATCGAGCACTATTTTTTGGATAACCTTATTAAGACATATATATATATATATATGTATATATCTTTGTATATATGTATATATGTGTGTATATATATGCAAAACACGCTTGACTGTAGACAATGACACCTGTGTTCCAGCAGCTTCCAATTCATTGCAGACCTGCTTTTTGGTGGTTCTCGGTTGACTCTTGATCATCCTGACCAATTTTCTCTCAGCAGCAGGTGATAAATTGCGTATTTTTCCTGATCGTGGCAGTGACGAAACTGTGCCATGCACTTTATACTTACGAACAATTGTCTGCACATTTGCTCTTGGGACCTTAAGCTGCTTTGAAATGGCTGCAAGTGATTTTCCTGAGAAAATGCCTTATTGCTGTTCTGTTCTTGGGTGTTCCAGTCATGCAAATATAAATATAGGAAAGAGCTTTCATAGAGTCCTAAAAGAAGTGATTCATTCAGGTAATAAAGTCAGGGGGAAAAACGGAAGTGTATTGAAGGAAATGGCTCTTAAAAATATCACTTATCTTGTGAAATACAATTGGGCCATGCTCGTGTCTGCAGCGATCACTTTGTAAAACGTTTGTTTGAACATTTGATTTTTTTGGGAAACTTTCTGTGATGCAATCGAGTTTATTCCCGACTATAGTTGGTGTGTTTGAGAGCAGAACTAAACGTATAGAGAGGACAATAGATCACATTAGTTTGTGTTCTTTTGTTGTTGCTATGCCTAAATATAACTACAAAGACCTGGTTGTGAAAATAAAATAACGTCATGCTAAGTCCTAGTAATAAATATTGTGATTGTTGGTCCAATACACCGTATTTTCATTGTCAATTTTCATAACAGAAACTAAAAGCTTAGTTGTTGTTGTGCAGGAAAGCCAAGTGCTTTATTTGACACGGATGACCCCATTATTGCACCTTTGATGATATTTGTTAGCATCAAGAAAATATCTTTCATTTGATGAATAAATCTCTTGTAGGCTCAACAGCATGAGTCTTGCATTTCGCTAGCAAACATTGCTGAACACCAGGGACATCTACAGCTAAATAATGAGACTTAAATATGACCTTCACACCATAAAAACAACTGCAGACATTAATTGTTGATGACAAACTTATATTTGTAGCAGGAAATTCACTGCAAACAAATTATCTATTTTCTTATTAGCGCCATGATCACAGCAGCACGGTACTCGTTATGTCAATCAAGTACGTTACTTAGCGATGCACTAATAAGTCCAACTTTGTCTTTCGCCAATTAATGCTTAATTTGTGGACCCCTCAGATGTAAAGACATGATGTGCCCCCAATCTTTTCTTCTCTAAATCCGTGTGTGTCAAATGAAGTGAGGTCGTAGCGAGCAGTAACGTTTTGGTGATGATAAATGGTTTAAATCTTTCAAAAAAAATATTTCTTAAGATTGTATAAATCCATTTTATTCCATTTTAAATATTCTTTTCATGATTTCTTATATATTTGCCTTTAAACCTTTCAAAATACACCCAAATCTGCAGTGACGCAGGTAAATAAACAGTAGCTTAATGGGACTCTAGACCATCGCCATAGCTTGGTGTTTCTTGTTTAGCTTGTAATTGCATGATCCTTGTGCACTTCCTATAGGCATACTTGCCGACCCTCCCAAATTTTCCGGGAGACTCTCGAATTTCAGTGCCTCTCCCGAAAATCTCCCGGGACAACCATTCTCCCGAATTCTCCAGCTTTCCAGCCGGACCTGAGTGAGGACAGCCTGTTGTCACGTCCGCTTTTCGTGCCGGCCCAGTCACGTTATAACATCTACGGCTTTTGTAGCTCAGTGCGCAACTACACACACAACAAGAAGGAGACTATTATATATGTCTCCGTTATCCATAGGTTTATCTATAACCCATAAAGTAGGCAGGCTCGGAGCTATTGCTCAGCATGTGTTTATTCCAGCCGGCTCGTTAATACACTGACACACAACATCCGTATTCCCATCATGCATTGCTTCAAAACTACGGCAAGTAGTAATGTCCAAACAAAGATAGTGACGGAGAATAGAACGAGGACGGACAATTCAACCCTAAACTCACTCTTTTCCTGCAAATTTAATTTCACCTATGCTCCTTCAAAGGCTGTGCTACTGGCTGCAAAGCATTGCACTTTCATATACAACAATGAGTAGAGAGAAGTGTTATGTGTGTGTATATGTGTAAATAAATGAACACTGAAATTCAAGTATTTATTTTATATATATATTCGGAGGTCTCAAGATTGGCAAGTATGCCTATAGGGTGTATTTGTCACGTGACTTTTGAACGGTGGGCCACCATACCCATATGGCTGCTGGGCAGCAAACTGAGTGCAAACTATCTGAATACGCAAGGGGTCTAGATCTTATCATTAAAAGCAAATATGAGAAAGAAAATCTAACTATGCAATGAAATCTACTTCTATACTTCATCAAAAAAAAGATTTGTCGAGTGATATCAAGGGTTATCGGTCGGTGGAGTTCCAAGACATATCGAACTATCGTGCTCCAGATGTCATTCTACACGACAAAACAGATGAAAACTTGGAAAAGCATGGAGGTTTACAACTTCTTTGTGCGTGACTGGGTCAAGGAAATTCGTATCAAGACTCTCTCAGATAAATTATGCATCGTTTTTTGCTAGGGTAATGTTGCATTATATGATTAAACGTCACATGTTCAGCCATGTTGCCTTATTGCTGTTGCACGCGCTGAGTAAGCATGTTTTCCGCGTCTTTATTTAAATATAACTATGGATGTCAACATTGTGTATGTGCTGAAAGCTTCATTTATGATTGTTGCCTTTGGTGGAAGTTCGGGGAACTGCACTTTTTTATTTTATTTTGCCTGGCATTTACAATACTTATGTAAGAGAAGAACACATGTTTTTCTTTTTTATGCATTCTATATAGTAAATAAATGTGATCAAAAGTCTGCTTACAATAGAGCCTATAAAAGCCCTTAAATCAAAACACCTCGGTTAAGGTTTTATATGCACGCTGTAAGTATACAAGTAATGTAACAACGGGCACATTTAGAATAACATGTAATATTTAGATACTTGGATCATTTTAAGAACACGCGGCGCATTCATTTGAAAAATTAATCACGATGTTTGCTTTTTTGCCCTACAACATCACTGATACAACATGAGAGCCAACAAACATAACAAAACATCACTTACTGTACGATGTTTGCTGTCATTAGAATCTTGTTATAGTCCCATTGAGCACCCCCCACGACCCCGAACGGGACAAGCGGTAGAAAATGGATGGATGGATGAGATGAAGAATGACCATAATCCTCAGTAAGAAACAAGGTGGGGGGGCGGGCGACCAAGCGTCTTTTCGTGTCATTTTTGCCATTTCCGGGCCCTAAATGGCTGTCAAAGTGTACCAACATGTCGGATTACATCCTCAGACTTCTTCTGTCCAGGTGAGATGCATATTTTATGATCTACAATAAACTTCCAGGGAACAAGGAAGTGAGAAAGCAGCAGACCACTCGATGATGTAAACATAGTGACACGTTGGGGATCACGGCGCCACTATAAATGGAGTATTTGTTGCAGGTCCCAAGTAGCCAGGACAAGCAGTCAGATAATAATGTCCTGTTAAACAGGAGGAAAAATCCCACAGAACGTTTCAGTTGTTTACAGAAAGTTCGCTCTCATCAGAATTTATTAACAGAAATTACAAATACACAATTCACTTAATTTCCCATATCTTTTGTCACTTTGTATTATCATGTCAATGTCTTCTACTTTATCGTCAACTCTATTTTCATCTAAACACTCAATAAACCATCATTAAAGCATCACTGTTTCACTGGAGTTATAATTACCATAACAATACTGTATGCCTTTCACATATATTTTCACATATCCATATCATCACTCCAAAACATACAATATAGTGCCCAATTAGACCTTAATTCACTGTCTTGTCTTTCTCAGGAATATTCACCTTTAACTTAATGCACTTTTTAGCAACATTCATTTAAGCACTTTACTTTTCTTCATATTCTTCTTCTTATAATAGCAGCTTTAAGTTACTGTACCGTATTTTCCGCACCATAAGGTGCCCTGGGTTATAAGCCGCGCCTTCAATGAACGGCATATTTCAAAACTTTGTCCACCTATAAGACGCCCCGTGTTATAAGCCGCATCTAACTGCGCTAAAGGAATGTCAAAAAAACAGTCAGATAGGTCAGTCAAACTTTAATAATATTAAAAACCAGCATGATGTTGGCGCGCATGGAGTCGTATATCAACATGGACGGAGCTGCGTGAAAAAAGCCACCCGGCCTCTTCACGTAAACTTACCTTAACCACTCGCTCATCTTTTCTTCATCCATCCCTTCGAGTTAGCTTTTATGATGACGCCGGCTGGAAAGGTCTCTTTTGGCAAGGTCTTCCTTTTGAATATCACCATGGGTGGAAGTTTCTGGCCATTAGCATGGCAAGCTAGAACCACAGTGAAGGATGACTTCTCATTCCCTGTGGTGCGAATATTCACCGTACGTGCTCCCGTTGTATCCACAGTGCGGTTCACAGGAATATCAAAAGTCAGTGGAACCTCGTCCATGTTGATAATGTTCTCTGGCCGGATCTTTTTTTCAGCTATCTTGTTTTTACAATATGCACGGAAAGTAGCCACCTTTTCTTGAAAGTCTTTAGGCAGTTGCTGTGAAATAGTAGTCCGTGTGCGGATGGAGAGATTGCGTCTTTTCATGAACCGGATCCCTGTCGCTTAGTAGGAGCCATTTTGTGGTCTTTACAGATGTAAACACACAAAGGAAATGAAACGTACGGTAATATCCGCGCGCTTTTTCTTCTTCTATGCGGGCGGGTGGTTGCTTACAGTAGAAGAAGAAGCGCTTCCTGTTCTATGGGGGCGGGTGCTTACCTTGGCGGTTGCTTGCGTAGAAGAAGAAGCACTTCCTCTTCTACGGGGAAAAAAGATGGCGGCTGTTTACCGTAGTTGCGAGACCGAAACTTTATGAAAATGAATCTTAATATTAATCCATATATAAAGCGCACCGGGTTATAAGGTGCACTGTCAGCTTTTGAGAAAATGTGTGGTTTTTAGGTGCGCCTTATAGTGCGGAAAATACGGTACTTGAAATGTTAATTGACCATCCCTGAGAGCTTTACTTATATAAGCATGTCTAAACACAATAAAATAGCATGTAAAACCTATTTCAGAACACACACATTATACAAAAATACATTATAAAATCAATAAGAAAACGGGAGCTCTAATTTGGGAGTCTGAATTAGGATCGGAAGTTCCTATATAAACATTGCGCACTCACGTCGCCATTTTGTATTGATTACTGCAGTCAGACTACTGTGGTCTGTACTGGAATCATTCAAAAACACTAACTACACCTTGCAAACACTTTAGAGTTAGGCTCCACCATCAGAACGTGTACTTAAAGTTATAATGATCACATGGATATCATTCAGTGAGTTGATTCACCAAAACTAACCTGTTAAACAGGAGGAAAAATCGTTTCAGTTGTTTACAGACTGGTCGCTCTCATCAGAATGACAAGAAGCTTCCGGTCTGCAGGTATAGCATTCAATTAGGAAGAAACGCTCTACTGTCCCCTACTGACCAATGTGAATACTGATGAATGTGGCATGACAGCTCCAAAACCGAATTCAAACCACAAAATAAAATAAATAAACCAACACAAAAATGTGACACATTATAGACGGGTCACATATTGTTGGCACTTTTTGGATGTTTTTTGTTATTGGCTTTCATGGGCAGAGCAGAGAACGTCGCATTGGCTCCATTGCAAGCGGACTTTTATTTACATTTATTTACGAGTTGCAATGCATTAAAAAAAAAATCCATCGTCATGTCTTTCATGATTGTGAACGAGAGACAAATTTAGAAAAAAAAATTGCAGTTCACCTTCATTTCTTGTAGATTTTGTTCATATTTGCCTTCTTTTATTTAGACTGGCCGAAACACTCGTAGCAAAAATGTGTTTTAAGAACTCCGAAACAAGATAAAACACAAATAATATCAAGATTATACTTAAATGGGAAATACTAATTGTTAAAAGTATATCAAACAAACCTTTAACTTGTGCGTTCTTCAACTCGATCTGCTCCCTTGGACTGGAGTGCATGCATGCCTCTTTTCTCGTTGTTTTTTTGTACAAATCTAGCAAACTTTTCCCCTTCTTGATTACTTCTCGTGGAACTCTGAATAATCGTTTATCCTTTTTGTGATTTGAACAATTCCAACAGCCTAAAACAACGCAAGCATAGAGCATTTTTTGGGGGAGAAATGCAAAATGCCACCCAGAACGCTATGACAAGACTCTTGCTGGCCCACCACTTCGAGTCTCCCATATTTGATGAGTCGGACGTGCCGTCAGGTGAATCCAACCTATAGTTGCACTACCTCGACCTTGTTTTTTGACATATAAAGTCATGTTTACCTGCGCTACGCCTGGCGTCTCTGCATTTTGGGGTTCATGACCGACAGAACATAGAATGATCGAGCCGAGTATCATGTGGCCTTTGTGGTAGGGGGGCAAAGTGTCGACCCTCCGCCAGTCCGCCCTCCATTAGTTTTGAACATTTTTAAAACGTCTGGAATCTGTTTTGTAAGCGGAGCACTGCTGTCAGGACTTGTCCTTGTATGCTTAACTTTATTTTGTGTTTTTCTTTATATCTGTATTACTTCCTGTTTGCCTTCACCACTCCTCTGGCCTGAGGCACATCTGTTTGAGGTTGTCAATCAGGATTATTTATATTCCAGCTTGCCTTGCACACAATCATTCTTATATGTTGCTTGTGGCAGGCTAGCTTAGTGTTTCTTGTTAAGCTTGTAATTGCACGCTCCCTGCATAGATAGAATAGAATGGAAAGTACTTTATTGATCCCTGGGGAAACACATCGCTCACAATAAACAAACACTTAGGTATTTTTTACATGTGAATAATATAAATACAGTCATTATACAGCATTATTCACATGTGAATAATATAAATACAGTCTACTATACAGCATTATTCACATGTGAATAATATAATTACAGTCTATTATACATTCAAGTACAGTCAAAAAGGAACATATGCATTATACAGTCTGATGGCTGTCGGTATGAAGGACTTCTTTCCACAAAAAATAAGGTCAAAACACATGAACAGGAGGGAAACATCAGTTATGTATTATGTAAAACGGTATGCGTCAGTGGCTTTCCTGAGCAAACATAAACTCTGTCCTGAGCTTCTTCATCCTCGTCATCGTCAGTGACTTGCTGTCAACATGTCAGAGCGCAGAGCAACCATCTTGTCAACGAAGCCGCAGTTCCTCAACTTGAACAATCTTGCCTGTGAGAGCGTCGGTGCCAAGGTCAGAACAGTACATGCTAATAAACGACAATTATATTAGTGCAGTGTTTTTCAACCTTTTTTGAGCCAAGGCACATTTTTTGTGTTGAGAAAATGCGGAGGCACACCACCAGCAGAAATCATTAAAAAACGAAACTCAGTTGACAGTAAAAAGTCGTCGTCGCGTTTGTTGGATATGACTTTAAACCATAACCAACTATGTATCAATATAGCTCTTGTCTCAAAGTAAGGGTACTGTCACCACCTGTAACATCACACCCTGACTTATTTAGACTTTTTTGCTGTTTTCCTGTGCGTAGTATTTTAGTTATTGTCTTGTGCTCCTATTTTGGTGGCTTTTTCTCTATTTTTTGGTATTTTCCTGTAGCAGTTTCATGTCTTCCTTTGAGCAATATTTCCCGCATCTACTTTGTTTTAGCAATCAAGAATATTTCAGTTGTTTTTATCCTTCTTTGTGGGGACATTGTTGATTGTCATGTCATGTTCGGATGTACTTTGTGGACTCCGCAGTAAGTCTTTGCTGTTATCCAGCATCCTGTTTTTGATTACTTTGTAGCCAGTTCAGTTTTAGTTTTGTTCTGCATAGCCTTCCCTAAGCTTCAATGCCTTTTCTTAGCGGCACTCACCTTTTGTCTATTTTTGGTTTACGCATTGGACACATTTTTTACCTGCACGCTGCCTCCTGCTGTTTCCGACATCTACAAAGCAATTAGCTACCGGATGCCACCTACTGATATGGAAGCGTATTACACGATTACTCTGCCGAGCACAAGACAGCACAGACACTCAACAACAACACATCATTTGCAGACTATAATTACAAGTTTGCAAAAAATATTTTTAACCCAAATAGGTGAAACTAGATAATCGCCCACGGCACATCAGACTGTATCTCACGGCACACTCGTGTGCCGCGGCACAGTGGTTGAAAAACACTGTATTAGTGTACTGGTATATTATATGTGGCGGTGTCCACCAGGGGGGTGTCGTGTGTGTGTAATGAAGTGTTCCACAAACCTATTCCCTCAGACTAACTTTTACAAAAAGAAAATTATACTTTTATTTACATTTTGGTAACATACATTTTCATAATTTCTTTCAACTCAAAGTGAATATGGTTGTTTGTATTTTGTGTGTGTACGTGTAAACATATTTGTCACAGCATCTATAAAATGCTACAACATTTTGTATTTAAATATATGCAGTATACCAGGGGTCCCCAAACTACGGCCCACCAGCGTCCAAAATCCGGCCGGAGGGAAGTCCAAAGTTAAAAAAAAAAAAAAAAAAAAAAATTTTTTTTTTAAAATCCGTCCTTTCTAATCCATTTTATACCGCTTGTTACTCTCGATGTCTACGAGCCGCTCAGGCAATGTAGTGACGACTATGACTGGTTTAATATGGATTAGTAATCACTTCAGGGTGTCGGGTCAGGACAGCTATTATTCGTTCAGGTGAGTGCAGGAGAAATAATAGATTGTCCAAGTCCAGATTTGCAGGTTCAATTGTATATTGAAGACTTGCATGAGTTGCTCGTTTGTGTGTGTGTGGTTTCCTATACAAACAAATACAATCATTATAAATCAACTATGTGACCACAATGCAATGAAATATAGGCACAAGCCTGCCACAGGGCTGTTAAATATACATCACTTAGCTGTGTATACACAGTTTACATAAATGTACAGAATTTGAACATCCCAGCCCTAAGTAATGTTATGATTAATATAATGTAAATAGCATCACAACAATAATTCTAAATTGTCAATTGGGGCTAACAAACATGTCCAATGCTACAAACAGGCCCCAATCAGGGTATGATATTCAGCTAGCAGTTAGCTTGTGAACCTGATGCCAAACAGCCATTAGACTACAATAAAACTGACTAAATGAGTTGCAATACAGTTTTAAGCACACAACAAGTGATATTAAAGTGTATATAAAGTAACTCACTTTGTATTGACGCACACTGCCTGTAAGTGTCGTTGAAACTTACACTTAATATTTTTGTTTTAAGGGTTAATATTTTTTGTTGAAAATGATTATGGTTGTGAATTCATGTTACATTTTTTATAAATAAGACATATTTTGTTTACTATAAAAAGGGCAATTTATTTCCTTTGTTACACCGCTATTCTCGCGAGGTTTTGGTTTACTATTGGAAGTTGCGAGACCTGCATTCGCCCAGACATGCAAAGGACTTTGAGCGAGCCATCAGCAGCAGCAAGAACATTTAGCTAGCTGAACAAGTATGCACAAGACTGAAATATTTGCTGCCCAAGAACCTCCGAAGTGGCAGGCGGCCACGAGTTTTCACGGCATAAACCCAAGTAAAGAGCCCGTCTTTAAGAAGCCGTGCCTGTGTTGTCATTTCGGAGCCACAGTGAAAACTCGCCCAGCCCAGCGCCGGTGAGAAGCACGTAAAGACGTCAGCAGGTGCAGTGGGTGACGGTACCGTGGTGCGACACCAGAGGACGCCATTACCAAAGCTCATTACACACAAGCAACCAAGCAATGCATGTAAAATGTTATAAGAATGAGTACAGTGGAAATTAAGAAAGGACAGTGCTAAAGGAAAAACGAGTGGTTTAAGTCAAGTTTAAAGGTCCACTATAAGTTTCTACAGCAAAAGTTACTTGATTTTTACTGTATCTCAAAGTGATGCATTGTTGTTGAATTAAGAGTTTTGTGCATTCTGCTTAAGGTCAAAACAGCATTTTAAGTTTCTAAAAAGATATTTATAAGTTAAAGTTCAACTAAGCAAATTTGAAGAAGTATTTTTGGAATTTAAACAGTGTGTTAACCAAACGCTAAAGATGACTGACAAAGATAAAGAAGAGTTACCACTTAACGAAGTTGCAGAACATGATGAAGTGCAAGCTACAGAACAACAAACTGTTCGTAAAAGTGAAAGACTAAGAACATTAACCGAAAAGGGTAAAGAGCTTCAAGAGGAGAAACTAAAGAGACTCCAACACAAATATGCACTTGTTTTTGAAAAATGGAGATATGAAGCAAGATTGAGCAGAGTAATGCTGAGAAAGGAAGCTTCAGAAAGTGAATTAAAGGAGTTAATCAATAACATAAACATCACTTGTAAAGATGTGCAAGTCGTTTATGACCAGATACGTCAAATACAATCTCCTGAAGCAGACATTAGACGTAAAGTTGATGCATGCACGTCATTCTCCGGATTTATAGTCAACAGAGCTGAGAAATGGCTTGGAGGAGACATTGAGGATGACGAAGAATCGTGGCCAGATGTCAGATCATGCTTAGGATCTGAAAGATATAGATCAAGGTCAATATCACAAAGGTCCAAAAGTGGTTCAGGACAATCCTGCTCACAAATAATAAAAAGAATGGAAGCTGAAGCTGAAGCAGCTGCATCTCAAGAAATACTAGCAGTAATGGACGAGCAGGAAAAGGAAACAGCTGAACTACAAAAATTGGAACTTGAGAATTTTGCAAGGCAACAAGCAATAGAAGTGCAGCGTAGAAAGATCGACCGCTTGGAAGAAGTTAAGAAAATGAATGCTGCCAAAGCTCGCGTAAAGGTTTACGATGAAGTTGAAAGTACTGCTGAAAGTCGAAGTTTGTTACACAGTATTAAAGCAGCGAGTGAAACCCAAGCAATCCTTATCACACCAAGCACTCCCTTTCAAGCTATAAACACAACCCAAGTCTTTCATGCTACAAGCCATGCGTTTGCTCCACACATTCAACAAACTCCTATCATACAAGCAAAGGCCACAAGTCAAACACTCAAAGCATCAAGTCCACCATTCATCCCTCAAGACACACAAGTTCAAATGGTTGTAACGCAACCACAGTCAAATTCGGATCTAGTTAGCATACTAGCAGAAGCAATAAGTGCAAATCGACTTCCAACTCCAGAACCTGCATTGTTCACTGGAGACCCACTAAAGTTCAAAGACTGGCAGTTGTCATTCGAATCCTTAATTGAAAGAAAGAACATTCCCAAAAATGAGAAACTTTACTATCTCAGGAAGTATCTCGGTGGATCTGCAAAAAGAGCAGTAGAAGGATGTTTCCTATTAGGCACAGATGAAGCGTACGACTCAGCTTGGAAAGTGCTGGAAAAGCGTTTTGGAGATCTGTTCACCATAGGAAAATGCTTCAGAGACAAGCTTCATGGTTGGCCGAAAATAAGCTACAAAGATGGAAGTGAGTTAAGGGAATTTGCTGACTTTCTTGGAAGTTGTGAAGCTGCGATACCACACATAAAGGTATTAGAAGTTCTCAATGATTGTATGGAAATTCAGAGACTCTTGTTGAAACTTCCAGATTGGTTGACTACAAGATGGAACCGCACAGCCATGAAAATAAGACGAACAAATAATGGAGAGTATCCATCCTTCCGCACGTTTGTGGAGTTTGTGTCTATGGAAGCTGACTTAGCGTGCGATCCCATAGCCTCAATGCAAGCACTCAAAGGTTTGGACACAAGTAAACCCAAACATTCACGCAGTCAAGTCATTCAAGCAGAAGCGTTTACTACAAACTCAAGTCACTCAAAAGGCTCAGGTCACACAAATACTGTAACCTATCTCTTCTGCAAAAGGAATGGCCACACGCTTGATAAATGTTTCAAGTTCACGGAAAAAATGGTTCAAGATCCTATCAAGTTTGCACAGACAGAAAAGCTGTGTTTCGGATGTTTAAAGACTGGACATCATTCAAAGAAGTGCGATAAAAGGAGCACATGTGAGAAATGTCAAAGGAGACATCCTATATGTCTGCATGACGACAAGTTCATGGAACGTAAAAAGGCAACACCTGCAAAGAGTGAAGATAACTCTCAAGACAAAGTAGACACTAAAGTCACAAAGGATGAAGACAAATCTACCGCAATCTCTAACAGGGTAACTCAAGACACCTCAAGCACATTGACATCCTCTATACTACCTGTCTGGGTCTCATCCACAAACCACCCAGAGAAAGAAGTTCTAGTGTATGCGCTTCTCGACTCACAGAGCGATACATCTTTCATCTTGGATGAAGTAGCTCATGATCTCAACACAGATAAAAGCAAAGCCAGTCTGCGGCTATCTACTATGTCCGCCAAGTCAACAGTTATACCATGTGAGAAGCTGGTAAACCTTCAAGTCAGAGGATATAAGTGGGGAAAGAATATCATATTACCACCAGTCTTTACTAGAGAGTTTATCCCAGTTAACAGGTCACATATCCCGACGTCTGAAACCGCTTTGAGGTGGCCTCATCTGGAAAAGCTAGCAGATAAGTTACCACCAATGCTCGACTGTGAAGTTGGCCTTCTTATCGGCTATAACTGTCAACAAGCCCTTCTACCAAGAGAAGTTCTTGCAGGCAAAGAAAACCAACCCTACGCACAGCTAACCGATCTCGGCTGGAGCATAGTTGGTTGCTCGTCTCAAGTCCACAATCACAATGATGCCATCGGCACAAGTCACAGACTCATTGTGCGTGAAGTAACTCCTGTGTCACAACCAGCAGTTGAACTCAAACAAGAAGTGCGTTTTGTATGCAGAACTCAAGTAAAGGAAGTCAGTCCTATTGATGTGATAAAGGCTTTGGAATCTGACTTCTCTGAGCATGCAACAGACGACAATCCAATTTCTCAAGAAGACATTTTGTTCATGACAAAGGTGACAAAAGGCATACGACAAAAGGAAGACGGTCACTACGAACTTCCACTACCATTCAAAACAGACAATCCAAATCTTCCAAACAACAAACAATATGCTGAACACAGATTGTCTCCATTGGAACGTAGACTCAAAAGGGATGAGAAATACTACAAGGATTATGTCAAGTTTATGGACGACATCATAACCCACGGAGACGCAGAAAGAGTCCCAGTACAAGAGCTGGATAACACAACAGCGTGGTACATCCCTCACCACGGGGTTTACCACCCCCATAAGCCTGCAAAGATCCGCGTGGTTTTTGATTGTTCTGCTCGTTTCCAGGAAACATCTCTCAACGATCAACTTCTGACTGGACCAGACCTCACCAACGCACTTGTCGGAGTGTTATGCCGCTTCAGAAAGGGTCCCATCGCCTTCATGTGTGACGTAGAGAGAATGTTCCATCAATTCTATGTTGTCAAGGAACATCAAGACTACCTGAGATTTCTCTGGTGGGACAAAGGTGATTTGAACTCCGAACCTTCAGTGTACAGGATGAAAGTGCACCTTTTCGGGGCAGCTTCCTCTCCTGGATGCTGTAACTTTGGACTCAAACATCTCGCATCTCAAACTAAAGACAAGTTAAGCAAAGAGACTGTCAAGTTCATCCAAAGAGGTTTTTACGTTGATGATGGACTTGCTAGTGTAACGTCAACAGCCGAAGCTATAAAGCTGGTCGAAGAGTCAAGAGCACTTTGCAAGACAGGCAAACTCCATTTGCATAAGTTTGTGTCAAACAATAAAGAAGTGCTCGAAGCAATTCCCCAAGAAGAACAAGCTCAAGCCAAAGACCAAGACCTGGCTCTTGGAGAACCCCACGTTGAACGCGCACTCGAAGTACAATGGTGTATCGAGGCAGATGAATTCCAATTCAGAGTCCAAGTCAAAGACAACCCGTTGACAAGGAGAGGGGTGCTCTCGACAGTTGCATCAGTCTATGACCCCCTTGGGTTTGTCGCCCCATTCATACTGATTGGAAAGCAAATACTCCAAACGTTGTGCAAAGACAAAGTAAATTGGGACGACGATCTCCCAGACCACATACTACCACGGTGGGAAGCATGGTCGAGAGACCTGCCCAAACTGGCAGCTCTGAAAATCCCACGAAGTTACTCACAAGACAGCAATGTTGTACAGTACGAGTTACATAACTTCTCAGACGCAAGCCTAGAAGGTTATGGCGCATGTTCATACGTCAGAGCAATAAGTAAAGAAGGAAAAATCAGTTGTTCACTAGTCATGGGTAAAGCGAGAGTTGCACCGACTAAACAAACCACCATACCAAGACTCGAAATATCATCAGCCGTGACTTCAGTCCGCAACGCAGATGTAATCAAGCGAGAACTGGAAATTGAAAATCTCAAGGAATATTATTGGTCAGATTCACAAGTCATATTGGCATACATATCCAACGATGCAAAAAGATTTCACACATTCGTCGCCAATCGAATCCAACGAATAAGACAAAGCACAAGTCCTGAAAAATGGCAGCATGTCAGCTCAGAAAACAACCCTGCTGATCATGCCTCAAGAGGTTTAAGTGCAACTCAGCTGAAAGAATCAAACTGGTTAAAAGGCCCAGATTTCCTTTGGAAACAAGATATTCCAGTCAATAAGGAAATGGTGGGAGAGATCGAAGAAACGGATCTCGAACTCCGTAAAGGTCACACGCACACAACACAGTCAAAGGAAGCAAACCCAGTGCTAGAGCATTTACAGAAATTTTCCGATTGGTCAAGAGCAATAAAGGCCATCGCCAGACTCAAGAGATTCATCAAAGAATATAAAGGTATCCAACAAAGAACGAACAAAGTCACAGATCTTGAAGAGAGAAAGGATGCAGAAGTGTTCATCATCAAGCTAGTGCAAAGAGAAGCTTTCCCTGAGGAAATAAAGAAAATCCGATCTCAAAAAGAAAATTCTCTACACAAGCACAACAGACTAATACAGTTGAATGCTTTCCTGGACAAGTCAGATGTTCTCAGGGTGGGAGGAAGATTATCCCAATCAGCCTTACATCATGATGTGAAACATCCCGCAATTCTTCCCAAAGAATCTCACGTGTCAGCCCTACTCGTCAAACATTACCATGAATGTGTACATCACCAAGGAAGAGGCATGACTACAAATGAATTGCGTGCAAATGGAATATGGATCTTAGGATGTGGAAATGTTGTTTCATCGCACATCTACCGCTGTGTTAAGTGTAGAAAATACAGAAAAGCTACAAAGGTCCAACAGCGACAGAAATGGCAGAAAGTTTCAAGAAACCTGCAAGTAAATGATATTGTGATCATACAGGATGACAACGCTCCAAGATGTAAATGGAAACTAGCTCGAGTGATAGAAACTTTGGAAAGCCCAGACGGCAAAGTTCGAAAGGTGAAGTTGAAGACCAGTGAAACCACTTTTGACAAAAGGAAACCACTGACGAGACTGATATACCTAGAAAGACCTATTCACAAAGTCGTGACCCTACTTGAGACTGACTTACACAGTAAAACAGACTCTAACCAGGATACTTCTTAAAAAATCACATTGAGAGACAATGAGTGATTTTGGTGGGAGTGTAAGTGTCGTTGAAACTTACACTTAATATTTTTGTTTTAAGGGTTAATATTTTTTGTTGAAAATGATTATGGTTGTGAATTCATGTTACATTTTTTGTAAATAAGACATATTTTGTTTACTATAAAAAGGGCAATTTATTTCCTTTGTTACACCGCTATTCTCGCGAGGGTTAGGGAACCCTAACCCTGAACAAGTATGCACAAGACTGAAATATTTGCTGCCCAAGAACCTCCGAAGTGGCAGGCGGCCACGAGTTTTCACGGCATAAACCCAAGTAAAGAGCCCGTCTTTAAGAAGCCGTGCCTGTGTTGTCATTTCGGAGCCACACTGCCAATTAAACAATTGACATCGAAGTTCACCGTAACTTTCAGAGCTTGCTGATGTAATGATGCGTTCAATGCCCCCTCCTGTGTCGTAAAGTGAACTACACTCAATCAACCCAATGACACAAAGAGAAAACAAGCGTTACAGAGACAGTACTCTTTTGTACAGGCGAGTCATATTGTCTAAAAATGCATTTTCCCGTCGATAACGTGACATAACGTGGACCCCAACTTAAACAAGTTGAAAAACAGCTCACTCTTTCAGTCAATTAGTGCGCGAGGAATATATACAGTATATATAAACATTTTAGGGTGCATTAAACATATGTTTCTTATTGCAAGTTTTGCTACGTTTTGGGGAGCGCATTGCTGCGCTGGTAGTGTTCCTTCCAAGGCAGAAGACAAGCAGGAGTAGCGTGCAGGTAAGATTAAGGTATTTTTAATAAATTAAACGCAGGACAAACATACAACACTGCGGACGCTAGCAAGCGTGGAGCTAAACAAAACCAAAATGTCACCAAGGGTGAAAAACGAGGAATGCTAGACAAAGATCACTAGAGCGAGGATAAAAACCGGGAGAACGTAACTGTTGCCTATAGCACACATTGACCCAGCAACTAATGCTGGGTGACAGGAAACTATAAAGGGGAGTGATTAACCAAAACACCTGGTGGGAACACTAATTGCAAAACTAAGACAGGGGAGGAGAATCAGTGCCCATGGAAACCAACAGAAAACAGGGAAAGAGGGTGCACCCAGGAAACAGACTAAAACAGAAAAACTAACAAACCCAAATCATGCCATGACCCGGGTGACGGATCATGACAAGTGTGTCCTTAAATAAAATAGTGAACATACAAGACAACTTGTCTTTTATTAATAAGTAAGCAAACAAAGGCTCCTAATTTAGCTGCTGAAGTATGCAGTAACATATTGTGTCATTTATCATTCTATTATTTTGTCAAAATTATAAAGGACAAGTGGTAGAAAATGAATTATTAATCTTGTTCATTTACTGTTAATATCTGCTTACTTTCTCTTTTAACATGTTCTATTTATACTTCTGTTAAAATGTAATAATCACTTGTTCTTCTGTTGTACTTTTCAGAGGCGGTATAGTACCGAATATGATTCATTAGTATCGCGGTACTATATTAAATATACTAATAATAATGGATTATATTTATATAGCACTTTTCTAGACACTCAAAGCGCTTCACAGAGAAGTGAGAAGCCATCATTCATTCACACCTGGTGGTGGTAAGCTACTTTCGTAGCCACAGCTGCCCTGGGGTAGACTGACGGAAGCTATATATATATATATATATATATATATATATATATATATATATATATATACAGTATATACAGCCCAGCCCCCAGCCAAATTGTTTTTTCGTTTTTTTTTTTTCATTTTATTTTTATTGACATCCAGCATCAGACATTCCTATCCATCCATCCATCCATTTGCTACCGCTTATTCCCTTTGGGGTCGCGGGGGGCGCTGGAGCCTATCTCAGCTACAATCGGGCGGAAGGCGGTGTACACCCTGGACAAGTCGCCACCTCATCGCAGGGCCAACACAGATAGACAGACAACATTCACACTCACATTCACACACTAGGGCCAATTTAGTGTTGCCAATCAACCTATCCCCAGGTGCATGTCTTTGGAGGTGGGAGGAAGCTGGAGTACCCGGAGGGAACCCACGCAGTCACGGGGAGAACATGCAAACTCCACACAGAAAGATCCCGAGCCCGGGATTGAACCCAAGACTACTCAGGACCTTCGTATTGTGAGGCAGATGCACTAACCCCTCTTCCACCGTGCTGCCACATTCCTATCCATTACATCATATTCACATAAATCATATATCTATTGTCTGCCCTAAATGTCAAAATATTTTTGTTTATATCCCATCCATACCCCCCCAAAAAAGAAAGAAACAACAAAAAACAAAGTAATATCTATAAACACATGGATTAAATAAACAGAAAAAAAAGGAAATAGTAATACATGAATAATAATAATAATCAGAAATAAAATAAAATATAAACAGATACATATATATATATATATATATATATATACAGTATATACATACACTCACATACATACATATACATATATATATATATATATACATACATACATATACACGTATAGGGAGTAATTCCCTTTTCTTTTTTTTTTGCAGTACAATTGCTAATTCGAAAAATTCTGGTTTATGGGGCGTGACATAGTTGACCCAATTTTCCCAGTATGAAGTAAATTTCTCCAATTTATAATTAATAAAGGCAGTTATCTTCTCCATTTTATATATGTCCATTGTTGTTTCCATCCATTGCTTCAAAGTTGGGCTCTCCTGGGCCGCATTGGGTTAAAACGATTTGACTGGGCTCCAGCCAAATTGTTTTAACCCAATGCGGCCCCCGAGTCAAAAAGTTTGGGGACCTCTGCAGTATACTGTGTGATGTATAGCTCCACAAACCAATAAAAAATGTTAATGAAGATTAAAGAGTTTTGTTTAATTGTTCATGCGTATTCGCTTTGTTTGGGGTGAAAACGCTAATAAATGTTACAAAAATAAGGGGTTCAGTGCTAAAGAGCCGCATGCGGCTTGAGAGCCGCGGGTTGCTGACTTCCAGTCTAAACCAACCAACAAGCCTCAGTATAAATGTAGTATTAGGTAACACAACACAGACAGTGTGCATTGAATATGTAGGATGACAAACTTGTTAGTCTGTTCTACTCACTATAGGTACACTCTGTCGAGTTGTGTGTGTTGAAACATGGCGCCGTGGGTGTCTCGTCTTCTTCAACGTGTTGAAGTCCCAAGTTCTTGTCACAAGACCTTGGCACATTTTTAAGCAATAACATTGAGTTTGATCAAATCAATTCATGCAGAGATTCAAGGAAAAAAAATCTTGTGGTGAAAAATTAATGTTTAAAATAACAAAAAATAATTACAAAAAATATTTTATATTTTGACCATATGAAACTTAAATAGTCCATCCATCCATTTCCTAACGCTTGTTCCTCTCTGGGTCGCGGGGGTGCTGGAGCCTATCCCAGCTGCGCTTGCCCGTAAGGCGGGGTACACCCTGGACAAGTCGCCACCTCATCACAGGGCCAACACAGAGAGACAACATTCACACCCACCTGTACCCTGGTACACACTAGTCACAAAAACATTGATTAACTTAATTTGCAATACAAAAACCAGTTCACAAATGTAAGTTTAATGAACTATACCTCTAGGTGAGTTTTTACAGTGAGTGTGTGTGTGTGTTCAGGTTGTATTTGCTACAGATGAATGGTTCGCGCCAGCTGCTAACCTGCTCAAGGTACATACACATACACACTTACACACATACACACATGCACACACACAATAGCAGAGGTGTGGACTCGAGTCACATGACTTGGACTCGAGTCAGACTCGAGTCATGAATTTGATGACTTTAGACTCGACTTGACAAAATGTAAAAAGACTTGCAACTCGACTTAGACTTTAACATCAATGACTTGTGACTTCACTTGGACTTGAGCCTTTTGAATTGACATGACTTGACATGACTTGCTACTTTCCCCAAAACCCAAAGATGAAAAAGTTATTCGGGAGCGCTCCGTATTTTTCATTGTGTACTTGTCTATCAGCGTTGCGTGTGTCAGCTGGTGTGCTCTCAGTACAACAGCCAATCAAATTAGATCTACTTTGTTTTCATCACACAGCATTCATCCAATCAAATTGCAGGACAACCAACGAAGAAGACATGTCCAAACCACACGCCAGTGAACAAAAAATGATACCTAAAATAATTTCGTTTGGGTATAAAAATTACGAGGTGGTCAACACAAAACGGTTTGCAGTATGCAACACATGCGGTTCGAAAATTACTGATGGAGAGGCAACAACTTCCAACTTCATCTGGCATTTGAAGTTGCACAAAGAACGGTAAGTTTTGAATGTAAGATAACGTTTATTGGCTAAGTAACGTGACTTTTATTTGCTGTGTAGTTAAATCAGTGAGGCTGTAAACTCACTGCTAACGTTATAACGTTATTGCAAACACGGGAATCTGTTGCAGTTCACTACCTTATTCATACTTTTTGTTCAGTGATTTTTTTTAAGCAGGGTTACGTTAGTCAATATATCACACGTAACGTTAGACGGCGGTCAGCAGCACCGCTTATTTTAGCCACCTAAAAAAAGACAAAAATAGTAAAATAAAGGTAAAATAAATACTACGCCCCCATCGTGCACAAATGACTGACAGACTCTTGGCTAATTTGGTCTTTTGCAAATGCAATGCAGCATAGGGCCCTGACATATAAAAAGTACAACTTTTTTGTTATGTTCACGTATATGTCATGTTTTTTCAATGTTAACACTTTTGTACAAATAAGTACATTTGCACTTTATTTTTTAATGTGTTTGTTCTGTAAAGGAATGAGTTAATGTTTAAACTGACTGGTTAATAGTGCTATTATAAAGTGCAATGTCAGCACAATTTTCTTTCCTGCAATTTAAAATGCACTTGTTTTAATAAATAAATACAGCGTTTGAAAAGCATACACAATCTGTGTTAATATATTAGTCTGTGGTTAAAAGGACTTGAAAGGACTCGAAACTCAAAATGCAGGACTTAGGACTTGACTTGAGACTTTCCAGTCTTGACTTTGGACTTGACTCGGGGCTTGCCTGTCTTGACTCGGGACTTGACTCGGACTTGAGGGCAAAGACTTGAGACTTACTTGTGACTTGCAAAACAATGACTTGGTCCCACCTCTGCACAATAGTGTCATATCACAGCATGCTAATACGCTATGTTTACGAAAATTGGTCATCATGACACTTTGTTTTCTGCAGCGAGAGCCTCCACAGTTCAATACGTCTGCCTTCACCCAATTTGGGAAGTGGATGGACGGCTGGGAGACAAGGAGGAAACGGACACCAGGTGAGTGTCAGACGCCCTCTGTTGGGATCCTGCCAGCATCACTACGCTAATGAGCTAATGCAATGAACTCTAGTTCTTTCTGTCGTCAGGTCACGACTGGTGCCTCATCCAACTGGGGGTCCCGGGCCTTGTGTACGGTGTGGATGTGGACACGTCTTACTTCACAGGGAACCACCCACCTCACGTGTCCATCCAGGGGGCGTGTCTTGGTAATCACCGCCGCCTTTTGCCACCCAAAATAGATTCCCATTCGATCCGCTTCCTGTTTTCTAGAACAAGAACCCAACCTCAGCCTGGAAGGAGACAGAACTGGCATGGCCGCCTCCGACAGCCAGCTGGCGTCCGCCGCCAAAGTAACGTCGCCATGGCAAAATGACAGCCTGCCGCTCACGTCGCTAACGTGTTGCTCTACATGATTGACAGCTACGCTCAGAGGCGTGGCCAGAGCTGGTGGGCATGTCCGAGCTGAAGCCGGGATACTCGGACTGCTGCCACAACTACTTCCTGGTCCACTTCACGCACAGGGTCACACACCTGCGCCTTAACCTGTACCCTGGTACACACACACATACAAATGCACACACACTCACACAGACTCAGCGGTCCTGCTTGATTCAATTCCCTCAGATGGAGGTGTGGCGAGATTGCGTGTGTTTGGAGTCGGCCAAAGAGATTGGTTGTCAGTTCCGTCCAATCAGGACATCGACCTGCTCTCTATGGCGAATGGGGGAGTCTGTCTTGGCTTTAGTAACGCCCACTTTGGCCATCCACGCAATATGATTGGTATGTTCTATTCTTCGCTTTTTTAGTCCTTTTAGTCCATTCTCTAAATTACAAACCCCGTTTCCATATGAGTTGGGAAATTGTGTTAGATGTAAATATAAACGGAATACAATGATTTGCAAATCCTTTTCAACCCATATTCAATTGAATGCACTACAAAGACAAGATATTTGATGTTCAAACTCATAAACTTTATTATTTTTTTGCAAATAATAATTAACTTAGAATTTCATGGCTGCAACACGTGCCAAAGTAGTTGGGAAAGGGCATGTTCACCACTGTGTTACATCACCTTTTCTTTTAACAACACTCAATAAACGATTGGGAACTGAGGAAACTAATTGTTGAAGCTTTGAAAGTGGAATTCTTTCCCATTTTTGTTTTATGTAGAGCTTCAGTCGTTCAACAGTCCGGGGTCTCCGCTGTCGTATTTTACGCTTCATAATGCACCACACATTTTCGATGGGAGACAGGTCTGTACTGCAGGCGGGCCAGGAAAGTACCCGCACTCTTTTTTAACGAAGCCACGCAGTTGTAACACGTGCTGAATGTGGCTTGGCATTAACTTGCTGAAATAAGCAGGGGCGTCCATGAAAAAGACAGTGCTTAGATGGCAGCATATGTTGTTCCAAAACCTGTATGTACCTTTCAGCATTAATGGTGCCTTCAGAGATGTGTAAGTTACCCATGTCTTGGGCACTAATGCACCCCCATACCATCACAGATGCTGGCTTTTGAACTTTGCGTCGATAGCAGTCTGCATGGTTCGCTTCCCCTTTGGTCCGGATGACACGATGTCGAATATTTCCAAAAACAATTTGAAATGTGGACTCGTCAGACCACAGAACACTTTTCCACTTTGCATGAGTCCATCTTAGATGATCTCGGGCCCAGAGAAGCCGGCGGCGTTTCTGGATGTTGTTGATAAATGGCTTTCGCTTTGCATAGTAGAGCTTTAACTTGCACTTACAGATGTAGCGACTAACTGTATTTAGTGACAGTGGTTTTCTGAAGTGTTCCTGAGCCCATGTGGTGATATCCTTTAGAGATTGATGTCGGTTTTTGATACAGTGCCGTCTGAGGGATCGAAGGTCACGGTCATTCAATGTTGGTTTGAGGCCATGCCGCTTACGTGGAGTGATTTCTCCAGATTCTCTGAACCTTTTGATGATATTATGGACCGTAGATGTTGAAATCCCTAAATTTCTTGCAATTGCACTTTGAGAAACGTTGTTCTTAAGCTGTTTGACTATTTGCTCACGCAGTTGTGGACAAAGGGGTGTACCTCGCCCCATCCTTTCTTGTGAAAGACTGAGCATTTTTTGTGAAGCTGTTTTTATACCCAATCATGGCACCCACGTGTTCCCGATTAGCCTGCACACCTGTGGGATGTTCCAAATAAGTGTTTGATGAGCATTCCTCAACTTGATCAGTATTTATTGCCACCTTTCCCAACTTCTTTGTCACGTGTTGCTGGCATCAAATTCTAAAGTTAATGATTATTTGCAAAAAAAAAAAAATGTTTATGAGTTTGAACATCAAATATGTTGTCTTTGTAGCATATTCAACTGAATATGGGTTGAAAAGGATTTGCAAATCATTGCATTCCGTTTATATTTACATCTAACACAATTTCCCAACTCATATGGAAACGGGGTTTGTACATAGCATGGAGTGATGCTATGTAACGCCATGATGCTAACGTGACATTAATGTGATGCTAATGTGATGCTAACTTGATGCTAACATGACACTAACCTGACGCTAATGTGATGCTAACATGACACTAACATGACGCTAATGTGACATTAATGTGATGCTATCGTGACACCAACCTGACACTAACGTGGTGCTAACATTATAACAAAACTAACGCTCACATAACACTGATGCTAACGTGACACTAACCTGACGCTAATACGATGCTGACATTACATCAATCAATCAATCAATGTTTATTTATATAGCCCTAAATCACAAGTGTCTCAAAGGGCTGCACAAGCCACAACGACATCCTCGGTATAGCCCACATAAGGGCAAGGAAAAACTCACCCCAGTCAAACTAATGCTCATGTAACTGTTCTGGGTCGGCACAGTGATGAGACTTTTTCCACTGTTCTCAGCTTTATTTCTTTTCCTTCCAACCTACGGGCGACAATCAGACAATGTCGGTATCCCGTCTTTCTTTGGCTTACGCCCTCAGCCATGTAAGACTAGAGGGGGCGGGGGGGTTGCCCACATATGCGGTCCTCTCCAAGGTTTCTCATAGTCATTCACATCGACGTCCCACTGGGGTGAGTTTTTCCTTGCCCTTATGTGGGCTCTGTACCAAGGATGTCGTTGTGGCTTGTGCAGCCCTTTGAGACACTTGTGATTTAGGGCTATTTAAATAAACATTGATTGATTGATTGATTGACTTTTCTGTGAGGGGAAGAAGGGAGGGGCTACACAACCCTGGATGACTACAGGAGCTCAGGAGGGACAAAAATATATCAAACCGCCCTCTCACAGGCGAGCAGAAAAGAGAACTATTTGAAGATAAAATTCACAAACAAAATATAATAAATAACAATGGTGTATTTCAACTCCGTTACACCCACATAACATGACATTAATGGGTTGTACTTGTATAGCGCTTTTCTAACTTCAAGGTACTCAAAGCGCTTTGACACTATTTCCACATTCACCCATTCACACACACATTCACACACTGATGGCGGGAGCTGCCATGCAAGGCCCTAACCACGACCCATCAGGAGCAAGGGTGACGTGTCTTGCTCAAAGACACAACGGACGTGACTAGGTTGGTAGAAGCTGGGGATCGAACCAGGAACCTTTAGGTTGCTGGCACGGCCACTCTCCTAACTACGCCACACCGTCAACCGTTAAACTGACGCGAATGCGATGCTAGTGTGAAACTAATGTGATGCTAACGTAAGACTAACCTGACACTAATGTGGGGCTAACGTTACACCAAACTGACGCTCACATAACACTAAGCTGACAATAATGTAATGCTAACATGACACTAACCCCACGCTCATGTGATGGTAAGATTACACTAAACTGATGCTAACGTGACGCTTACATGACGCTAACGTGACATAATGTGACGCTAACATGACGTGAAGTTGCTTTTCTTTATTGCAGGCATGGGTTCGGGCTGCAACATGGCTGACGGCTGGGAGACGGCGCGCAGACTGGATCGACCCAAAAAGCTGCAGGTGATGAACCAGGCAGTGTTGGTTGGAGTGGGCGAAGTTACAACATGTTTGTCGCCTGCAGGTGGACCAGCGCGGCATCCTGCAGCTTCCTGGTTATGAATGGGCGGTGTTTCGTCTGGGTCACAGGGGGGTCATACGTGCTGTGGAAGTGGACACAGCCCACTTCAGAGGTGCTTGCTACACCCCACCGCCGCGCTTCAGGGCATGGGAGTTTTTTTTTTTTTACCCAACGCCATTTGTCCTTGCAGGTAATTTCCCTGACTCCTGCAGGGTGGAGGTGTGCACCTTGACCCCAGAGGAGGAAGCTCAGTGCCTAAGCTCAAGCTGGAATTCTGGAAAATGGCGCATCCTGGTCCCACCACAGAAGGTTGTATCATGCCAGCTCAGCGAAACGTCCACACCGCTACTTGCTTGGCTTTATGCTTGAAAGCACTTATATGCCATGTTTGGTAGCACCAAGCTAATGCTAACATTATGTGTGTGTGTGTGTGTGTGTGTGTGTGTGTGTGTGTGTGTGTGTGTGTGTGTGTGTGTGTGTGGGCAGCTCCGGCCTGATGACAAGCACATGTTTATAGTGGACGACATGCACTCCCCCGTCACTCACATCCGCCTGGTCATTACTCCAGACGGAGGAGTCAGCCGCGTGCGACTTTGGGGCCAAGTTGTCCCCATGACAACAGCTCACTCTAAACTCTGATTTGGTGTTATGAGGTCTATTTGCAACTATCACTTCCTGTCGATCTTTCGAATGAAAGTCTACATCAGGGGTGGTAAACTCATTTTAGCCCAAGGGCCGCATGGAGGAAAATCTGTGCACACGTGGGCCAGAATATTAAAAATCATGGCATTAAAACTAAAAAATAAATTGTTTTCTGTCTTACTTTGGCCAAAAATAGAACAAACACATTCTGAAAATATTACAATAAAAATATAGAAAAAAATACCGGCAGCAATAAAGTTTAGAAAGTGAATTTATGTTTATAACTGAATACATTTACATATGCATAAAAATGTGTTTTCTTTTGTATTATTATTTTAATGAATTAAGTAACGCTTATGACAATCTTTTTCCAAAACACAATATAGATTGTGAGATATAACAGGATAATGCATACATTTATCATTTGTTTTCAAAACGGTTACAAAAAAGTGGGACCCCAAAAATGTACTGTGGGACCCCATTTTTATGACTTGATGGGGTCCCTGGGATTCCTAAATTCCTAAAGCCAACACTGGTGGAGTATTGGTGCGTGCAAAACAGCAGCAGGCGGCTGTGGCCTGCAGGCCGTTTCTAATACTAATCAAATATCATCCAAGGGGGTCATAGATAATTAATTCACGGGCCGGATCTGGCCCGCGGGCCTTGACTATGACACCACTGCTCTACATCATTGCATTGTCAGTTTAAATTTGTTGCTGTCCAATTAGAAGCTGTGTCCATGGTTACAGCTCATTAGGGCTGTCAAGTGCCTGGTGAGTCCATTTGACACATCAGACACTGTCAGTAGATACATTGACTTTTGACATTCTGTAGTCACACGCAAGCACACAATGTAGGGCAGTGAATGATGGTTGTGACCTATAAAAAAAATTGGGGTGGAGGGCCCCTGCCCCCATTCGCCATCTGCTGCTCACCAACCGCCAGGAGTGGACAAAGAATACACACTTGACCCACTTTAATTGTCCATCTGATGACCCCTGACCCCGCCAGCCTCAGCCTGTGACTCTAAGGCCCCCCATATTGTCTTCATTCTTGTTACTTCCTGTACAAATTCTGCTTCTCTTGACAAAATTAAACTTAAACTTTCATTGAAAAATATATAAATAGCAATCATGTTAAAGTAGTCAAGTTTAATATTAGTCATCTTGTTCATTTATAGTTGACATATTTGATATTAGTCCTCATGTTTAAAAATAGTTTATCGTGTTTAAAAAGTCATCATGTTTAATAATAGTTATCCTGTTTAAAATAGTAATTATGGTAAAATAGTAATCACGTTAAATAACACTTATGTTTAATGATAGTCATCGTGTTTAAAAATAGTAATCATGTTTACTGAAGCCTATCTCAGCTGCACTCGGGCGGAAGGCAGGATGCTCCCTCGACAAGTTGACACCTCATTGCAGGAAAATAGGAATCATGTTTATTTATAATCATAATGTTTGATATTACTTAAATTTAAAAATATTAATCATATATAACAGTAATAATAATGTTAATTATGAATTATGTTTAAAAATAATAAACATGTCAAACATTTAAATCATGTTTATTAATAATCATATTGTGTATTAGTTATAGATAGATAGATAGATAGATAGTACTTTATTGATAGTTATGTTTAAAAATAGTAATCATGTTTAAAATAGTTATCATGATAAACATTAACTTTATGACAATTGTTAAACATATTTTGATAATATTAATCATGTTGAAAAAAGGAATCATATTTGCTATTTTAAACAAGATTACATGTTTGATAATCATCATGTTTGATATTAGTTATGTTTAAAAATGGTAATAATATATCATATATAATCATAATGTTTAATATTACTTGTTTAAATAGTAAAATAGTGATCATGTTTTAAAATAGTAATCATGTTTATTCTTTTAGTGTCATGATTTAAAAAACACAACAATACAAAGTGACTGAATAGCTAGTGGGCGGGTTCTTAGCTCTGATTGGCTGTTACAGGGACGAGGCGGGAAAGAAGTACCCCAAAACGTCTCAGAGATTGGCTGAATCGAAAGCAAAGGCGGCTACAAAGATGACCAGCGATTGGCGGAAGGCGGCGTGGTCGCACGCACTCCCGGCAGTTTAAGAAAGAACCCAGGCAGGTTGACCCGCTCCTAGGAACCTATTGCGACGGAACCGAGCCCGCCAAGACGAGGTCCCTCCGAAGAGTGAGTGGTTCACTTCCGGGCCGGCTGAATCAAGCGTGTGGGTGACTTCCGGCAGAAGCCAGCATGGTGCAGCCGGTTCCGCACATCAAGCGACCCATGAACGCTTTCATGGTGTGGTCCAAAATGGAGCGCAGGAAGATAATGGAAGAGTCTCCAGAAGTTCACAACGCTGAGATCTCCAAGCGGCTCGGGAAGCGCTGGAAGACACTGGGAGAGTCGGAGAAAGTTCCGTTCGTCCGCGAGGCAGAACGTCTCCGCCTCCAGCACATGGCCGACTACCCGGACTACAAGTACCGACCGAAGAAGAAGACCAAGATTGACGAGACCGACAAGATGAGCAGAACAGCCAGCAAGCCCAAAAGGGCGAAGCCGCTGCTCGGTTCCGACAGACGAAACCAGCGCGCCGACCCGCCTTACCGCTACGTGCTTAAACGGGACTTCAGTGACTCGGAGGACGACTCTGACGACGAACCGGGCCGCTACCGCAGTCTCAGTCTGGTTTCTGCTGCCACAGAACCGGAAGAGTCGAGTCGGCTCTTCTACAGTTTCAAGAACATCACTCGTCAGGCCACCGGAACTTTCTCCCCCGACTCCTCATCCCGGTCCAGTTCTTCCTGCTGCGGGGACGACCTGGACCAGGACCTCCCCGTGGAGGGGGCTGACTTCCCGGCCAGTCACCACTCCTCAGAACCGGCGAATCTGAGCCTGTCTCTAGTGGACAAGGACTTGGACCTGAGCGGCACAGAGCGGGGCCGAGGGTCCCACTTCGAGTTCCCAGACCACTGCAGTCCTGAACTGAGCGAGCTGATCACCGGCGACTTCTCAGACCTGGTCTTCACTTGCTGAGCTAAACTTGACGTCATCGTCGAACCTAAACTAGACTTTTATTTGAAGAAATTTTCTATTTTTGTAGTTTTTCACGTCAGCTGACTTGTGTTAAAAAGTGACACACTTTTGAGTTCTGCTCCTTGTTTTTGTGCAATAAGTGACGTCATTGACTGAATAAATCGGCTCAACTCACCCTGGAGGTCATCTTTACAGGGGGCGGGGCTCATGTGGCTCCTTTTGGTCATGTGACCTCAGTGAAAAACCCAAGATAGCTTAGTTCAGTGGTTCTTAACCTTATTGGAGGTACCGAACCCCACCAGTTTCATATGCGCATTCACCGAACCCTTCAGTGAAAAACATATTTTTTTTTCAAATTCAAGACAAAGATATATGTTTTTTTACTGGTGCACAAAATGAACCCAGCATGAACATCACCTTGTTCAAAGAACAAAACCAACACAGTGCATGAACTCACAACAAATTACACACCTGCAAATCAGTCTGACTGCTGCTCTTGCCGTATCCATAATACGCCGATGGGGAGAAGTTTTTATTTACATGATGAGTCGGGTGTGTCTTGATCTCCGCGGCGGAGGGTCCACGGAACACCTGAGGCCGACTCGCCGAACCCCTAGTGTTCAATCGAACCCAGGTTAAGAACCACTGGCTTAGTTAGCTGTAGTATTAGCTCTGTTTTTGACCGCGATATCCTGTATGTCCCTCTGATAGGAAACTGAGGGGCAAAGTTGTTTCCGCAGTTAGCAAGCGACCAATCAGGAGACACTGGCGAGACAAGCTGGGCTACAAAGAGCTCGCACAGTGGTCCCCAACCACTGGTCCGGGGACCGGTACCGGTCTGTGACTCATTTGCTACCGGGCCGCATAGAAAAAAAATTGTTATTTATAAACTACCGCATTTTCTCCAACTTAACTTCCGCCTGTGCCACTAAACACACCAATAAGCTTGTTAATAGATGTATATTACACCTCCTTTTGTTATCATACATGGGACAGTGCACATTAATGGACATATAAAATGTTTATGCGCCAGATTGTAGCCAAAGGCTAATTTTTCATGCCCATTTTTTTTTGCTAATATCTGCCACACGTAGAAAGCCGGTCCGTGAAAATAATACATACATTAAACCGGAAAAAGGGTTGGGGAACCCTGAGCTAGCATACAGAGAAATGTAGCATTTACAAAATATGTATTCATGTTATCTCAAAACTTGGACCCCTTCATCACAATCAAACAGGAAGCAGCATTAACTTATTTAATTCTTTATCATGCACATAGTCTATTATTCCATCAGAGCATCTTTATTCTATCACTTGACATCTCATACTTTACTTGTCAACATTTCAGACATTAAAACACGTTTAAAAGAGGAGTTTATCTAAGGCTGGTTTGATCAGCTGTCAATCACATGCTTTTGTAAACACGCTAACAAACATTTTTTTGTTGCTTTTTTAAACATCCAAATAGATACGACATCAAGCGCTAATTTGACAGTTAGCATGCATCTAGACACAGACGCAAGTCACATGACGTCACATGATGTTACAGGCTTGTGATTGGCTGACGGAGAAGGGTCACAGGATGCTCTCACGCTCCTCACCAAAGGCGACGGCGTCCGCTGACATGGTGCACACCTCGGGTGGGTCTCCGGGCTTCAGGCCCCTCTTCAGGTGGACCACTCGCACATTCTCGTTATTGGGACCGGGCCGGGTGGGGGCAGTGGATGTGAGTGGGTCGATTATGTCGGTGGAGGGGGCGGAGGTGTGGGGTGTCTGCTGCTCCCCCTGTTGGGTGTTGGTGTTGTTGTTGAGCGTGATGCTGCTGGGCGTGCGGTTGAGGTTCCAGGTCTTGGAACCAGACCAGGTGTCGTCCGGGCTGGTGGCCAGCAGGCTGCACTGGTCCTCGGAGCAGATGGACATGCGGGTCACGGCAGCATCCTGGAGATCGGCGGGAAGGCCGCGCTTCCTGGCGCCACCATCATCATCCAGCTCGATCAAGTTGGACCTGTCCAGCTGCGACAGGTCTGCCTCCTCGTCCTGCAGCGAGTGGTTTGGAGAACTCTCGTTGGAGCGCACGCCGGAGTCTGATGAGTCCTTCTTGTCCAGCGTGGCATCAGACAAGTAGTCCTTCCCCTTCAGAGCCAGCGAGCACATACCTGCCTTGGCGTCTCCTGCCATTTTGCCCTCTTTCAGCAGCTCAGACTCTTCGGACTCATCGTCGTCACTGGTCAACTTCTGGTAGCGCAGACCACCACTCGCCTTTGACTTAAAGTCAGCGACATCCGGGAAAAGCCCACCTCTTTCTGAGGAAGTCTTGCGGGCCAGCAGGGATTTTGAGGATCCATGGTCTCCCTTTTCATCTTCCTCTCTGATGGGATCCAGAGCTTCACTGTTGGCCGCAAAGTCGGTGTTATCATTTGCTATTTTGACAGCGGCCCTCTTGCTAAACGACTTGCGTCCATCTTGCTCCGCAGCCTCCTTGCTCCTGTCCTCGCAAGGTGGTGTCATGAAATGTCCGGGCTGAGGCTGGACCAGCTTCTCCCTGCCGCTGCCACCTCCCACCTCCAGCTGTGCCATCTGAGCGATGTACTCTTGGTAAGCGTCGCGGTACTCGGCCTGCTGCTTGTCCGTTAGCCTGACAATGTCGTTGCTTGATTCCTGGGAGTTCAGGCTCGTCATGCTGCTGGTCCGTTGAGGTCCGACCTGAGGACGCATGCAAGCATGGAGCGTTCTTTGTGTGTAGCAGCAATGGCATAGCTTCTGATGCTGATGTTAGCTAACTTTCGTTCACTCACCATCCATTGTGCATTGGCGTGACGTGGCGGCTCGTCCAGGCCCAGTGTGCTCAGCTCTTCAAAGCTCAGGCTGAAGCTGTACATTGGAGACATGTCGCTGGGGGCGTTGCCGGTACGGGGGGGAACCCCAGCCCGCCGGCCCGCCTCAGGGAGACCTGCGACAATGCTGCCTTGCTCGCTGGCGGCCTCCTCGTGCAGCACTTGGTTCTCTATTTGCCGCATGTCCAGCACCTGCAGACACAGGAAATGAGGTCAGCACGTGGCAGTCAAGACTTGTAAGTGTGGCGAGCGTTTTGGCGTTTTACCGTGGCTCTAAAAAGTTGCCAGTCTCCAAAGTTCATGTTCATCTCCTTCTTGAGCTCGTCCACGTTGCACTGCGACAGAACTCGACCATTGACGTTGGCCTACGCGCACAAACATGACATCATTCTTTACGCTTGGGATACAGAGCGTCGCACGTTGGTCGTAACAATCACTGACCTTCCCGATGGTGGCCGTGTACGCCGTCAGCATGCTCTGGTCAATGCCCTCAATATGACGCACACGCTCGCACACGCCGTCTGTCGTCATGGAGCTGAGGAGGGTGGGTGGAGTCCCCGACACCACAGAGGCGGAGCCCTGGAGGAGACACTGCGGTGTAATGTGACCTTGCCATCTTAAAAACAAATCATTGCTCTTTGCATGAAATAAACAGGTGCATGCAGGAAAATAGAAAATAAAGTAGAACACATTTTAAAAAGCAAACTCCTCCCCCTGTCCCGCACGCCCTGTGTGTGTCATGGCTGACAGGTACTTACAGGAGTGGCACCCCGGGGAAAGGAGCTTTTAACGAGCAGACGAGGAACAAGGTGTGATGGGTAGGACGCCATGATGGGGCGTGGCAGCTGGTGAAGGTGGTGGGGAAAATATGGCTGGCAGAAAATCAACACAATGAAAATGAAATGCAAACAAGCGACTGCTCACTTCCTGTGTAGTGACGTACGTACGGTCACATTTTGGAACGAGCTGAATCAACACAAAGACAAAACATGATGATGTCACAACAACCAGACTTACCTTCTTTCAGTGAAACAACTCACCTGACTCTCAGGCTCCTCCCCTAAATACAGGTGTGTGTGTATGTGTGTGTGCTAGAGGGAGAGAGAGGGTGAGGGCCAGGACTCACCCTGTTATAGAAGGGGTGCTGTGGTCCTGCCATGCCGCTGTAGTAGCTGCTGTGAGGCGGCGGAGAGACCACGGCCCCTACTGGCTGGCTGAAGGGGCCGATAAAAGAGGCAGAGGGCGAGCAGGTGGATGAAACCTGACTGAACATGGAAGTGGGACGGGGCTGAGCGTCCTGCAGCGGGATTGACGGATACGTGACTCCGCCCATGTTCACCTGCTCCCGGGCTGCACGGACATCTGGACAAGGTAAAGACACATCTGGATAAGACATGCACACATCTGGACTAGGGTTGTCCTGATACCAATATTTTGGTACCGGTAACAAAATGTATTTCGATACTTTTCTAAATAAAGGGGACCACAAAAAAGGCATTATTGGCTTTATTTTAACAAAAAATCTTATGGATTAATAAACATATGTTTCTTGTTGCAATTGAAGAACAATTTAGTCCTTAAATAAAATAGTGAACAGACAACTTCACTTTTAGTAGTAAGTAAGCAAACAAAGGCTCCAAATTTGGCTACTGACGTATGCAATAAGATATTGTTTTATTTTTTTATTAATTTATTTTGTCAAAATTATGAGATAGAAGCTGTAGAACATTTATTATTAATCTACTTGTTCATTTGTTTTTAATATCTGCTAACTTTCTTTTTTCTTTATTTTAACATGTTCTATCCACACTTCTGTTAAAATGTAATAAACACTTATTCTTCTGTTGTTTAGATGCTTTACATAAGTTTTGGATGATACCACAAATTTGGGTATCGACCCGATACCAAGTAGTAATACGATCATACCGTGGTCATATTTAAAGTCCGCATGTGTCCAGAGACGTATTTCCTGAGTTTATAAACATTTATATAATTGTTTTTTAAAAAAAGGAAAAAATATTTTGTGATGAAAAAACATATTGATGTAATCATTGCAGTATCGGGCAGCACGGTGGCAGAGGGGTTAGTGCGTCTGCCTCACAAAACGAAGGTCCTGAGTAGTCGTGAGTTCAATCCCGACCTCGGGATCTTTCTGTGTGGAGTTTGCATGTTCTCCCCGTGACTGCGTGGGTTCCCTCCGGGTACTCCGGCTTCCTCCCACCTCCAAAGACATGCACCTGGGGATAAGTTGATTGGCAACACTAAATTGGCCCTAGTGTGTGAATGTGAGTGTGAAAGTTGTCTGTCTATCTGTGTTGGCCCTGCGATGAGGTGGCGACTTGTCCAGGGTGTACCCCGCCTTCCGCCCGATTGTAGCTGAGATAGGCTCCAGCGCCCCCCGCGGCCCCGAAGGGAATAAGCGGTAGAAAATGGATGGATGGGCATTGCAGTATCGACTAGATACGCTCTTGTACTTGGTATCATTACAGTGAAAGTCAGGTGTAGATCCACCCATGTTTACACTGAGGAGCGCTAGTCTGTTAGCTATTGTATCCTCATACGGTGTGTAGTGAAGCATGTTTAGCTATTCCTCGTCATGCAGGGATGATACTTGTAAGAAACTTACTTTATTTGTCGCCATGGAGGCGGGCATTAGTGATTTAGAAGTAGCTAAAACACTGCCGACTGCGGATGGACGTTAGCCGCTAGCTCGCTAGCCACGTTTAAAGCACCTCTTGTAGAGCGGCGTTTCAGTGTTATAGCTTCACCTTTATCGTTAATCTTTAAGCCTAAATGCGGTCATTCTCCCTTTTCTGTTGACACACTATCTGCCCTAAGTACACCGGGATTGTGCGCTGCCTAACATGCTCCTCTGCTCGTAAACCAGCAATGTCACGACGAGACAACGGCGTGCCGTCATGCCTGCTAATTTAAAAAAAAAAGGGAACCGGTATTTTTTAGAGGCGGTATAGTACCCTTCATGATTCATTAGTATCGCGGTACTTCGGTATACCGTACAACCCTAATCTGCACACGGCAAGGACACATCTGGACAAGAGAAGGACACATCTGGACAAGAGAAGGAAGATAGAGCTCGAGAAGGAGACACCTGCAATGATTTCACGGAGTTTGGGGTCCAGGTTGACGGTGCAGGGCAGGAAGGTCCGAATGTCTCGGGCCGTCAGAACTGGCGTCCGTGAGGACAAGAAGACTTCAAAGCTGCGGACGTCTCCGTCGATTTCCAGCAGAGGTTCCACATCTTTGGTGGTGGGAATGTTCTTCAGAACTCTGAAGAAACAAAAGCAACTTTGACTACTTGCTGGTCGGTGTGACATTTGAACTCCCACTAAGACGTGACCGCTGACCTCTCATAAATGTTTTTGAGCGCGACCTGGTCTGCGACGCCGTCGCTCTCCTCCAGGTACAGGATGAGCCAAGACGTCCTGTAAGGCCACTGCTCCGTCAGGTTTATCCAGGATGCCAGGCGGTCCCAATTAAAGGAGATCTGATTGGCTCTCAGCAGACGACCTGCACACATCACATGACCTCAGCTCCTTCATCAGCTTAGTCTGACAATAATAACAAACATGTCAAGACTCAAGTTGGTCCTGTCAATCACGTGAGGGCGCTGGTCAAACTGAACTCTCTTCTTCATGTGCTGAATGGTTATTGATTGATCACATGACTGACCGGTCACAGACACGATGTTGAGAAGTCTCCTCATGGTCTGAGGACTGATGTCAGTGAACCAGTCCTCAGTCACCATCAGCTTGGTCAAATCAAACGACATCTGACGAGTCACTGATCGCTGAACATGGCGTCGCCGGTATGTGTCCTGCACACACACAACACAGGTCAGAGGTCACACGCATACACACACACACACACACACACACACACACACACACACACACACACACACACACACACACACACACACACACACACACACCCGGCGGTTGAGGGTGGTCTTGCTTCCAAACTTGGTCAGTTCTCCCAAACTGTGCTGAGACAGTTTCCTGTCCAACTCCTCGTGCCAACCATCAGCAGGAGCGGCGTCCCCATTACCCGGCGTGGCAGTGGTGGCGGCGGCACACATCTTCCTGGCGCTGGACAGCCCTCTGCTGTTGAGGAAGACAGGCAGGTGGACGATGTTCCTCATGTAGTCATGTCCGTTGATGTTGGAGTCCCGCAGAACGCTGTTAAGGTTCTGGTTGATGGCCTTGATGATGATATGCGGGTCGCTGGCAAAGATGGAGATGAAGGGCCCTTTGGAGAACAGGACTCGGACCTGCGGGGCAGCACTGCTGCACATGAGTCTTTCTGTTATCCTATCAAAATAAAGTGCTGTCATCTCACCGTGTCGAGCATCTGCAGAACTTTGTCCTGTTCGCACGAGTCCAGTCCGTCGATGACGACCGCCAGCCTGGTTTGGTGCTGCGTGAAACCGTCAATGGTCTTTGCCATTTTGGCCATGAGCTCCACCTCGTTCTTGAGGACCTGAAGGGCATGTTGGCTTTAAGACTGGTCTGTTCTTCACGCAGACACCATGGAGGGTCTTGTTCTCACCTTCATGAAGCCTTCGCTCTTCAGCCTGTGCATCCTGTTGGCGGCGCTGTGCAGCCTCTTCCTCTGCGAGTTCATCACCGAGTCGGACACCCGCCACCATGTGCGGCAGTTCAGCAGCAGAGCCACGCCCACCACGCTACCCAGAGCCATCAGCACGCCGTTCACGGTCTGGTTCTCGCTGTCCACGCGAAAGATGGCCAGCAGTGCCATGCCACTGACAAAGCACGCCATCACCAATGCGAAGAGCACAAAGGACGGAACACAACACGTCTTCTTCCACTTGCTCTTTCCTGAACACACACAGTGACACAATGTGTGTGTGAGCATGTGCGTTTGTGTGTTTGTTTGTTAGTTTGTTTGTACCTTGTGTCTCCTCAGTCTTAAACACTCTGAAGAGGCGTGTTGCCAGGAATCCAAACTCTCTCTCACAAGCATCAGACAGTGTGGCGATCATTTCAGCCATGGATGTCTCGCCTCCAACGCTTGACAGTCGATTATAATCTGTAAACAGAAACCTGAAAACACATGGGACAGGTGCAAAATAGTTTACCTGACAGGTGAAACATCATTTAACCCTGCGTGTGGCCTGACATGTGAAACATTATTTAACTCTACATGTTATGTGACAGGTGAAAAATCATTTAACCCTGTGTGTTACCTGACAGAGGCAACATCATTTAACCCTGTGTGTTACTTGACAGGTGCAAAATAGGTTAAACCTACATGTACCTGACAGGTAAAGCATCATTTATCCCTGCGTGTTACCTGACATGTGAATCATTATTTAACCCTACATGTTACCTGACAGGTGAAACATCATTTAACCCTGTGTGTTACCTGACAGGTGCAAAATAGGTACATGACAGGTGAAACATCATTCAACCCTGTGGGTTACCTGACAGGTGAAACATCATTTAACCCTGCATGTTACCTGACATGTGCAACATTATTTAACCCTACATGTTACCTGGCAGGTGCAACATCATTTAACCCTGTGTGTTACCTGGCCGGTGCAAAATAGGTACATGACAGGTGAAACATCATTTAACCCTGCATGTTACCTGACATGTGCAACATTATTTAAACCTACATGTTACCTGACAGGTGCAACATCATTTAACCCTGTGTGTTACCTGGCCGGTGCGACACCATTTAACCCTGTGTGTTACCTGACAGGTGCAACATACTTTACCCCAAATGTTACATGACAGGTGAAACATCATTTAACCCTGCGGTTTAGCTGACAGGTATACCATAATTAAAGCAAGCATGTTACTTGACAAGTGAAACATCATTTAACCCTGTGTGTTATCTGATGAAACATAGTTTAACCCTACATGTTCCTTGACAAGTAAAACATAACTTAACCCTGCGTGTTACCTGATTAATCATAGTTTAACCCTGCATGTTACCTGGCAGGTGTAACATTATTTAACTATCCATACCTGACAGGCAGAGCTCTAGTGCTTTGCTCCGGCAGTTCTGGCGGGTTGACAAACATCAGCTTGAGGAGGAGCTCCAAATAGCCGACATGGCGGGCCAAACGGCTGCTGAGAAGCCACACCCAGTTCCAGTTGTCACCCTCACGGCGTCCGCCAAAGTAAACCACCACTACAGAAAGCCATCCAGACCATAACGTCACAAGAGATGTAGAAATAGGAAACAGGACAGTATGATTGCGTGGAGCTCACCAAAGAAAAGGTATAGCAGGGCCAACAAGCTGAGGGAGACGGCCATGGCTAGCCTGGGGTCAAAGGTGAAGCCAAGCACAGTGGCAACTGATCCGCAGACAAGCAAAGAGAGAAAGACCACCAGCCAAGACAACCGAAACAACGGCTCGATCTGCTGCCCCGCAAATGTCTTCATCTCATCTGAAGGGGAAAAGGGCGTGATGTGAGTACCGTATTTTTCGGACAATAAGGGGCACTTAAAATCCTTTCATTTTATCACAAATCGACAGTGTGCCTTATAACCCGGTGTGCCTAATGTACAACCTCGAAGCAATTTTATTTGGTACATAGTGTAATGATAAGTGTGACCAGTAGATGGCAGACATACATAAGAGATACGTGTAAACTGCAAGATGACGGCAGTAAACAAAACCAAAACTTTAAATGTTCCATTGAGAATATAGAACATTACACACGGCGCTCAAAAATCAGTCAAAATGTTTTTAGTACGACTTCGGTAGGCTATGAAGCCGCACCGCATTAAGCGCATTAAACATACGAGTATTATCATTGTGCATGTATAAAGACTGCAAAATGCCACCTATTAGCAGACATACTACCTGCCGTTTTGTTTCGCAATATTATGCCAAACCAACTTTTCTTACCTTCTGGTACCTATTGATGTGTATTTGGGATCTGCATAAGTTCTAAAAATGTGCACGCATCCGCATACTTGCCAACCTTGAGACCAGGGCCGGCCCGTGGCATAGGCCGTATAGGCAAATGCTAAGGGCGCCGTCCATCAGGAGGCGCCACGCCAGTGCCACAAATGTTGGAGAAAAAAAAAAAAAGAGAAAAAAAAGTTGGTACTATTATTTTCAAATACAAAAAATAATCCCACGTTAATTAAAATGCAAAGTAAAGCCTATTTAATAGAAATATTATTTGTTACAACATTACGCACCCCCCCGCACGGTGCGCCCCCTCGCTTCTCGTATCATGACACTTTTTGGACGTCACCACATCAAAAAATCAACACAAGATGCCAAAACTGTCAGGTGCCCAGGGAAGAAAAAAGAAAAAAGAAGAGGAGGAGAAACGAGAAAAGACAGAGGTAGCAGGTAGGTAACGTTAGCCTACATGACATTATTTGTCTGTTACAGAATGTGATAGTAACCTGGCTTTTTAGCATTAAGCTAATGTTACATGATTCGGCAATTGCTAATCAATAAATAGCTAGTTCTGTTTTAACGTCGGGTTAATATTGTGGAGGGGGCTAAATTGTTATGGAAAATAATAATGTAACGTTAGGTAATTACAGTACTCCCACCTTACATTCCTCAGGGACATTTCTTTCTTTCTTTAGTTTATTTCAAACATGAACACACTTACATCATAATACATCACACAATTTCATATCATTTCATTTTACATCATGCCCGAAAAGGAGTAGGAAGAAGCAAAGCTTATTTAATCCTACCCCTTTCCCACTTCAAAGCGTTTACAAATATATAGAATCATTTACTGACCTTTTTATATAATAAAATAACATCTATGAATTAGTATACAACAGTTTTGTAATATGTAATTAATTAATTAATTCAGTCATTATTAACATACTGAGATGAAGAATATCTTATTTTCAATAAGGTTGAAAGTATTTCTCATAATTCTTCTTCTTTGTACTCTGTAAGCACTATTATTTTGAACAACCTCTTAAACTGGATCATATCAGTACAATTTTTAACTTCTTTACTTAATCCATTCCATAATTTAATTCCACATACTGATATGCTAAAAGTTCTAAGTGTTGTACGTGCATATAAATGTTTGTATTAGATCTTTTAAGCAGGTGTTTTTTGTTTACATTGTTATTGCCTTCTGTTTAGCTAATGTTTGCCCTGCAGGTAATCGTCACTTATATATTAGGTATAGTTGTAAGTAAAAAAAAAAAGGTCAAAGACAAAGCTATTCGGGTTCTTGTGAGTATATACACTTCACTGCCGATGTGGGGGGGCGCCACCTAAAATCTTGCCTAGGGCGCCAGATTGGTTAGGGCCGGGCCTGCTTGAGACCTCCGATTTCGCACTGGAGCCCGACCAAACTATGAAAAAAACTGCGACTTATAGTCCGAAAAATACGGTATATATAAATAAGAGAAATACTTGAATTTCAGTGTACACTAATCTACTCATTGTTGAGTTAAGGGTTGAATTGTCCATCCTTGTTCTATTCTCTGTCACTATTTTTCTAATCATGCTGAACACCCTCTCTGATGATGCATTCTGCTTCGTCTCCTTGTTGTGTGCGCAGTTGTGCACTGCACTCTCTAAAAGCTGTAGATGTTATTGTCACATATGCATGTACAGTAGATGGCACTATTGTCCTTTTTAAGAGTGTCACAACATTGCTGTTTACGGCAGACGAACTGCTTTACGGTAGACAAAAACGTGACTGCTGTTGTTGTGTGTTGTTGCCGCGCTGGGAGGACGTTAATGAAACTGCCTAACAATAAACCCACATAAGAAACCAAGAACTCGCCCTCGATCATTCTACAGTTATAACGTGATTGGGCAGGCACGCTGTTTGTATTGTGGGAAAGCGGACGTGAAAACAGGCTGTCGACACGTCACTCAGGTCTGCCTGAATTTCGGGAGATTTTGGGGAGAAAATTTGTCCCGGGAGGTTTTCGGTAGAGGCGCTGAATTTCGGGAGTCTCCTGGAAAATCCGGGAAGGTTGGCAAGTATGCGCATCCGCCATTGTAGTCCGTGCCGACACCGTAGTCATAAGCTTCTTCTTTTTCTCTACCTTCTTATGTGACATTCATCATCCGCTGTTGCCATTTCTAATATAAAGTAGCGTAAAGTTCTTACTTATATCTGTCAGTAGACTAGCTATCAAAGCGCTAAAAACTGTAGTGGGTTTATATAATTCACCCATGGAACTTTAGTTATTAGAGGGTTCTGGTCGGACGGTTTTTCACGGGACACATTTCCGGCGTTGATGTTGCATTATTGAGCCACGGATGAGAAGATGCAGTTCCATTATTGATTTAAGTAAAGTCTGAATGTCATTAAAACAGTTAGCTCCATCTTTTGACAATTCTTCCACTCCCGTCCTTGCACGCTACACCGCTACAACAAAGAACGGGGAGAAGACGCTTTCGAAGGTGAGCCACGTAAATAGGAGCGCCCACCAAACGGCGCATCCTGAAGAGATCCTCAAAAAGCTACTTTAAGATGGTCTATAAAACATAATCTATGCAACACTTTAAAGAACCACCATCACATGTGATGTGGACCACAAGATAGTGTTTTAAATTTAGAAAAAAATCATATTATGACCCCTTTAATGCGCCTTATAATCCGGTGCGCCTTTTGTGTGAAAATAGACCTGAATAGACCCGCTCATCGGCAGTGCGCCTTTTAATTCGGTGCGCCCTATGGTCCGAAAAATACAGTATGTGTGTGTGTGTGTTCACATGTGAGCGAGTGTGTGTGTGCGCGCTCACCCTCCAGCTTCTTGAGCAGAAAGGACTTGCCGCTGCCCCACTGGGCGTACAGGCCTACACAGATGGGGGGCTGCATGGTGGGCTCGCTCAAGATGTCAGCAAGGGCGGAGCTGTAGAGGTCGTAGCCCAACATGTCTCCATCTGACTCAGTGGGAGACAGGTGACCTGTGGGAGGAGGAGATTTTGAGCGATGGCTGAACAGGCTCGATTGCGGCGGCGGCCTAGCAAGGGGACGTACGGGCTCCAAAGATCTGCGTGAGAATGCTTTTCTGGTGGCTGCAGTCAATGTTGTACGGCGTCTCTCCCGCCTTGTTGGGCCGGTACAGCAGGCGACCATCTTTGGGGTTTCTCAGGAGGAGCTCGGCCAGACGGCGGCTGCGCCCCCGGATGGCGATGTGGAGAGGTGTGTCTCCTTTCTGAGACAGACAAGCAGGGAGACACAGACTAGATGTCACTTTAGTGCTCAGGAAATGTTGGATTTTGGTCAAACCAATAAACTGCTGGAGATGCAGGAAGTGATTATATTGTGACTTTTACTGGGAAGGATTCTCACTTTGTCCACGGCAGACACTTTGGCTCCTTTATCGAGCAGCAGCTCCACGATCTCCACACTCCTCATCTTGGTGGCTTTGATCAAAGGCGTCTCGCCGTCCTGTGGCAGAAAGAGAATGTGGGCTGTGACTTCCTGGTCACTTGTGCAGGTGTGTCAGTGGGCGTGTCTCACCTTGGTGCACATCTCTGTGTCAGGGTTGCACTGCAGGATGTCCCTCACCATGGTGGCGTTGCCTTTCTCCACGGCCCAGTAGAGCGCTGTCTTACTCTCCTGAAAACACATTATCTTCATCGGCATTTGTGTGGACCTGCAAGCATGGGCACTACTTGGAATTCTGGGCGCCCTGAAAGAATATCGGTGTGGGCCCCTGGTCTGTCGAATTTGGCTGCTTCCTCGAAAAAAACTACCAGCATCTTTTTCACGCTGTAATTGTCTACATGCTTACTGGTCAGAAGATACAATAAAAGAAACGTCATTTAAAATCACTACTTACTTGTACACGAGGCAGATGAGGAAGCTTCTTTTTGTTTGAGCTTTCGATGAGTTAACATAAAATGTGAACTTTCTTATGCTGTAATTGTCTATTTGTTTGCTGGTCAGAAGATACAAATCTCTACTTACTTGTATATAAGGCAGCTGCTTTTTGTACGAGTGTGCATGCTAAGTATTGTTGCGGACTAGACATCGATGGGTAGCAGACATTGACAGAACACCCCTCACCTTCAATTTTGTTGTTTGTCAGTGTTCTTGATGCTGCCTGGTGTGATAAACCCAATTTGTTTCCTTTCTTACGATTACTGACCTAACAACTCCGAGTATTATTATGTAAATGATATATTGTTAGTTGTCTTATTCTCATTTTACTGATTTGCAAATGGTATTACAACTCTGATTGAAAATACACATTCAAATAACCACGCAAACTGGTGGTGGGTATTTTATTGTATTTAACATTCAAGCACTGACATGCAAAAAAAAAACAAGTGTCCTGCATGGCTCAAGATAGTCCACAGGTAAATATGTAGCATTTAACTTAAATAGGCAAGTAAAATAAAGAGCACATGGAATACGTTGTTATAAAACAAATATCAAAAACAACAAGTCTCATCTAATCTTAATTGAAGTTTAAATTGGCTTGTTTGTTCATTGCCTTTAGGTTTGTAAATCCAATTGTAAGTCCAATTGTCGGCTTAGCTGACTTTTGTCAGTCTAGACTTAGACTTAGACACACTTTATTGATCCACAAGGGAAATTGTTCCACACAGTAGCTCAGTTACAAAGGATGGAAAGGGTAAGGATGGAAATAATAATGCAGGTATAAAGTAGACCAAAAATGTATCATAGTACATTGAAAATATAACATATGTAATATTCACATATTATATATACAGTATACAATATATACCGATATATTATATTATTATAGCAAGGTTATTTAGCCTCTCTTGGCTTGTTGTGGATCTGAGATACTTCTTAACTAGTTTCAGTTTGCTAAACGCCCTTTATCCCCCTGCAACAGTCACAGGTAATGTTATCAGAATAAGAAATACTTTATTAATCCTCGGAGGGAACTTGATACAAAAAGTCAGTGTAAAACTGTCCCAAATTCTAAATAGTCTTTTTTACTTTGTTGATGTCAGCTATTATGGCGGTTTTTTTAAATTTGATATAGCTATGAAATAAAACAACAACAACAACAACAACAACAAATCTTTTACATCTAACATTTTTCTATTTACGCGATTCAAATGTCCATGCACTAATAACCAACTAAGACCTCATTAAACACGGTAACGTGACTGACCTTCATCAGATGCTCATAATCAATAATTACTTGGTAATTATTCAGCAATTATTAATTACTGAGTAGAACTTGAATGTGTCATAGTACAATTCAATGCAGCCTCTGAATGGGCGCATGCTGGAGCACTGTTCGACAGGGATATGTGTGAAACACGTTGTTCAACAACCAAATGGCGACTTTTTTTTTTTTTGGAACTGGCAACTTGTCCAGAGTATAGCGCGGCCAGATGACAGCTAACGGAGGCTACAGAGTCCAGCGTGCGTACCCATCAAAGGTAATGTTACAGACATTAAATTAATGAATAAGTAGGCTAATTGTTACAACCCTGGGTAGTTTTACTCTCTCACCAAAACGTTTTTTGGTGTCCTGGGCCCCTGCTTTGCTGCTCCTACTCCTGGCATCGCTATTTGCTGGAGTTCGCTCGCCCTCATTTAATGGCGATGAGGAAGAAACATGGGAACAAGAAGAACGAACTGCGGTGTGGACTAAATATTTTTTAAGAAGGGGCTAAGGGGGTTATTGAAATGTTCAAAATTACAATATTGTATGACCTGGGGCTTTGTTTTATTTCGGATTCATTAGTATGAATACATATTAGTTTAGTGTACGAATAATCATTTTGTGTGGGCCCTTGTGGGAAGTGGGCCCTTGGAATTGTCATCACCTTTCCCCCTATACGACGGCCCTGCCTGCAAGGTCACATGATGGTTGCTCACCTGTCCTCTGATGTCAATGTCGGCGTATTTGTGCAGCAGAGCTCTGACGATCTCTACGTGACCCCCCCTCACCGCTCCGATCAGCACCGTGTCGCCGCTCTGCACGCACACACACAAACAGAGTGTGACCGTTAAAACAAAGATTGTTGCGTGATGGAGCAATGCGGGGTTGCGGCGTCTCACTCGATCGGGGATGTTGACGTAAGTGCCGGCGTCTAACAGGTCCTGCACGATCTCAGTGTAGCCCTCCTTGGCGGCAATCATCAGTGCTGTGTTGCCATCTTTGTCGGTCATGTTAACGTTTGGGTTCCTCTTCAGAAGTTCCTTTACCACATCCGTGTAGCCGCCCTTCACCGCCACGATCAGAGCCGTCATGGAATTCTGTTTACACAGAAATATGTCAACAAACACTTTTTACATGTGCAGCCTGCTGACTGCCAGCTTACCGCCCCCTCCTGGTCGACATCCGCACCGTTCTCCAGCAGGTGCATGACGCAGTCAATATGTCCTTTCCTGGACGCCCAGATCAAAGGAGTGGTCCCATACTTTCACACAAACAAACATACACAACAAAGTGAGTGTGAACTAAACAAGCATGTGTGTTTCTCTCCCCACCTTGTCAGAACAGTTGACTTTGGCTCCGCCCTCCAACAACAGTTTGACGATGTGGCCGTGTCCCCGTCCCGACGCCCAGATGATGGGATACACGCTGTATTGCTGCATGGACAACCAGCATCAAAACGTGCCATAATGTTGATGACCATGTGACTGCTCTGAAAACAGACAGGTGAGTTACCTGCCCAGTGGTGTTGGGGTTGGCCCCCTCCTCCAGCAGCACTTTGGTGACTTCAATGCGACCTTTGTAAGCCGCCCACATCAGTGCCGTCCACCCTCCCTGTCACACAAGCACATCATTACAACACGACTACAGGTGTGTGATTGGCTGATCAGACAGGAAGTGCACCATGTCGCGATGCTCAATGTAAGCGCTGTTCTCCAGCAGCTCCTTCACCACCTCCACGTGACCCTCCTTAGCGGCCGAGATCAGTGCCGACCAGCAATCCTGACAACATACACACGGTTACCATGACGACAGACCTCTTGTTGCCTGGCAACCACGCTCCAACCATCCCCCACGCAGCTAAGACCGTCTTGACTGCATGAGTATGCGTTTGTTTCGCTCACCACATCGTCCAGGTTGACATTGGCTCCTCGCCTGATGAGTTCCTGCACGATGTCCAGGCTGCCCTGCTCGGCCGCCAACATCAGCGGCGTCTGTCCATTCTGTGGACGGCCAAAGACAACAACAAAATTGCAACACAGACCGCACTCCCTGTGCTAATTTCGAGTGAAATTTCGAGTGAGAGCGAGCACATACATCGCTGCGTCCGTCCACTTCATTAAAGCGGTCCAGATGAGCCCGAAGCGCCGTCAGGTTTTCCTCCTCCACGTAGCTAAACAGGTTCTGGATGGCCAGCGTGGTCATCTTGATGGACGTGGTGGTGTCCATGTTGGTGGTCTGTCAGTCACTGGTCTCCTGCAGGTGTACACAAACAACGACACACTGTCACTGCGCTCCCTGCTGGCCGCTGATGGCATAGGCTGGCTTTCTGTTTCAGATGACGTCATCCATCTAAACACCTGTCTACACATTATAATCATCTTTTGCACAAGCATACAGTGAACAAATCGATTCAACGGTTATTATTTTCAGTGGCGACGTTACCCGTTTGATCTCATGCATGAATTATGTTTATGTAATCTAAATAATGTAATTGATAATATCTCATAATGAAAAAAGGCATTTTCTTGTTTCTCGTGTGTCCAATTTGTAAGATGCCATTTTAAAGCATGAAGACAGCCTTTTGCAGTTGCCATGGAAACAGACGGCTCACGGCCATCAGACAGAAAAAACATGTCAAATGATATCTAATACATTTGGTGACATTCGCAGATCATATTGGTTGGATAATGGATTTTAAAGCTCATACAAAATGTCTCATATGTGCTTAAGGTCATTGCAGTTTACGTCGCAGCGGAATAACCTTCGAGCTGATTCTATGACGGTGGGTCGTAAAAAGATTGAATAACAGCACAAAAACACACGTTTTACAATAATGTACCATGAGAAGCGTTTTATCATGCTCGACGTGCCAAATGTCAATCAAACTTTGAAATGATGCTGAGGAATGTCATGATAAGAAATTGATCGTGTTTACCAGAAAAAATCACGAAGTTTGGGTTCAGGTGGTCAGGTTCGGTCCGGTCAGGATTGTGGAAGGTGTTGACGTGCAGGCTAGAGTTTTTGTTGATGGATGTCAGCCAGAGATCATTCTTCATCCCAAACAACAGCAGCCATCTTGATGAAGACGATACGCACATCAAGGTAGCCCTAATTACACACACATTTCCGTTTTACTGCTGACAAAATAAGAGCATCAACAGGGTTTGTCGCTTGGAAACTTCATAAAAAAATATTGTTGTTGTTTTTATCTGCTTGTATTCATCTATAATTGTTCTTGTTAGTAAATTAATATTGTCTGAATAGTTGCAAAGTCGTTCGGGTTCATTGTGACGACTTAATAGTTTATTTTGAAAGACTTCAGATATTGGCCACAATGAGGCTCTTTACAAATTATCTGTCTATACTATTGATGGACTGCATATAGAAATATTTCAACATTAGCATTCTCGACGTTCATCACATTTCAACTCTAATTAAAAATAGGTTTTGGGCTAATGGAACAATAGAAAACGCTGACAGTAATAAGAGGATAAGGCTATTCCATGAGAATACTGTATTGTTAGACGAGCCAGCAGGGGGTACGTGTTTCCTCCATAATGGAAGTTCAACATTCAAGATCTTAATAGTTAATTCGCCACCTTATATTCAAGACACACACAGCATTAAAATCACGTGTATTCTCTCCGCGATCAATGTCAAGATTTAATGTGTCGTCATGTTAATAAGATCAAAGTGCAAAACGCAGATTTTTCCTTATCTCTTTGTTCTGTAAGGACGATAGAGGGCATAAAGACAACACACAAAGACAACCTTGCTCTTTTCCATCCTACTAAAATGGAAGAACCTTTACGTCTTTATGTCTGACGGATTGTTTTGGGCTTTTATAAAGTATCTGTTTTCTTAAGGAATGGTTGCGATTGGGCTTCTTCACTACGCCAACAGATGGCGCAAACAAGCCATCTCAGCGTTTTTATCGAATAGAAGAAGACTTCACTTTTTTTTAGTTTTGTGTTGACAGCAACTAGCAGCCAGCAATTAGCTGCTTGTGTGAAGATGTCTGCTGCAGAAGACGACACAGAACTGAGGGATCTTCTCATCCAGAACTTAGAAAACAACGGAGTTCTAAACAAGCTCAAGGTCCGTGCACTCCACCGTAATGTCGCCACTTTTGTGTAGCAAATAGGCAGTTAGCAGGCTAGGCTAAAGTAGACCAGTGACTTAACATTAACACTCATCACTTTTTAAAAAAAAATAATACCTTCAACAGTGTCAGCTTAGTTTAGAATGGTAAAGTATTAAACTCTCCTGTCCAGACTGTATCTTTTGTTAACGTTTTTAGAAGACATCGACCGATATGGGTTTTTTAGGGCTGATACCGATTATTAGTAGTAGTCAATGAGGCCGATAACCGATATTTGGAACCGATATTAATTTGCAGTAAAAGTTCTTTAAACATGGATAGTACGTAAACAGCTGGACAAGACTTTAAATTGTTTTTTTAACATTCTGCTTTAGGAAAAGTTGGACCAGTAGCGACACAATGTTTTATGAAGCGCTAATGTTGTGGTTCATTTCGCACCAAACAACATCAGGGATTCCACAAATGCTTTTATCATGTGTGTCTAATGCTGCAGGTCAGAGAGGCATCAACATTTGCATTTCAAGATATGGTAAATCTCATGGGAAAATTAGTATAATTATGGGATTTCTCTACATCACACTAACTCGCCATTTACTCAATTGTACACAATTTTATAGCAGTCTATGCATTTAATACATTGTAAGGCAGGGGTGTCAATCTCATTTTAGATCGGGGGCCACATTGAGAAAAATCTACTAAATCACGGCACGATAACTTTAACTTTAGATTGTTTTCTTTGTTTAAGAATAGAACAAGTATATTCTGAAAATATACAAATCATAGTGTTGCTGTTTTTTTTTACACTTACATGTTTCGGTTAATAGTATTCTATTATTTATTTGTTATTTATACTTTCTGAATAAATTATGTGATAATGTAAACTCCATCCATCCATCCATTGTCTACCGCTTATTCCCTTTGGGGTCGCGGGCGGAGCTGGAGCCTATCTCAGCTACAATCGGGCGGAAGGCGGGGTACACCCTGGACAAGTCGCCACCTCATCGCAGGGCCAACCAAAAAATTATATCAATATCAAATTACAGGATGTTATTTATGTTGTTTAAACATTTTCCTCGACTGGTGCACTAACATCATGTGGTTTATATATATATTTTTTTACATACATCTACAAAGATGCAAAGAATTGCTATTGTGACATCTAGTGGACACATTTAGAACAGCAGTTTATTTCTTTAAAAAATTTCAGGCAAATTTTTATACTTGGCAAACTCATCCCACGGGTTGGATAAAACCTGTTTGGGGGCCTGATCTTTTCCTCGGGCCCTACATTTGACACCCCTGTTGTAAGGTTCCCGTGTGAGGAACCCTGAAATATTGTGGACACTTAAATAAAATCAATTCCAGGGTCCTTCACGTAGTTTATAGATGAGATTTTTAAAGCTGGTTTACATAATTGTTTTAGCTGGTACCTGCTCCCCTTTCCTTATAATAAGTCTCCTATTCAGGGTCAGAATCATCTTTATTGCCAAGTATATTTAACACACAAGGAATTTGACTTGGTAGACTGTGCTCTCCTTGTTAAATGCAAAGAAAAAAAATGCAACAAGTATGAGAGAGCATAGTGCCGTGGCGGGCATCTGCGGCCTCAATATGTTTACACAAAGCAAACATTTTTGGCAGAAATATATTTTATGTCATCTTCATGTCCATCCATCTCTGTCCAGTCATCCATCCATCTATCTTCTACCGCTCTGTCACGTTATGTTATTAAATCACGGAACATGAAACTCTACACACGTCTTTAATGAGCCCACGCTGCAAATGGTGCTGACGGAGGACGAAAACAGAAACGATAAGAGAGGACAAGAGATAAGAAGGACAAAACCTGGATTTCCCAACAAAAAAATGGAAGCTTTGAAAGTTAAGCAGAAGAGACATATTGTGTACAAGTGACCAACATTGCAGGAAGTAGAGAAAGGGAGAAGGAGTGGGGGGGCGTGGCGGCAAAAGGACTGTGGTGAAAATAAAAAGGCAACTCTTCACAAGCGGGGCAGACAGGCTGATGAGCAGTGGTTATAACTTATCCACTTCACTAATAATTTATTATATACAAAATATTGGTATTTAATGTGTATGTATTGTATCTGCTGATGGAGTTCTGTTGTGTATCAGCGCTGATAATTGGTGGATCTCTAGTTTTAGCACATAAATGTGCAACCGCGCTTTTTATCACCTTTGGATGATGTTTATGTTTGGAAGATGTCATGCTTTGTTTTGTCAATACCGTTAATGCCAAGGAATGTCTCTGTTCAGTGCTGCAAGTGGCCTTGACATTTAAAAATGGATAATTCATTGTTTTCTTGTTTTGTTTGTAGGCGGAGATGAGGGCTGCTGTGTTTCTGGCATTGGAGGAACAGGATCGTCTGGAGGTGACGGCTGACTTCCACGTGTGTTTGTGGCTATCTTGTTTTTCTTGGTACTGATGACATTTTGCTGTTCTTATGTACTCAGAACAAGACACCGTTGGTCAATGACAACCTAAAGAAATGTCTCAACACGAAAGATGGTCAGCTGGTTCTTTGAGAAACTTCTAAGTTGGTCTTTTATTTTTCACCAATGGTCATGTGACTCACTGACATGCTGGGGTCCTGACTGCTTATGTGTCAACAGGTCGTCTGGTGGCCAGTCTCATTGTGGACTTCCTGCGAGTGTTTCATCTCGACTTTAGCCTGGCCGTTTTCCAGCCGGAGATCAACACGGTGAGATTCCACCATGTGACACCATAGCACTGTGACATAATGACGCCATCACGTTCTGTTTGTGTTTGCGAACAGCTGAGTGGTCTGGACAGTCGTCAGTTGCTCTGCAGCGAACTCGGCCTGTCGGAGGCGGAGCTGAACACTAACTCACCTGTGCTACTGGAGCTCGTCCGACGAGGGCGGCACAAAGTCACGTCCATCATGGCCGCTGAGGTGATGTTATCATTGACCTAATTTTGTTTCACATTTTTGTTTCATAATTTTTGCTGACTTAGTTTTAACTTTAGCGTGTCTTGGACACATGGTAACTAGAATTGGGGAGAGCTTTTTTTCCTACTTGAAGCTTATGGGTCTCGACAGCGAAACTCACTCAGGTAGCAGAAAGGTGATGGTAGCTGTGCTAACGATTCCTTTCTCTATCCTGTGAGTGTTGCTGACGTCATTACACTCTCGTCTTTCAGGTGGTGTTAGACGAGGACAGAATCACTTCTCCACCTGTCAACAAGGTCTGTGTGCATAATGTGACACCAAAAGGACAATATTACCACATCCCCCGTCAGCTCATAATGTTTCTGCTTTGCTTTATGTGTGCACCTGAGCAGGTCGCCATCTCTGGTGGCGAGGAAGAGGAGCAGCAGGACTGCGAACCTGTTAAGGAGGTGGACAGCAGGCCTATGTCTTTAGCTCCTGACCTGCGCTTGGGCGTGGATGTAGACGGGGACATGGAGGAGCACCAGGATAAGGATGATTCCTTTTTTGATGACCCTAAGCCTAAACCCCAGAAGACCTATGGCTGGTGAGGACATTTGTCCTCTCTGTGTTGTTGATGTGCTCTAATGGTGGTATTTCAGGCAAGGGGACACTGGCGGAAGCAGGCAGCGTCCACCAGAATTGTTGTCAGAGGCGACACAGATACCAGAAGGAGGAGAAGGAGGATGCGCATCAGAAAGGATTCACAGTCAGACGGGTCATTTTCAGCTTCCCACTGCGAGCGATGTCTCACTTTGTCCGTTTGTCCAAATAAAAATAAACGTTGTCTCCTAACAGCATCAAATTCCAGAGAGAAAGAATTCCGAGACCAGAAGGTCTGCAGCAAAGCTGATCCAGGTGAGTCTCTGCATTTAAGTAAGACATGAACCCAAACAAAGGCTCCTGGGAAGTATTTCCTTGTCTGAAAAGTGTAAACATTGTTTGTGTCCCCACAGAGGACGATGTTGAATATGACGACGACTTCAACAGGTACCCTTTAAAAAGTTTTTTTGAGGAACCAATAAACAGTTCTTCTATCTCAAACGTTTTTAAAACGTGTGTTTTAGCAATCGATCTGATCTCTACAAGAGCGAGCTGAGCATCAGCGAGGACATCGAGGAGGTTTCCATTGAGGGACCCGACAACAGCGAAAAGGTGATCATGCCTTAGTTGCACAGGCACACTTTTGTTTGACCTAGTTGGACAGCTTCTCCTCTTGTGTGTTGTAGCTGGAGTACACAGTGGACGAGAGTGTCTCTCAGCTGAGCCACAGTCATGGCGTGGACTACATGGAGGAGGTGGCCTGATGATCTTCTTGTACAGTTTTAATAAGCCAATAAATGTAAAGTCACTTAACACCAGTGTCATCCTGCAGAAACAGTTTCATCACGCACCTTCAAACGGTCATGTCCATTGAGGCATTAGGGGCCGCCATCTAAACAATTGGAAACACTAGGGGGCACTGTCGCTTGATTATCGTCAGAGTTGTGTATACAGAGAGAATGGTCAACTAAATAAACAGGTGTCCTATTTGCTATCAAGGACGTGTGCGACTTCACGTAAGCATTCATTGCAGTCGTTTTGACGCAAGTTTGTCTAACAAAATAAACCAAAATATGTAGTTTTAAACATACTCCAGCTCATATACTTAAAATAAAGCATGTTTTTATTTTGTCAAAATATAATTTTGCGGCCTTATTTATGCACTCCTTGGAATACATTCATGCAGTGTTTAGTGAGCAGCAGGCTGTATAACACGCTCCTGCCGAAACAATTAGCGTAAAATATAATACACAGAACGACCAAGAAAACGTTTTACCCTTTGCCAAAATTCTCTTTAGCTTTGACGAAATTGTGACTTTTGTGTGAATTATGGCAACTGTGGTGGCTGCTTCCAATTAATTGTTTGTAACCACTGCCCTAATATATGTGTATATATATATGTGTGTGTGTATATATATATATATATATATACATATATATATATATATATCCTCTCAAATATTGTTCACAAATCTGTCTAAATCTGTTAGTGAGCATGTCGTCTTTGCCATGATAATTCATCCCACCTCACAGTTGTAGTAGTGATGGGTCCGGCAACACCGATGCATCGGCGCATGCGTCGAGCTCATAGAGCAAAACCCTGTGTCGGTGCGCGTACCGCTTTTAGAAAGTCACGTGACCGATCATGAGCTGTTTCGGTCACGTGACCGATACGCGAACTGTGTCGCATTTACGCCGCCTCTGTGCCCTGTGAGCGGGTCTTTTCTATAGCCGGAGAAATAATAACTAAGAAGAGAAATCGTCTAAAATTTAATATGTTGGAAAAACTGTTTTTTTTTAAATAAAAATGTGTAAAAAAAATTCCCAGTCCACAAGCATCCTCATTCACAACACTTTTCTCTTAGATTTCCATGTTATGATACATGTTCACATTATTTATTGACTGTATCTAAAAAAGATAAAAAATATATTTTTATTTAAATGAAGATATGAAATAATCCTAAATGAAATACAATGACTTGGTTTGTATTATTGTATATACTAGGTCATAAAATCAGTCAGTTGAATCGGTCCATAGGTTGCCTGTAAGGATTTTTAATGTCCAGCAGATGTCAGTATTTAGTGACACAGTGTCGACACAGTATCAATACAGTTTTGCAATGTGTCGAAACGCTTCATGACGCCTCATCAACCCATCACTAAGTTGTAGCATATCAAGATGCTGATTAAACAGCATGATTAATGCACAGGGGTGCCTCAGGCTGCCCACAATAAAAGGCCACTCTGAAATGTGCAGTTTTATTATACAGCACAATGTCGCAAGTTTTGTGGAGAGCATGCAGTCGGCATGCTGACTGCAAGAATTTCCACCAGAGCTGTTGCCTTTAAATAGAACGTTAATTTCTGTACCATACGCCGTCTCCAAAGGTGTTTCAGAGAATTTGGCAGTACATCCAACCGTCCTCACAACTGCAGACCACTTGTAACCACACCAGCCCTGGCCCTCCACATCCAGCATGGGCTTTTCCATGATCGTCTGAGGCCAGCCACTCGGACAGCTGCTGCAAGAATTGGTTCGCATCATTTCTGCACAAACTGAGAACCCGTCTCAGAGAAGCTCCTCTGCACTCTCACCGTCCTCATCGGGGTCTCGACCTGATTGTAGGTTGTCGTCGTAACTGACTTGAGTGGGCACATGCTCACATTCGATGGCGTCTGGCACGTTGGAGATGTGTTTGCTTTACGGATGAATCCCAGTTTTGACTGTTCAGGGCAGATTACAGACAGTGTGTGCGTGGCATTGTGTGGAGAGCGGTTTGCTGATGTCAATGTTGAGAATGGAGTGGCCCATGGTGGGGGTGGGGTTATGGTATGGGCAGGCGTATGTTATGGACAACAAATGCAAGTGCATTTTATTGATGGCATTTTGAATGCACAGAGATACCGTGATGAGATCCTGAGGCTCATTCTTTTGCAATTCAATCAAGACCATCACCTCCTGTTGCAGCATGACAATGCACGGCCCCATGTTGCAAGGATCTTTATAGAATTCCTGGAAGCTGAAAACATCTTGTGGGCACCCTATGGCACACCTGTGCTATAATCATGCTGTTTAATCAGCATCTTGATATGCCACACCTGTGAGGTGGGATGATTTTATCTTGGCAAAGAAGAAGTGCTCACTAACACAGATTTAGACAGATTGTTGAACAATATTTGAGAGGAATAGGTCTTTTGTGTATATAGTATATAGTTTTAGATCTTTGAGTTCAACTAACTTAAAATGCCAGCAAAAACAAGTGTGTTATGTTTACATTTTTGTTCATAATATATACAATATATGTATATATGTTTATATATTTAAATATTTTATTATACATATATATTGTATATATGTATGTGTGGGTGTGTATATATACATATAAATATATACACACATATATAAACATTTGTGTGTGTGTGTGTATATATATATATATATATAATGTATGTGTATAATATATATATATAATGTATGTGTGTGTGTGTGTGTATATATATATGAGTATATATATATATATATATATATATATATATATATATATATATATATATATACTGTATATCCATCCATCCATCCAACCATCCATTTTCTACCACTTGTCCCTTTTTGGGGTCGCAGGGCGTGCTGGAGCCTATCTCAGCTGCATTCGGGCGGAAGGCAGGGTACACCCTGGACAAGTCGCCTTCTCATCACAGGGCCAACACATGCTTCACCATACAATCTTTTCTGTTAATGAAACATGTTCAAGAACCAATTAAGTTTGTTAATCGAGGCTCCACTGTGCTGTATGTCCAGGCATGCGCAAATGTAAATAATGATAACCACCAGCGGTTGCCATCTAAACAATTGGAAACTCTAGGGGGTGTTGCCGCTATACTTTACTAAGGGCTAACAGTGGGTGTTAACAATGAGAGCCACCAGGGAGTGCCATAAGGACGCCATGCTAACAAGGGTCACCAGGGAGCAGTGACATGCAGTCAGGGGAGGCAGGTGAGGCGGGGCCTCACGTGACATCATGGAAAGAAAATAAATTTAAAAAGAAAAAAAAAAAATTAAATTGTTATATGTATCCAGTGATTATACTATAACGTTATTTTCCATTTAACTTCACCAGTTTTAAATTATTTTTTATTCAAAATTGCTGAATTTTCACATTTGCCGTTCAAATACTGAGAAGAGACTTGCGGTGAGTCAGCAGCCAGTTGAGGCACTTCACTCAGTTGAGCCTCACCATGGATTGCGCAATTACTCGGCTAACTGCTGGACTGCTGTGCAGTGAGACCGTATTGCTATATGAATTATATTATACATTTCCATAGTTTAGTTAGCTGAGGTATATAATGTACAGTGTATTTTGTCAACAACTGTATGTGTGTAACGTATTTCTTGTGCTGAGCAATCATAAAACTGCTGCGAAGACGCACTGTGTGAGGCTCGCAGTAATCCCGCCTCCTGGTGGTAGAGGGCGGTAGTGATCCCAGGGAGCATTTCTGCGACTACTCGGCTGCAGAAGAAGTGACAACAAGCAGCAACAGTTAGCAGCGATCGTTTATTTTTTCCTCTTGCCTGGACTTTTAACATGGAGGATTACATATCTAAAATAAAACAGTTTTCTAAACTGGACTTTCAATTGAAGCAGGAGGTAATACTTAAAGGAAGATCTCCATCGAGACAGAGAGACTTTTAAAACTGAAGAACGATAAGGAAGACTTCTATAAACAAGTTATCGATGCTTTTGTTCAAAAAGAGCTGCGCATGGACTTCATTTATAAGTAAAGGTAAGACCATAATAACGTTTTTTTTTTAATTAAATGTGCTTTTTTGTGTGCTACAGTTTGCATGTGTAAAGTTAAAGTTAAGTTAAAGTACCAATGATTGTCACACACACTAGGTTTGGTGAAATGTGTCCTCTGCATTTGACCCATCCTCTGGATCACCCCCTGGGAGGTGAGGGGAGCAGTGGGCAGCTTTTTTGGTGATTTAACCCCCAATTCCAACCCTTGATGCTGAGTGCCAAGCAGGGAAGAATGCTGGTATGAGCTTTTAAACATAACCCGTTAACTGCTGCCAATCAAATGGTGAATAAGATACTCTTTAGGGTTCATATGTTTGTAAATCTGACTGTGATGAAGTCAGTGCCTCACCAGTCATGAACCTCACCGCACGTCACTGGCAGGGAGCATATATGAATGAGAGCTACCAGAGAGTGCAATGTTAATAATGAGGGGCATCAGGTGGCGCTAAATGAATGAGAGCCACTAGGAAGCGTCATGTTACCAATGAGAGCCACCGGGGGGCGCTGTATGAATGAGAGCCATCGTGTTAATAATGTAAGCAGTCATGATATGTTCTTGTTCTCAAAAACACAAGAAGAACTTGGTGTAACTGTAAAGTTTATTTACAACATGTTAACAACTTACATCAACATCCCATTTACACAATTTAACATATCCGAAAAGGAGCCGAAAGGAAACTCTGTCTCATGCAGTTACTGATTGTTTGTACATTTCCTGTGTTTACCAGTCCAGCAACGTTTTAATAGTAAACGTTGTGTGATAGTAAAGGTAAGGTGTGCATGTATTCATTATTTATATGATATTATATCTTCAGAGGTGAATAATTCATCTTTCTTCAGGTTTCAATCAACAAAGACATTCTGTTCCACACAACTATCGTTCATTGTTAAAACTAAGTATTCCATTATGTATTTGTTTGCAGAGAAAAGCAAATACAACATTAAAAAACACACTTTTTCTACTATTTAGTTACTGTTTCTACTATTAAGCATATTTTCAAACAAAAGTAGTCAAACCTTTACAGTTAAGAGACAACTTTGAAACATTTTGAAGTCAAGGAGACGTAATACGATAAAAGTTGAAAATTTAGTGTAAAAATGTCTACTCACACCAACAACACGTCACCTTTACTCTGCAGGTGTGAAAGCTTCCTAACCCGGATCAAGTGGTCCTAAACATTTCACAAATGTGCCTCAATACTGTTGAAATGTGTAGAACCACTCGACCAAGGAGGACCAGGACCACAGAAGACCACCAGGCAGGACCAGACTGGAGGTTCACAAGCAACCAGGCTCTGCACTCTCTCCCTGCCTCCCATCCTCTGCTTTTATACTCCACTTGGACCCGAGCCAACCCGACCGGTCGCACCGGGCCGCCGAGCAGAGATGATGTGGACTGGACGGTCCTGCTTCACCTGTGGAACGACACACACCTGCCTGTGGGTTGGTTGACTTCCCGAAACTTTTGATTCACTTTAAAAAAATATTTCATTAACCACATCTTTATTTCTCCTGTTGCTCTTTTTGAAAAACTTTTTTACAAAAATGTTGATACATTTTGTACATTAAAGATGCTAAAGGCTACACATTGCTATTCAATAGGCCAAGACATCACCTTAGCTTTGTGTTGTACCAGACAAAGCAAATAAGTGTCATATATGATTATATACAGTCGCTGTCAAAAGTTTACATACACTTGTACAGAACATAATTTCAGCTGTCTTGAGTTTCCAATCATTTCTACAACTCTTATTTTTATGTGATAGAGTGATTGGAGCACATGCTTGTTTGTCACAAAAAACATTCATGAAGTTTGGTTCTTTTATGAATGTATTATGGGTCTACTGAAAATGTAACCAAATCTGCTGGGTCAAAAGTATACATACAGCAATGTTAATATTTGGTTACATGTCCCTTGGCAAGTTTCACTGCAATAAGGCGCTTTTGGTAGCCATCCACCATCTTCTGGCAAGCTTATGCTTGAATTTTTGACCACTCCTCTGCACAAAATTGGTGCAGCTCAGCTTAATGTGTTGGTTTTCTGACATGGACTTGTTTCTTCAGCATTGTCCAGACGTTTAAGTCAGGACAATCTTAGGTAATCTTAGGACAATCTTAGGTAATCTTCTTTTTTCATTGTCCCATTTACTTAATGGGACAATGAAAAAAGAAGATTACCTAAAATCATCAGCCCGAAGGTTGGGTTTTGGCCGCAGTTGGGTGTTCCAACAGGACAATGACCCCAAACACACGTCAAAAGTGGTAAAGGAATGGCTAAATCAGGCTAGAATTAAGGTTTTAGAATGGCCTTCCCAAAGGCCTGACTTAAACGTGTGGACAATGCTGAAGAAACAAGTCCATGTCAGAAAACCAACAAATTCAGCTGAACTGCACCAATTTTGTCAAGAGGAGTGGTCAAAAATTCAAGCAGAAGCTTGCCAGAAGTTTGTGGATGGCTACCAAAAGCGCCTTATTGCAGTGAAACTTGCCAAGGGACATGTAACCAAATATTAACATTGCTGTATGTATACTTTTGACCCAGCAGATTCGGTCACATTTTCAGTAGACCCATTTTACATTCATAAAAGAACCAAACTTCATGAATGTTTTTTCCTAACAAACAAGTATGTACTCCAATCACTCTATCACAAAAAAATATGAGTTTCATAAATTATTGGAAACTCAAGACAGCCATGACATTATGTCCTTCACAAGTGTATGTAAACTTTTGACCACGACTGTATGTACAAATTATAATCTTTTATTTTATTTAGACGACATGCAGTTGTGCCTGGATAAGAGAAACTAAAGAATATTTCATACACAACGGATTTAATGACTTAATTGGTCCCATGATGTCATGATGTCCAATCAGTGCATGACGCCGGAGTCTTCCATTATTCCGTCAATGATAAATGGTGTCTTATTTTGGAATCTTTGCTTTTCAACAAGAAATATGTATTCTTCCTCACTTGAAATGTTTATGTTCTCATTTTGACTTGCTTTTCTTTGAGCGTACACACTTCCTGTCAGAGCAGACATCATGTGACGGGAAGTGGTTCGCCCTCATTCCAAAGACCGGCTCCTTATCAGTGGTAACCATGACAACCACCTCTTAATACACTTGCTTCTCCCTCTTCTGTGTCTGCGTGTGTGTGTCTCAGTGACACGGAGATTGTCAGGAATGTCATCTGACTCGTTCTAATGCTAGGTGTGTGCGCGCGCGTGTGTGTGTGTGTGTGTGTGTGTGTGTGTGTGTGTGTGTGTGTGTGCACACGTGCACGTGTGCGCGCACGTGAGCTGATCAGGAGCAAGATCAAAGGTCACATATCAGTCAGGTGATGGTGGAGGAGGAACTTCCCACAAGACTGACAGCCAATTAGAGAGAGAGTGCGTGGTTAGGTTAGTGATTATTGTTGTGTAAAAAAGATGTAAACATTATTTAATATCATTTTGAAGTCATCACATGTTAATTTGTTTACTTCTAACTTTTTGAAGCTTCTGATTTTATTTTGAAATTGTACAGTTTTTCATGTCGCCTTTGTGTTTTCATTGGAAACTATTTTATTTATCATTTTCCTTAGTGACCTTTCATAGACACACACACGGTCAATCATTACACACACACACACACACACACACACACACACACACACACACACACACACACACACACTCGCACACGCACGCACACACACACACACGCACACACAAACACACGCACACACACACACACACACACACACACACACACACACACACACACACACACACACACACACACACACACACACACACACACACACACACACATTCTTGTATTTGTTACCTTCTTGAGAGCTGTGAAAAATGCTTACCTCTGTAGGACCTCCCTTTCTAGATATATAAAGATTTATATTTACAACATTAATAATATATACATACTATGCAAATATAAAAAAGCTTGTTGTGAAAAATGAGTTGGAATTTCACAAGAAAAAGGTCACAATTTCACAAGAAAAACTAATATAATAAAAGTGGTAATTTTACTCAAGGCACCTGAACATTTGTGCAATAATATTATGATAAAAGTTGGAATTTTACAAGAAAAGCTTAATATTTTGGCAATTTTATGAAAAGAGTTGTAATTTTACTCGACAAAAGTCACCATTTTATAAGAAAACTTTAAAATGTTGGCAATATTATAATAATCATCGGAATTTCACTTGGCAAAACTATGACAAAAGTCATAATTTTACTCAAAAAAAATGTCACTATTTTACAAGAACAACAACAACATGGGCAATATTGTGATAAAAGTCAGAATTTTATATGACAAATGTCACCATTTTGCATTAAAAAGTAATAATTTTACATAAAAAAGTAAGAATTTTACAGAAAAATATTACGATATTACAGAAACAGAAAGAATATGAGAAATTGCTCCCAATTTTATAAGAAAAAAGTCGACACATTGTGAGAAAAAGACTACTTTTAATGAAAAAAAAAAGTTTTTGAATTTTTTGTTTGTAATTGGTTTTTAATCTTCATTATTTACTTCAAGTTATTACAGTATGTCTCTATATGCATATTTATTTTATTGATTTTGGCCCATGGGGGTGCATTTCAATTTCTTACACACACTTGTTATTTCATATGTTGACCAGAGGGGGAGCACTTTTAAAACCGACACACAGTCAATTTGAAAAATCCCTCCTTTATGGGTTCACTCTAATTTTGATAGATTTCGCCACCAGGGGTGCAAATGAGACATTTTCTATTAGATGCAATGGTTATCCGTATTGGGACCATGATTTCATTCCTAACCTGTTCACCGGTCCTCATATGGAAGGTATTTTTCCATGTTGATGTCTCAAGCAGGGTAGAAATACAAACACACACACACACACACACACACACACACACACACACACACACATACACACACACTTAGTGGTCAATCATTACACACACACCACTACACACATGCACACACGTTCATACACAGTCGTTGTACGTTGGTCACTCAGGTAGGACGCCATGTTGCCATCTTTGTGGTCGCCATTTGTCTTTGTCTTTACATGCTACCTGTTTCTTTTTATGTTCAACATACAGTATGTACATACACTGCATAATTATATGTAAATATACACAACACACATATGTCAATACATTGCATAGAGTAGATATGTACATGTTACATACATACAGTACATAAGAAGCTCTGCATATGAAGTACTTGTATTTAAGTAGGTATGTACTTGAAGTACAAAGGATGATATATACATGAAGTAGCTAGAACTTAGTGTAAAAGAAGTACTACAACATACACGATCATTTACTTCATCATGAGGTCATCATGCTTCTTCGTCCCTTCTGCTTCTCTCAGAAATGTTCTCTCTCTTACGCCACCAAATGTCCTCTTGTTATGGTGGCAGACGCTCCATAGCAACTGTCATCTCTGGAAACACAACATCCAAGTGAGTAAGTGACTGAGTAAGTGTCCCGTTTTGACTCCAGTCCATCCCTTTGTTTCTCAATGTTTCCTCATGTTTCTTAATGTTTCAGCATGTTTTTTAGTATGTTTCAGCATGTTTTTTTTTATTATGTTTCCGTATGTTTCTTAGTATGTTTCAGCATGCTTCTAAATATGCTTCAGCGTGATTCTAAGTACTGTATGTTTCAGTATTTTTCTTAGTATGTTTCAGTATGTTTCTTATATGTTTCATTATGTTTCTTAGTATGTTTCAGTATGTTTCCTAGTATGTTCCTTAGTATGTTTCCCAATGTTTCCTCGTGTTTCTTAATATGTTTCAGCATGTTTCTCATGTTTCAGCATGTTTCTAAGTATGTTTTTAGTATATTTCAGTATGTTTCTTAATGTGTGAAGTGAAGAGAATTATATTTATATAGCGCTTTTTATCAAGAGACTCAAAGCGCTTTACATTGTAAAACCCGATGTTTACATTAAAGCTACATTTAAACCAGTGTGGGTAGCACTGAAAGAAAGATCATGGGTAAAGTGTGTTGCCCAAGGACACAATGGTAGTGACTAGGATGGCGGAAGCTGGAATCTAAACTGTAACCTTCAATTTGCTAGCACGGCCGCTCTATCATCTGAGCCACGCCGCACCATGTTAGTTTCTGAATGTTTCAGTAAGTTTCTTATGTTTCAACATGTTTCTTAGTATGTCAGTATGTTTCAACATGTTTCTTAGTATGTGTCAGTATGTTTTTAGTATATTTCAGTATGTTTCTTATTATGTTTCAGCAATCAGCATGTTTTTTTAAGATTGTTTCAGCATGCTTTTTAATATGGTTCAGTATGTCTTAGTATGTTTCTAAGCAGTGTTGTTTTTAGTATATTTCCAAATGTTGCTTACTATGTTTCTGTATATTTTTTAGTATGTTTCAGCATGTTTTTAGTAGGTTTCACAATATTTCTTACTCTGTTTTAGTATGTTTCTCAGTATGTTTCTTAGTATGTCTCATTATGTTTCAGTGTGTTTCTTAGTGTGTCGGCATGTTTCTTATTATGTTTCACTATATTTCTTAGTATGTTTCAATACATTTCTTAGTATGTTTTTTTCTATGTTGCACTACATTTCTTTTGTTTTTTTAATGTTTTTATGTTTCAGCATGTAGTTTTAGTATGTTCAGGATATTTCTTAATATGTTTCAGCATGATTCTAAGTATGTTTCTTAGTAATGTATTTTTCAGTTTGTTTCTTAGTATGTTTCAATCTCTTATTTTTTCCAGCATGTATCTTATCATGTTTCAGCATTATTATTTGTATGTTTCTGAGCATGTGTAAATTTCTTAGTATGTTTCAGTTTCTCATTATGTTTCCATATATGTTTTTTTGGTATGTTACTTATTATGTTTCAGCATGTTTCTTAATATGTTGCAGCATGATTCTAAGTATGTTTCTTACTATGTGTCACCATGTCTTTTAGTATGTTTCCGTATGTGTCAGCATGTTTTTTAATATGTTTCAGCACGTTTCTTACTACGTTTGAGTATGTTACTTATTATGTTTCAGCATGTTTCTTAATATGTTTCAGCATGATTCTAAGTATGTTTCTTACTATGTGTCACCATGTCTTTTAGTATGTTTCCGTATGTGTCAGCATGTTTTTTAATATGTTTCAGCACGTTTCTTACTACATTTGAGTATGTTTCTTAGCATGTTTGAGCATGTTACTCTGTCTATTTTAGCATGCTTTTTAAGTATGTTCCAGCATGTTTCTGAGAATGTTTCAGCATGTTTCAACATGTCTTGACAAGTGTCCAACATGTCCTCAGGCTAGTGAGGGAGAGGCTGAAAAAGGAAGTGGACAAGATGAAGATGTCAGAGTTCAGACCAAGTCTGGTGGTTCTACAGGTCAGTCTCAAGAGTGTAACATCTTATGCAAAATGTGTGTGTGTATGTATTTGTGTGTGTGTTTGTGTGTGCAGGTGGGAAACAGAGAAGACTCCAACTTGTACATCAGCAGTAAAATGAAAGCTGCAGCTGAGGTTTGTCAACATGTTGGACACACGTGTCAGAGACATGCTGACGTGTGTGTGTCGTTCAGGTGGGCATTGATGCCGCGCACGTGAGGCTGCCCAACACATCCACACAAAAGGAGGTGGGTGTCGTCAGTCGTTGAGGAGTCTTTATGTGGCGATGACTTCTGGTGGTCTCGCAGGTGCTGAGGACCATCATGTCCGTCAACGAGGACACATCTGTGCACGGCCTTATTGTCCAACTTCCTCTGGACTCTGTGCACGCCATCGACATGGAGCTAATCACCAACGCTGTCTCGCCGCTCAAAGACGTGGACGGGTGGGCTTTTCTTCCACCATTACATCTTTTTCATCATGACCTTTGACCTACTAGTAAAGTGTGTGTGTGTGTGTGTGTGTGTGTAGGCTGAGTTGCATCAATGCAGGGAAGTTGTCTCGTGGAGACTTGAACAATTGTTTCATCCCGTGCACACCCAACGGCTGCATGGAACTAATCAGACAGACAGGTCTCACACACAAGTACACACCTACACACGCTTTAACCCTTGACATGAAGTCAAACAATACAACATGCACAAAGCTTGAAGTTGCTAAAAAATTAGAGATCGACCGATGTATTTGTTTTTAGAGCTGATACCGATTATTAGTAATCAAATATCTTACCGGTATTTGGAGCCAATATTAATTTGCAGTAAAAGTTAGCTAAACATTACTAGTAAGTAAACAGCTGGACAAGGCTTTAATTTTTTTTTTTTAATTTTCAGGACAGTTCGGACAAGTAGCGACATAACGTCTTATGCGGCGCTAATGTTGTGGTCAATTTAGCACCAAACAGTGCATAAATCAGCTGAGCAGAGAATAATTCTCAAAATAACTCAAATAAATGCCCTGTCAGATATCAAAACATATTTGGGGAGAATTATTGACAATGAGAGTATTTTTTCATTCTTAAATTAATAAAAAAGTACAATAAAATTGGGCTGTAACAAAAAGGGAACTTTTCTCAAGCAAGCTTGAGCAGTGATTATTACTATCTACTTTACTAATTATTTGTTTTAAAATACTAAATACTGGCATCATATGTGTATTTATTGTATCAGTCATGGGCAGTAACAAGATACATGTAGCTAAGCTACATAGCTTAACTACATTTTCCAGGAGCTTGGCGGTAGCATAGCTACTTTTTTAACGAGTAGCTTTTCCTGTGGCTTAGCTATACTTTTAGAGCCATGTAGTGAGGTAGCTTAGATCAAAACTACAAGCTATAAAGAGAGAAAAAAGACTGCCAATTCTGGCCAAAAGAAATATGGAGAAAATACAATGACCTGGATAAATGAGAACATCCATACATACGGAGAAAATCCCTGATGGTTGGTTGGCGTTCGTATGATGAGTCACAATTGGCTAAGGTTAGGGCAAATCATTAAGGACTGGCCGATCAGAGGCAAGATAAGGCGGGTCATCGAAACGAGTATGCAAAATCATAACAGTCACGCACTCATGTCACATGACGACGAGGGAGTCGGAGACAGAGGGACGCTTCATGCTGACGACTCAAAAAAAAAAAACATAACTGAAAAAGGCAGAGGGATTCTGTCCTGCAGATTATATTTTTCCTTTAGTGATGAATATTACGTGCATTAAACCCACAATAATGCGTGTCCTTGGCCAAATTTAGACAAATGTATGCGTTTAGAGAAAACAATGACGAAAACCTTAGTTTTTATTTGTTTACGCTGTGAACCAAAATCATAACTGCTCTCTTCATCTAAGACGTCCAACACAAATTTAGGAACACACATTAAGGTGAGTTGAGTTCATGAAAAGTTTTACTGCACATAACCATTACCAACTGTTCCCAAACAACACACAAGTCATTGTTTTTTGTCAAGATATAGATGCATACTGTTTTTTTTTTTTACTGTAGGTAGAGAAAATGAAAAACATTATAGGGGTGGGCCAAAGAAAAGGCAAACTAAATAAATACATACAGTGGGGTATTAATGGACACTTATTCGGTCAATGTTTTTAAACTCAGTTACATTAACATTGATATTATACATGTGGGCTCATAGATATAAATGCCATTAAACGTAACTTTGATCTGGCAAGCTACTTTTACTGTGTAGCTTGGCAGGGGATAGTAGCTTAGCTACATTTAATCAAGAGTAAATTGCAGCTTAGCTTACTACATTTTTCAGGTAGCTTGCCCATTACTGCTGCTAATGTAGTCAGCTGTAGTTGTAAATAAAAATAAAAAAAAGGCTGACATTGATACAATAAACAGTCGATCTCTACTAAAAATGAATGTAATGCACTGGCTGGCCATTAGGTGCTATTATGTGTAAACAAGCCACGCCCCCTGTCAATGAATGTGCCGGCTGCAGGTGTGGGCGTGGCAGGAAAACACGCTGTGGTGGTCGGCCGCAGCAAGATCGTGGGCGCGCCTATGCATGACCTGCTGCTGTGGCATCACGCTACCGTCACCACCTGCCACTCAAAGACGCGCGACCTACCTGAGCAGGTGACGGCCCTCGCGACGAAGACGACAATGAAGAGGTGAAGGATGACAAGCATGCACTTCCTGTCTGCAGGTGGGCAGGGCAGACATCCTGGTGGTGGGGGCGGGAAAAGCAGAAATGGTGCATGGGGATTGGCTGAAAGAGGGCTCCGTGGTCATTGACTGTGGAATCAATCACGTGCCAGGTGAGCTATACCATCATGTGATTACGTCATGGGGTTAAGCTACCTTTAGCGTTTGTTTCCACTCCGCTAGACAAAACCAAGGCTAGCGGCAAGCGCGTGGTCGGCGACGTCCACTACCTCTCAGCCAATCAGAAAGCAGGATACATCACTCCAGTTCCAGGAGGGGTGGGACCAATGACGGTGGCCATGCTCATGCAGGTAGGACTTTATTTCCTGCGTGCCACTACAGGAAGTTACCGCAGCAACGCTGATGCAGAGTGTTTGTCACAGAACACGGTGATCAGTGCTCAGCGCTTCCTTGCCAACATGGACTGATTTCATCCAAATACATTTGCTGATGAAGACGATGAAGGATGTGATGTCACCCTCACCAAACACCCCAAGCGTTGCGTCCGAATTGGACTAATCAGCAGCCTAGGGGCGTGGCTAACATGCCCTTCCCATACATTTTCTCTTCTTTGACAGCGAACTTGTAAGCTTTCGTTACCACGACGACGACCATCATGTTCATTAGTCACATGATCAGGAATTAAAACTGTCAAAATAAAAGCAGAACGACAAGGAAGCTTGTTCGAGCAGAGCTTTTACTTTGAAAACAAAGACCAACTTCACATAAACTAGTGTGTCAATAAATTAAAGTCACTGCTTTAAGTCAGGTGACTGGACAGGAAGTGGTGTCATCACTCGCCCTGCCCTCCGTCAGCACTCTCCTGAGAGATCTCGGAGTCGAGCGAGTAACACGAGCTTCCGTTGTCCTGCGCTTCTCTGTTCGCCTCCTCAGGTGGTGCACCAGCTGAAGCCCCGCCCTCTGTCCCGGGCTCCACTGTGCCCTCACAGAAGTGGGTGGAGCTGTGGAAGAGCTGGCCACAGAGGCGGCTGTGGCGATGATGGCGTGTGGGCTTAGCGGTGTGCGCGTACATGTGCTCCTGCAGCTGACTCTTGTGGGAGAAGCGCACGCCACACACGGCGCACGTGATCTTTCGCTTACGAGAGTGTGTGGCGGAAGGGGCGGGGCCTGTCAGTCCGACATCTGCTCCTGCCCGGCTTCTCCTGAGCTCCGCTGCCAGCTGAGTGGCGAGCGCCCGGCTCTGACGTAGCGCCTCCTCCAGGCAACCCGCGTCCAGACGTTCTGCATTTTCACCACTGGCGCGCAGTTCTGTGCCATGTGACAGCCCCTCCGTAAAAAGGGCGGGGTCGAGGGCATGGCTGAACAGGTGCTCTCGCAAGCCCTCAGGTGAGGAGCAGCGGTGGCCGCAGCGAGGACAAGTGAGGACTGGCGACTGCTCTTTAAACGCCGCGCTCTGACCGAGGCTGCCATCCTGAACTGGCGACCACGTCCCCCGGCCCGCGTCTCCGCCCTCATCATCCCGACACTCCTGCTTGATGGCGGTCGTGACGTCGCAGTCGTCGCCGGATGCTACGGAGCGGACGTCCCGCAGAGATGATCCCTGACCCTCTGATTGGACGCCTTCTAGGCCCACGGCCATTGACAGCCCGCTCCGCAGTCCCCCCTCTCCTACAACGGTCTTGGAGAGCGTGGGCGCCTCTTTGGGGCCCAGCTGGGATGAGATCTGGATGCCGTACAGGTTGGACATGCGGACCGCGTCTGCAGCTGCGTCGGTGGCGCCCTCGCCGTTCTTGCAACACAGCTGGTGGGCGTGGAGGAACTTGATTCCGTCCTCCAGACGCGTCTGCTCCACCGCCTGCTTGGGACACGAGCCTGTATACATGACGTGTAGCAGGTAGCTGAACACGTCAGGCTGGATGTCGGCGGGTTGAATCTTGATGCACTCACTGTCACACACACACACAAACAAACACACACACACACACACACACACACACACACACACACACACACACACACACACACACACACACACACACACACGCACACAGACATGCACAAGTTAACTCCTGAACAACAGTGAACAACTTTGCTATGACTACAACTATACTAGATGTTGCTATGGCTGCAGACATTAGCATTGCTAGACGTTGCTACGGCTACAGATGTTACTAACAATGTTAGACGTTGCTATGGCTACAGACCTTCCTAACAATATTAGACGTTGCTATGGCTACAGACGTTACTAACAATGTTAGACGTTGCTATGGCTACAGACGTTACTAACGTCTGTAGCCATAGCAACTTTGCTATGACTACAACTATACTAGATGTTGCTATGGCTGCAGACATTAGCAATGCTAGACGTTGCTACGGCTACAGACGTTACTAACAATGTTAGACGTTGCTATGGCTACAGACGTTACTAACAATGTTAAACGTTGCTATGGCTACAGACGTTCCTAACAATATTAGACGTTGCTATGGCTACAGACGTTACTAACAATGTTAGACATTGCTATGGCTACAGACGTTCCTAACAATATTAGACGTTGCTATGGCTACAATTGTGCTAACCATGCTAGATGTTGCTATTATGGCTACAATACAGACGTTGCTAAATTTGCTCGACGTTGCTATGGCTACAAATGTTACTAACAATGTTAGACGTTACTATGGCTACAATTGTCCTAACAATGCTAGATGTTGCTATTATGCTACATACAGACGTTGCTAAATTTGCTAGATGTTGCTATGGCTACAGATGCTACTAACAATGCTAGACGTTGCTACCGCTACAGACGTTACTAACAATGTTAAACGTTGCTATGGCTACAATTGTGCTAACAATGTTAGATGTTGCTACGGTTACAGTTGTTACTAACAATGTTAGACTTTGCTATGGCTACAGACGTTACTAACAATGCTAGACGTTACTATGGCTACAGACGTTACTAACAATATTAGACGTTGCTACGGCTACAGACGTTACTAACAATGTTAGACGTTGCTATGGCTACAATTGTGCTAACAATGCTAGATATTGCTATGATGGCTACAATACAGACATTGCTAAATTTGCTAGACATTGCTATGGCTACAGATGTTACTAACAATGTTAGACATTGCTATGGCTACAATTATGCTAACAATGCTATATGTTGCTATTATGCTACATACAGACGTTGCTAAATTTTCTAGATGTTGCTATGGCTACAGGTGTTACTAACAATGCTAGACGTTGCTACGGCTACAGACGTTACTAACAATGTTAGACGTTGCTATGGCTACAATTATGCTAACAATGCTAGATGTTGCTATTATGCTACATACAGACGTTGCTAAATTTTCTAGATGTTGCTATGGTTACAGATGTTACTAACAATGCTAGACGTTGCTACGGCTACAGACGCTACTAACAATGTTAGACGTTGCTATATGGCTACAGACGTTACTAACAATGTTAGATGTTGCTATGGCTACAGACGTTACTAACAATGTTAGACGTTGCTATGGCTACAGACGTTACTAACAATTTTAGACGTTGCTATGGCTCCAGATGTTACTAACAATGTTAGACGTTGCTATGGCTACAGACGTTACGAACAATGTTAGACGTTGCTATGGCTACAGACGTTACTAACAATGTTAGATGTTGCTATGGCTACAGACGTTACTAACAATGTTAGACTTTGCTATGGCTACAGACGTTACTAACAATGCTAGACGTTGCTATGGCTACAGACGTTACTAACAATATTAGACGTTGCTACGGCTACAGACGTTACTAACAATGTTAGACGTTGCTATGGCTACAATTGTGCTAACAATGCAAGATGTTGCTATTATGGCTACAATACAGACGTTGCTAAATTTGCTAGACGTTGCTATGGCTACAGATGTTACTAACAATATTAGATGTTGCTATGGCTACAATTGTGCTAACAATGCTAGATGTTGCTATTATGCTACATACAGACGTTCCTAAATTTGATAGATGTTGCTATGGCTATAGACGTTACTAAGAATGCTAGACGTTGCTACGGCTACAGACGTTACTAACAATGTTAGATGTTGCTATGGCTACAGACGTTACTAACAATATTAGACGTTGCTACGGCTACAGACATTACTAACAAAGTTAGATGTTGCTATGGCTACAATTGTGCTAACAATGCTAGATGTTGCTATTATGGCTACAATACAGACGTTGCTAAATTTGCTAGATGTTGCTATGGCTACAGACGTTACTAACAATGTTAGACGTTGCTATGGCTACAGACGTTACTAACAATGCTAGACGTTGCTATGGCTACAGACGTTACTAACAATATTTGACGTTGCTACGGCTACAGACGTTACTAACAATGTTAGACGTTGCTATGGCTACAATTGTGCTAACAATGCTAGATGTTGCAATGGCTACAATATAGATGTTGCTAAATTTGCTAGACGTTGCTATGGCTACAGATGTTACTAACAATGTTAGACGTTGCTATGGCTACAATTGTGCTAACAATGCTAGGTGTTGCTATTATGCTACATACAGACGTTGCTAAATTTGCTAGATGTTGCTATGGCTACAAACGTTACTAACAATGCTAGACGTTGCTACGGCTACAGACGTTACTAACAATGTTAAACGTTGCTATGGCTACAATTGTGCTAACAATGTTAGATGTTGCTACGGTTACAGACGTTACTAACAATGTTAGACTTTGCTATGGCTACAGACGTTACTACCAATGCTAGACGTTGCTATGGCTACAGACGTTACTAACAATATTAGACGTTGCTACGGCTACAGACAATACTAACAATGTTAGATGTTGCTATGGCTACAATTGTGCTAACAATGCTAGATGTTGCTATTATGGCTACAATACAGACGTTGCTAAATTTGCTAGACGTTGCTATGGCTACAGATGTTACTAACAATGTTAGACGTTGCTATGGCTACAATTGTGCTAAGAATGCTAGATGTAGCTATTATGCTACATACAGACGTTGCTAAATTTTCTAGATGTTGCTATGGCTACAGATGTTACTAACAATGCTAGACGTTGCTACGGCTACAGACGTTACTAACAATGTTAGACGTTGCTATGGCTACAGACGTTACTAACAATGCTAGACGTTGCTACGGCTACAGACGTTACTAACAATGTTAGACGTTGCTATGGCTACAGACGTTACTAACAATGTTAGATGTTGCTATGGCTACAGACGTTACTAACAATGTTAGACGTTGCTATGGCTACAGACGTTACTAACAATATTAGACGTTGCTACGACTACAGACATTACTAACAAAGTTAGATGTTTGCTATGGCTACAATTGTGCTAACAATGCTAGATGTTGCTATTATGGCTACAATACAGACGTTGCTAAATTTGCTAGACGTTGCTATGGCTATAGATGTTACTAACAATGTTAGACGTTGCTATGGCTACAATTGTGCTAACAATGCTAGATGTTGCTATTATGCTACATACAGACGTTGCTAAATTTTCTAGATGTTGCTATGGCTACAGATGTTACTAACAATGCTAGACGTTGCTACGGCTACAGACGTTACTAACAATGTTAGACGTTGCTATGGCTACAGACGTTACTAACAATGCTAGACGTTGCTACGGCTACAGACGTTACTAACAATGTTAGACGTTGCTATGGCTACAGACGTTACTAACAATGTTAGATGTTGCTATGGCTACAGACGTTACTAACAATGTTAGACGTTGCTATGGCTACAGACGTTACTAACAATATTAGACGTTGCTACGACTACAGACATTACTAACAAAGTTAGATGTTTGCTATGGCTACAATTGTGCTAACAATGCTAGATGTTGCTATTATGGCTACAATACAGACGTTGCTAAATTTGCTAGACGTTGCTATGGCTATAGATGTTACTAACAATGTTAGACGTTGCTATGGCTACAATTGTGCTAACAATGCTAGATGTTGCTATTATGCTACATACAGACGTTGCTAAATTTTCTAGATGTTGCTATGGCTACAGATGTTACTAACAATGCTAGACGTTGCTACGGCTACAGACGTTACTAACAATGTTAGACGTTGCTATGGCTACAGACGTTACTAACAATGCTAGACGTTGCTACGGCTACAGACGTTACTAACAATGTTAGACATTGCTATGGCTACAGGCGTTACTAACAATGTTAGATGTTGCTATGGTAACAGACGTTACTAACAATGTTAGACGTTGCTATGGCTACAGACGTTACTAACAATTTTAGACGTTGCTATGGCTACAGACGTTACTAACAATGTTAGACGTTGCTATGGCTACAGACATTACTAACAATGTTAGACTTTGGTATGGCTACAGACGTTACTAACAATGTTAGACGTTGCTATGGCTACAATTGTGCTAACAATGCAAGATGTTGCTATTATGGCTACAATACAGACGTTGCTAAATTTGCTAGACGTTGCTATGGCTACAGATGTTACTAACAATATTAGATGTTGCTATGGCTACAATTGTGCTAACAATGCTAGATGTTGCTATTATGCTACATACAGACGTTCCTAAATTTGATAGATGTTGCTATGGCTATAGACGTTACTAAGAATGCTAGACGTTGCTACGGCTACAGACGTTACTAACAATGTTAGATGTTGCTATGGCTACAGACGTTACTAACAATATTAGACGTTGCTACGGCTACAGACATTACTAACAAAGTTAGATGTTGCTATGGCTACAATTGTGCTAACAATGCTAGATGTTGCTATTATGGCTACAATACAGACGTTGCTAAATTTGCTAGATGTTGCTATGGCTACAGACGTTACTAACAATGTTAGACGTTGCTATGGCTACAGACGTTACTAACAATGCTAGACGTTGCTATGGCTACAGACGTTACTAACAATATTTGACGTTGCTACGGCTACAGACGTTACTAACAATGTTAGACGTTGCTATGGCTACAATTGTGCTAACAATGCTAGATGTTGCAATGGCTACAATATAGATGTTGCTAAATTTGCTAGACGTTGCTATGGCTACAGATGTTACTAACAATGTTAGACGTTGCTATGGCTACAATTGTGCTAACAATGCTAGATGTTGCTATTATGCTACATACAGACGTTGCTAAATTTGCTAGATGTTGCTATGGCTACAAACGTTACTAACAATGCTAGACGTTGCTACGGCTACAGACGTTACTAACAATGTTAAACGTTGCTATGGCTACAATTGTGCTAACAATGTTAGATGTTGCTACGGTTACAGACGTTACTAACAATGTTAGACTTTGCTATGGCTACAGACGTTACTACCAATGCTAGACGTTGCTATGGCTACAGACGTTACTAACAATATTAGACGTTGCTACGGCTACAGACAATACTAACAATGTTAGATGTTGCTATGGCTACAATTGTGCTAACAATGCTAGATGTTGCTATTATGGCTACAATACAGACGTTGCTAAATTTGCTAGACGTTGCTATGGCTACAGATGTTACTAACAATGTTAGACGTTGCTATGGCTACAATTGTGCTAAGAATGCTAGATGTAGCTATTATGCTACATACAGACGTTGCTAAATTTTCTAGATGTTGCTATGGCTACAGATGTTACTAACAATGCTAGACGTTGCTACGGCTACAGACGTTACTAACAATGTTAGACGTTGCTATGGCTACAGACGTTACTAACAATGCTAGACGTTGCTACGGCTACAGACGTTACTAACAATGTTAGACGTTGCTATGGCTACAGACGTTACTAACAATGTTAGATGTTGCTATGGCTACAGACGTTACTAACAATGTTAGACGTTGCTATGGCTACAGACGTTACTAACAATATTAGACGTTGCTACGACTACAGACATTACTAACAAAGTTAGATGTTTGCTATGGCTACAATTGTGCTAACAATGCTAGATGTTGCTATTATGGCTACAATACAGACGTTGCTAAATTTGCTAGACGTTGCTATGGCTATAGATGTTACTAACAATGTTAGACGTTGCTATGGCTACAATTGTGCTAACAATGCTAGATGTTGCTATTATGCTACATACAGACGTTGCTAAATTTTCTAGATGTTGCTATGGCTACAGATGTTACTAACAATGCTAGACGTTGCTACGGCTACAGACGTTACTAACAATGTTAGACGTTGCTATGGCTACAGACGTTACTAACAATGCTAGACGTTGCTACGGCTACAGACGTTACTAACGTTAGACATTGCTATGGCTACAGGCGTTACTAACAATGTTAGATGTTACTATGGTAACAGACGTTACTAACAATGTTAGACGTTGCTATGGCTACAGACGTTACTAACAATTTTAGACGTTGCTATGGCTACAGACGTTACTAACAATGTTAGACGTTGCTATGGCTACAGACATTACTAACAATGTTAGACTTTGGTATGGCTACAGACGTTACTAACAATGTTAGACGTTGCTATGGCTACAATTGTGCTAACAATGCTAGATGTTGCTATTATGGCTACATACAGACGTTGCTAAATTTGCTCGACGTTGCTATGGCTACAGATGTTACTAACAATGCTAGACGTTGCAAAAGATGCTCGACGTTGCTATGGCTACAGACGTTGCCAACAATGCCAGACATTGCTATGGCTGCGTGCAGATGTGGTTCAGACCTGCTCTGGTGGATGAAGATCATCTTGAAGTAGTTGGAGAAGGCGGCCAGCACGGCGCGGTGGGCCTTGAAGTAGACGTTTCCGATGGCGACTGTGCAGTCGCACAGGAAGCCAAACTCTCGCTGCACATTGAGCTGCTGCAGCAGGAAGAGGCTGTGAGCCGACACCTCCATCTGATGACGTCATAGACAGGGCACATTTGCATATTGGACACACCTTTTACCAATTAGGACAATACGCACGCACGCACGCACGCACGCACACACACCAACAACATTGCTACGTGCGTGCGTGCAGTCACAGGCCTCCGTCGCACCTGCGTCTCCATTGTCATCTTATTGTCATGCAGCAGCGTGCTTGTCAACATTCGCTCCGTCGCACGCAAGCACGCATGCGGGTTCACGTGCACCCTGCGGCTGATTGATCTGTTGATTGCTGTCTTACCGCCAAAAGAGACGAGCGTCGTCAGCCAAATGATTGTTTCGGCGCCAAACTGCGTCAAGTCTCGCGACATCTCACTGCTTGGCTGGTCACGTGAACTCTGTCACACTAAAACCAGCGCGCACACACGCACGTGTAGTGCATGTCTATCTTGTCATACCATGTGCATTATTGCGTCATTTGGATCAATCAATGACGTATTTAAATATGTATGTTTACATCGTGCCAAAGGTATACTTTTTATGATTTATTTCAGAACTTTTAAATGATAGGATCATTGCTAATGTCACTATTGTATGTTTTATTTTATCTACCTTTGCATGCATACAACAATCATTTATTTTTATTAACAATAATATTAGCATTAATGTACAAATGAGTGTTTATTAATAATACATGTTAGCATTTTTATAAGCATATTACTGTTGATTAATGATACATATCAGCAATACTATAAGAAACTTGAGTGTGTATAAATGATAAATGTTAGCATTAATGTAAGAAACATACCATCCATCCATCCATTTTCTACTGCTTGTCCCTTTCGGGTTCATACCAACTTTATTTAAAAAGCCCTGTAAAAAAACAACAAGTTGAAAAACAAAGGGCTGTACACCACAGACAAGTAAAATGTAAAAAGGCAAAGGCATAAGACACACTAAAACAAATATATATAAAAAAAGATCAGATGAAAAACAATGAGTTAAATAAAAAGCAGTTTATATGGAAAGAGTTCAAAGTCTTATATCGGATGAAAAGCAAAACGGGTCTAATATGTGTTGAAAGAAGGGGCCTGTCTCACATATAGATGGAGATCGTTCTAGAGTTTGGGACCTGCAACAGAAAAAGGCCCTCTCCCCTCTGGGCTTGCGCTTCGATTTCAGTACCTTCAGGAGCATCTGATGAGCCGGGACAAAGAGGTGCAGCAGCTCAGAGAGTAGGTGGGGCAAAACCATGTGAGAATAGATAAAATAAATGTAAAATTGACAATAAAAGACACAGGCAGCCTGTGAAGTATAACAAATAATATGCATCTTAATTGTTCAGTGGAATGCCAGAAGTCCAATAGCAAACAAACAGGAGTTAAAGGGATTTATTAATAGTATGAAAACTAAACCACATGTAATATGTATTCAAGAAACATGGCTGAAGCCAAAGTTGAACTTTATAATAAAAGTCTAGCACTGGAGTGGCAATCTCATTTGGTGTGGTGTCTTTAATGCACATAGCACAGTGTGGGGTTGAAAGGAATGACTGCAATGGAGAAATATTGGAAGCATTTTTGGAGGAAATATAATTGGTGTGTGTGAATGATGGGTCGGGAACACGGTTAGATGTAGTTACGGGTAAAGAAACAGCAAACGATTTAACATTAGTGTCACAAGGGGTAGCAGAAAAGGTGGAGTGGAAAGTAAATAAAGACGGAAGTGATCACTACCAAATTTGTATTCACATGAACATAAACCAAAGGACAGAAAGCACTAAAAAAGAGGGAAGATGAAAGTACAATCGTGCTGACTGGGAACAATTTAGGGAAATTGCAGACATTAAATTAAAGAAGGTTGATGAATCAAGATATTGAGCAACTTAATACAGATATTACAAAGTGCATAATGGAAGCAGCCAAACAAGGAGTAGAATAGGAAGAAGAAGGAAGATAGTGCCGTGGTGGACACAGGCGTGCACAGACACAATAAAAGAATGGAATAAAACATTTAGAGTATTGAGAAGAACACATCATTTTCAAGATATGATCCAGTATAAGAAGCAACAAGCTGAAGTAAGGTATGTTATTAAAAAGATTAAAAAATAAAGAGTATTGGAGAACATTTTGTAAATCAATAAATATAACTACTCCATTAGGCCAGGTGTGGGGAATGATAAAGAACATGTCAAGGATCAGAAGAGAACATAAAAATCACATGATGTAAGATGGGACACAGTGTGTAGTAGGAAATAAAGAAAATACATCACTTTTAGCCAAACATTTGTTAATGTGCACATTAATGATAATTGAAGAAAAAGAAATGAGAGAATTAAGAAACAATTAATTTAAATATTGCGGAAATTACTGATAATAACGATATTGGCTTTAGAACACGATATATATGAAATTTTCTTTGAATGAAATGGGTCGGATATTAACACAGATTAAAAACACGACCCCAGGAAAAGACTAGGTGAGTTACCAGATTATCAAAAATTTAGGTAACATATAGGCAAAGAAGTGGTTTTGAAATTATATAATAGGGTATATGAAGAAGAAAAATTACCAGCTGAGTGGAAAGAAGCTGTAATAATTCCAATATGCAAACCAGGAAAAGACCCGGAAGAGGCAGGTAATTATAGGATGATAGCATTGACCTCAAATTTGGAAAAAATGTTTAATGAAAGACTAGTATATTATTTAGAGTCTAAAGAAATACTTAAAAACTACCAAAGTGGATTTCGGAAAGGAAGAAACACAAACAACCCAGCTGAGCAGTTAGAAGAGGAAATTAGAAAAGGGCAAATTAATAAAGAAAATATAATTGCAGTATTTTTTTACAAAGAGAAAGTTCATGATATGTTATGGAAACAGGGGTTGCTGATTACATTTGATAAAACTGGGATTAAAGGAAGAATGTACAGATGGATAAAATACTTCTTAACAATTAGGAACATTTTAGTAAAAATAGAAAATGAATCTAGTACAACATATGAAGTGGAAAGTGGGACCCTGCAAGGGAGTATAATAAGTCCAGTACTGTTTTCGATAATGATAAATGGAGTCTTTAGTGAAGTGGAAGGGTTAGTGGAGGTGGCACTGTTTGCTGATGATGGAGTGATGTGGAAGAGAGGTGGAAATACAAATCATAGAGAAAAGAAGATTCAAAAAGCGGTAAATAAAGTTCAAAAATGGGGAACAGCTTGGGGTTTAAGATTCTCTGATGGGAAAACTAAAGTCATGAATTTTACAAAAAGGAAGTTTCAAAACAAGCTCCATATTAAACTTTATGGAGAAAATATAGAACATGTACAAGTATTTAAATATTTTGGAATAGGGTTCGAAAGGGACAAGCGGTAGAAAATGGATGGATGGATGGTTCGATAAATATATATACATGTATACTGGTCAATCCACATCAGTAAAATTGAGGAGAAAAGTAAAAAGGTGTTAACAATTATAAGGACTTTGATGGGTAAAGATTGGGGGGCTGGTAGACAGGTATTGAAAGCAATATATATTACTTTAATTAGATTTGTAATTGATTATGGATGTATAATTTATCAATCTGCTTAAAAAAACATTACTTAGGAAAATAGACAGGATCCAGTCACAGGTAATAAGGTTATGTTGTGAAGCTACTAAATCTACCCCAGTGGCAGCATTACAAGTAGAAATGAATCAAAAACCTTTAAACATGAGAAGAGATAAATTGTCAGCAGTTTATTCAGCAAACTTAAAATGGTTCAACTTAAGCAAGAACATCCAACTCACCAAGTGCTACTCAACTGCCAAGAAAGAGAAGAACAATATTAATAGTTTCTGGTGGATAATAGGAGACATATGTGAAAAAGTTCAAATGGACAATATTAAAGTTAGCCCTACAGTACCAATCCCTGCAATACCACAGTGGATGTATAATATTCCAGATGTAGATATGCAATTATTAAAGAATAGAAGTTTGAAAAAGTACCAGATAGAAAAATTAATTGAGGAAACGTATTCAGAGTGTGTCATACAGATGCCTCAACAACTATAAATAATGAAGTAGGAGCTGCAGCAGTTATTCCACAAAAAAACATAGTATTGAATAAAATAATCCGCAACAAATTATCGTTTTTTTAAGGGGGAATTGATCGGCATTCATATGGAAGTTAATTGGGTAAAGGAAAATAAAGCAAGAAAAGCAGTCGTGTGCTTGGACTCCAGCAGTGCTTTGATCAGCATCAAAAACATAGAATCATTAGTATATGAAATAGTTCGGACAATCTACAGAATAAATAAAGCGGGACATGTGGTAACATTATTCTCTGTACCTGCTCATGATGGAGTTGTAGGGCATGAATTAGCAGATATGTACGCAAAGCAAGCAACCACTAAAACAGAAGTAAACATGGAGATGAACCACAGTAAAGAAGAAGTGAAGAATAAAGTTAAGATAGAACACAATAAAAAGTGGAAAGATAATTGGAATAAGAAAACAAAAGGTAGGAAGTATTACAAAGTCCAGAGTTGAGTAATGAGAGGAGGGAATAGACGGAAAGAAGAAGACATTATTACTAGAATGAGATTAGGACATACAGTACATATCTAAATAGTTCAGTTAAATTGATAGGGAAACATTATACAGGCTGTGTGACTATTGTCATCAGATAGAAAGTGTAGGACATGTTTTAATACAGTGTAGGAAATACAATAGAGAAAGGGAAATACTGGAAAATAAGTTAGTGAAAGAGAAAGTTAGGTTAGTAGTGAAGATATTTCAGATTGCACTCAGAAGACATAGGATGCAAAACATTACATACATTTTTTTTTAAAGACTGGGATAAATAAAATAATATTGAGTAGGGTTCCATCTTGGTCCACACTCCATATCAGAGGGTGGCGGTAATGCACACTATAAGGGTGCTTGCCAACCGCCATTAAACCAGAAAAGAAGAAGAAGAAAAAGAAGAAGAAGGAAGTCTTTTATTTTGTTCACGGGAAGTTTGTGCGGAAGTTGTTGCAGCAGCAGCTGTCTGGAGGCAAACGAAGAAGAAGAGGAGGAAGAAGAGGTAGAAGTAGTACAACTAGAAGAAGTAGAAATAGAACGAGAAGTAGTCGAAGCTTCTAGATCCAACTTTCCCACACAAAATATCCGTGCTGATCAACGGTGCTTTGTCTTATCTTCGGCCGATATCAGCAACTCCTCCGCCGGCCTGGGGTCCTTGCGGTGAGTCGGTGCTGGTCGCTTTGCTGTGCTGCTGGGGGAGAGGGGGAGAGGGGGGAATTTTGCTGTCTGTGCGCCAACACTACCCTTTTCCTGTTTGTGTTTTCACAATAAAACGGTCGTTGTAGCTCAGGCTTGTCTTCATTAAGTGGAGGTCATACATGATTAGACGCTCTCCTTACCGTTAGGTGTATGATTCACTTTCAGCTCCTCATATTCACTTTTGAACTGATCTCATCACTTATGTTTACACTTTTACTTTAATTTTGGAGGCGTAGTTGTAGTGACTTCCGGTCTAGACGACGCCTAGGACTAGCTTGTTAGCATGTTAGTTTGATAGCCTGATAGCTTGTTTGCTAGCAGCTCCAGCTTAACTCAGCCGCTGCACGCTCAGCTCAGCAGCCCCCCAGCGGCCACGCTGACGCTACGCAGCCCCCATCTGATTGGTTGAATTACTAGGAGTTTGTTTTCAAAAGAGCTAATAGGTTGCTGTTAGTGTCAAGTGTTTCTAGAATGCTTGTAAATAGGCTAATTACAATGAAAGTAGTCCTCCAAAAAATAGTCAGCCTGCTGTCATAGAGGTCAAAGGTGAGTGTGTGGTCTGCTGTTGTCCGCAGGGCGATGGCGAGGTCGAGTCACAGCGAGCACGTCCTCCAGCAGCTCAACAACCAGCGCGAGTGGGGCTTCTTGTGCGACTGCCTCATCGCAATCGATGACATCTACTTCCGGGCTCACAAGGCGGTGCTAGCGGCCTGCAGCTCCTACTTCAGGATGATGTTTATCCGCGACCAGCAGGGAGCGGCGCGACTAGACCTCAGCAACATGCAGATCAGTGCCGAGTGCTTCGACCTCATCCTGCAGCTGATGTACCTTGGCCGCATTGTGGCGGGAAACTACGACTTTGACCACCTCAAAGCGTCTATGGCGTACTTACAGATGTACTACATCCCTGACTCCCTGGATGACCTGAGGGACAACCACGCCCCCAATTTAGCCCCGTGTTCATCGGCGTCCTTGTCCAGCTCGTCAACGGTGACCTCTGGCGGGAAAATGATGTTTGGCGTCCGCATGTATGAGCGGCAGAAACCTGCGCCTGCTCAGGAACTGAATCGCCTCGCCAGATCCGTCAGCAGGTCCGAGGGGGGCGCGACAGAAGACGGGCCCAGCCTGCCCGTCTTGGCTGTGGATGGGGGTGCGGAGCAACCATGTGACCTGAGGAAGAGGAATGCGGGACGGAGCGTAGCCCTAAAGGAACGCCCTCGCTTTGGCCGCACATTTACCTGCGATGACTGTGGATTTGTCTTCAGCTGTGAGAAACTTCTAATCGAGCACATCCTGACTTGCACTAACAGGAAGACTTACCAGCCGGGCCAAAGCGGGGACGCGGATGCCGCTGTCACGGCCGAGAGCTCTGCCTCTGACAGTGCGGAGGAACACAGAGCGCTCTCTGACCTCTGCTCGCTAGCAGTGGTGCCAAACAGTGAGGCGGAATCTACCCGCTGTGTTTCCATCAAGACGGAACCGCCTGACAGCCCGCTCGCCGAAGCCCAGTGCGTCGACGGCACCGTTTTGGTGTCTGCTAGCGTAGGAAAAGCTGCGCCGAACGAAGGAGGAACACTCCTAGAAGAGGCGCCCAGCGTTTCTGGCGTGGACATGCCGCTTTGCGATGCTTCTGGAACATCGGCTCAGTTTTTTGAGGTGAAAGAAGAGGAGAGCGAAGCCGCCCCCTGCGAGCTGTGTGGGACTTTACTAAGCGAAGACGACAAGTCAGCGCACTACCTGTCTAGTCACATGGGCCACATCTGCGCTTGCGGGAGGTGTGGCCAAGTGCTGATCAAAGGCCGCCAACTGCAGGAGCACGCCGAGCGCTGCGCCGAGACCCTCGGTGGTGAGTCGGACTCACACGACGAGGATGAGCCTCACGCTGTGGAAGAGGGGGCGGAGCTTGCCTGCCCTCACTGCGGCCTGCCCTTCCACAGCGAGAGCCTGGCGCTGGAACACGCCTTGTCCTGTCACGAGCCCGACCTCTTCCGCGGCGGGCCAGACCATCGCCGCAAACATTTCTGCACCATCTGCGGCAAAGGCTTCTACCAGCGCTGCCACCTGCGCGAGCACTACACCGTGCACACCAAGGAGAAGCAGTTCACCTGCCAAACGTGCGGCAAGCGCTTCCTACGTGAGCGCCAGCTGCGGCTGCACACGGACATGCACCGCGGCGTGGCGCGCTACGTCTGCCCCGTGTGCGACCAGGGCACCTTCCTCAAGCATGACCATGTCAGGCACATGATTTCGCACCTGGCGGCCGGCGAGACCATTTGCCAGGTGTGCTGTCAAATCTTTCCTGGCGGCGAGCAGCTGGAGGAGCACATGGACGTCCACCTGTACGTGTGCGGTGTGTGCGGACAGAAGTTCCGCCTTCGCAAGGACATGCGCAGTCATTACAACCAGAAACACGCCAAGAGGCTGTAAGACCATTGTCAGCGCCGTTGTCTCTTCTGTGACACGTCATTGGTCACTGAGCTATTGTGGGCGGGTCAAAGACAACACTGCATCCTTGTGGACTTGAAAGGGTTGGCATGTGATGATAATAATCTATTCACATTTTGAATAAATGTCACTTTTGTCAACAAGTTTTTATACACACACTTTGTACACAGTATATGATCTGTGTCTCGATCAGGCTCTGCCCCCGCGGTCTTGTCAACCAATCAGGTTAAAGGAGACATTGGACGCCTGTTGAGTGGGCAATGCTCAATCAGAGTTCTATGAGTCCAAATATTTGATCAGCTGTTTATCACGATTGTACTCTGATTGGCTGTTGACCAGAGATATACCCTGCCTGTCACCCAAAGGCCACTGGGATAGACTCCAGCTCATCATTATTCTCCTTTTTTATAGCGATCAATGTTTGCATAGCAGCATATCATAGCAATTACACAATAACACTGTCATGTGTCCTGGTTATTCTGTAAGTACATATATATTGTAATTGCTGGAAATCTCTTGTTTAACATGTTGATGTGTGTATTAGCAGTCAGCAGCATTAGCATGTCAATATGTGTATTAGCAGCTACCAACATTAGCATGTCATTGACATTGAATGATTTGTGGAAGCTTCCAGAATTAGTCAATCCAATATTTGTGAACAAAGGTTGATTTAAGTTCGTACAAGAGCATATTTTGTCTTCCTTTGGCTCTAAGCTTTGGCCAATGCGTTCAACAAACTTAACTGTCCAAACAGTAGCTGAGGTCAGGGGTCAAAGGAATGGCTTTAACTAGCAGCGGCGAGCTTTGCGGGGCCACACTTAAGAGATGGCGTCCTCGTGCTTCATCGCAGGCTCGGGGTGACGAAAAGGAAGAGATGATGGCCGAAGTCCCTGCCCCAGGTCAGTGCCGCACTGCAGAAGTCCAGGGACCATGACACAACCTTTGACCCTATGCCTTCGACTACATTTTCCACAGAGCACGTGGCTCTGGAAAGAGACGCTGTTGAAGCAGGGGACATCGGACGCGTCCCCATGGACACCAGGGTGGTCTTCAAGAGGGTGGTGACCAATGTATGACAGCGAAACCGGTAAGGTATCACCTGCAACGCTGCTACCTCCGAGGGGTACTAACAATGGTGTGACATTTACCCCCTGTAGACATCCTCATAGCCCCCATCAAAGGTCTTTATTTTACCTTTACCGGCACACATGGAGTCACTGAACTCAGCGGTGCTGACGGACAGCTTCAACATGTTTGCCATCTATGACAACAAGAACCACTACCAACATGGTTCTAGTAATGAAGGCGGGACACAAGCTTTGGGTCACCTTGTGGGCCAACCAGAGTATGTTTGGCCAGGGACGACTCAGCACTTTGAGTAGCTTCCATGTCGGCCTGTTGCTAGGAATTATGGGCCCCCTGAAAGTGTATCGGTGTGGACCTCTCTACCCTAGTCATTACCACCTTAAATTTGTAGTGTTCTTGACTGTGTCTGGTGCAATACACCTAATTTGTTTCCTTTTTTGAACGATTAACCAGTTAACAAGTCAAGAGTATTATCATGAAAAGTTGTTTTTTAACTATTTTTGTATTTAGGCTATTCAAATTTCCCACTAAGGCAGCACGGTGGAAGAGGGGTTAGTGCGTCTGCCTCACAATACGAAGGTCCTGAGCAGTCCTGGGTTCAATCCCGGGCTTGGGATCTTTCTCTGTGGAGTTTGCATGTTCTCCCTGTGACTGCGTGGGTTCCCTCCGGGTACTCCGGCTTCCTCCCACCTCCAAAAACATGCACCTGGGGATAGGTTGATTGGCAACACTAAATTGGCCCTAGTGTGTGAATGTGAGTGTGAATGTTGTCTGTCTATCTGTGTTGGCCCTGTGATGAGGTGGCGGCTTGTCCAGTGTGTACCCCGCCTTCCGCCCGATTGTAGCAGATAGGCTCCAGCGCCCCCCGCGACCCCGAAGGGATTAAGCGGTAGAAAATGGATGGATGGAAATTTCACACTAATAACGCATTTTACAAAACCATTCCATCCATCCATCTTCTTCCGCTTATCCGAGGTCGGGTCGCGGGGGCAGCAGCCTAAGCAGGGCTTCCCTGCTTAGTTACATTGATAATGTAACTTATCTTTTTTAGATACTCATAATTATTAATTGAGCATCTGCCATAGGTCATTATTCAGTTACTCAGTAATTATTAACATTTAATAATTACTTAGGTATTAATTACTGAGTAGAACTAGAACTTTTCATAATACAATTAATGCCTCTGATGGGTTCATACTGGAGCAATGTCCGACGGTGAGATGTGTGAAATAATGAAAATAATAATGGATTAGATTTATAAAGAAAGCGTTTCGCAGAGCATTGAGAACCCATCAATCATTCACTCCACATTCACACATTAATGGTGTTAAGCTACATTTGCAGCCACAGCTGCCCTGGGGTAGACTGACGGAAGTCTGGCTGCCAATTACATATGCACAGTCACACTGTTGCTCTACAATGGACTTGCAACCTTTTTTTAATAAACTGGTGACTTGTCCAGAGTGTGGCCAGAAGGCAGCTAACGCAGAGTCCAGCTTGTCCCCCGTCAAAGGTAATATTACAGACATTAAATGAATCAACAAGTAGGCTCCATGTTTCAGCCGCCCTCGGTAGCCTCTCACCATTCTTAGAAAGCATTTTTAGTGTCCTGGGCCCCTGCAATGCTGCTCCTCTACTCCTCGCCTCCTTCTCAATTATTTTCTGGTTTTTGGTAGGCATCCTTACCATGCTATAGAGTTTGCTCAAGCTCACTTAATTTTGATGAGGAAGAAACATGGGAAAAAGGAAACCGCTGTGTGGACCAATGTTCCTCATAGGACATGCATACTGTGGCCACACCCAAAGCCGCCTTAATGCACGGGCTTACCTGGGCTGAAGCCCGGGGGCCCCACCCAATTAGGGGCCCCCAAGTTTGACGGCTGTTGATCACAAACTCTCGCTCGGCTGTGTTATGTTTTCCTACTGCTCTGATGTAAATGTAAAATGTTAAAAGTCAACATTTAACTTGTTATAACCTGTCATTATAACAAGTTAAATGTTTTATCTTAATAGTCAAATAACAGCAATCATTTCCATTATATTATTTTGGCCCACTGACAATGAAAATAAAAAACTTGTTTTTAATAAGCAGTAAGTTAAATTTCTGGGTGCAGGGTCCGGCTGTAGACAAATCTAAGACATGTACCTCTTCATTTTTCACAATGGGATGTATGCTGTAGCACAGGGGTGTCAAACTCAAATACAGAGTGGGCCAAAATGTAAAACTGAACAAAGCAGCGGGCCAAGTTTGAACAAATTAACCTTTTAATAGGGACCCAAACAAGTTTTGCATTGAATATTGAACAAGCAAGGCTTATATAAATTTATAGTGACATGCAAAATCGAGTTTCAAATAATGATAATAATAATAATAATTAAAAAATATCAATGGCATATCAAATACAATTTAAATAAAAATTGAATGCCTCTTTTCTATTTGCAGCCTTCTGAGGTAAATATCAACATTAATTTTTCCACAGGCTAATAAATGTGAAAATAAAATAATGAATAAACAAACCATTCAGGACTTTAAACTGCTCAGTTTGCAACACACTGATCTAATCTGATGTGCCCAAACCAGATACCTGCCATATTTTCTTGGATGCTAGTTCAACCTTCATTATCGAATGAAGGTGTTCATCAGTCAGACGTATCCTGTGAGACGTTTTCGTCATCTTCATTGAGGAGAAAAGTTGCTCACATAGATAGGTGCTGCCGAACATGGAGAGCAATTGAGCAGCTTGGGTGCGGAGCTGAGTCATTGTGTCAGGGATGAATTGTGGAAAGTGTGCGGCGCCAACAGCATCATACTTTGACTTCAGCGAGTCATCACACTGGAGTTCAATCAGCTCCATTTGGAGGTTGATTGGTGCTTTTTCCACATCAACTGCAAAGGGATTACTAAGCAGTTCAAATCTACATTTCTGACCATCAAAGTCGCCAAATCGCCCAGTACACTGAGTTTTTCAGCAAACTGTGCGCACACGGCGGTAGAGCATAATTGCCCCTCCCGAAAATCTCCCGGGGCAACCATTCTCTCGTATTCCACCCGGACCACAGTCTTGGGGGCGTGCCTTTAAAGGCACTGTCTTTAACGTCCTCACGAGCTGTCGTCACGTCCGCTTTTCATCCAATCTAACAACGTGCCGGCCCAGTCACAAGCTATGTGCGGCTTCTGTACGCACACACACGTGAATGCAACGCATACTTGATCAACAGCCATGCAGGTTACACTGAGGGTGGCCGTATAAACAAGTTTAACACTGTTACAAATATATGCCACACTGTGAACCCACACCAAACAAGAATGACAAACACATTTCGGGAGAACATCCGCACCATAACACAACATAAACGCAACACAACAAATACCCAAAACCCTTTGCAGCACTAACTCTTCCCCCCCCCCCTCAGACACACACATACACATACACACACACACACACACACACATACACATACACACACACACACACACACACACACACACACACACACACACACACACACACACACACACACACACACACACACACACACACACACACACACACACACTTTGTAGCGTCCCGGAAGAGTTAGTGCTGCAAAGGGTTCTGGGTATTTGTTCTGTTGTGTTACGGTGCGGATGTTCTCCCGAAATGTGTTTGTCATTCTTGTTTGGTGTGGGTTCACAGTGTGGCGCATATTTGTAACAGTGTTAAAGTTGTTTTTACGGCCACCCTCAGTGTGACCTGTATGGCTGTTGATCAAGTATGCTTGCATTCACTTGTGTTGGTGCGTGCAGAAGCCGTGCGTCTTATGTGACTGGGCCAGCACGTCGTTGGACTGGATGAAAAGCGGACGTGACGACAACTCGGGGCAGATTTTCGGGAGGGGCACTGAAATTTGGGAGTCTCTCGGGAGGTTTGGCAAATATGAGAATTAGCGATGAATGAGGTGTTACCGCGGCACCGCCGCTGTATATGATCGGCGGGCCAGCTCTAGTGTTAATTTGATATTGCCTCAAGGGCCAAATGAAATTACACGGCGGGCCAAATTTGGCCCGCGGGCCAGAGTTTGACACCCATGCTGTAGCACAAGCATGGGATAAAGTGTACAACTTTTTGTCTGTAAAATACAACATTACATGTTTTTTATTAGCATTTATGTAATAGGAACAGGATTTCATGATTAGTATCCAGAAATGAACATTCTTAATACATGACATGGCACTATAAACACAAATGTGATTCGGGAGTTTGGGTGTACGATGCTTGTTTGTTTTGCCAAAATAAGCGTTAGCATGCAGTATTTAACTATTTTTACTCTGCTGATATAAGCTAACTTGCAAAACCCCAACACACACTCACGGTTAATGACGTTGCTTGGCTGCATGTGAGCCGCATCGCAGTACAACAACCTACCAGTTAGAGCAGGGAGGTCAAACTTGTTTTCATTGAGGGCCACATCGCAGTTATGGTTGCCCTCGGAGGGCCGCTTTTAACAGTGAGTAATATATGAATATACTGTCAGGTATATGTATAATACATTAACAATATATTTTTTTACATAAGCTGCAAAAAAAAATTAAAATGTTGCTTTAAAAACTGGCAGCTCAGTCACCAGAATTTTACAGTAAAAGCAGTGGGTTTTTTTTTGACAGCATGTAAAAAAATGTGATTAATGGAATGGAATAACAATACCACTGTTATAGCGGTAACATTCAAGCAACAGAGCGGCCAGTTTTTTTTTTACTGTAAAATCTTGTTTTATTGTTTTTTTTGTTTGTATTTCAATGTTTTAGTGTCTTACTATGAAAAAAACAGTACCAAATGGATTTTACGGTAAAAAACTCAGTCAGAAGACTGTTTCCCGGCTGGCCTGGGAATGCCTCAGGATCCCCAGGAGGAGCTGGACGATGTGGCTGAGGAGAGGGAATTATGGGCTTTTCTGCTTAGGTTGCTGCCCCCGCGACCTGACATCGGATAAGCGGAACAAGATGGATGGATGGAAGGTGGACCTAACAGTGCTTTGAGGCAGTAGTCAAGTTACTTCAAGAAGGACAAATTTAAAACAGGAAAAAAATAAGAGCGCTAGACCGGAACTAAATCCTCAAACACAGGAATATGCCAACCAACTCAAAATAAGGCACGGCCTGGTGTGACAAGCCGTGACAGCTCTGAGCAAAGCTCGAACCCACATTGCCTGAGTGAAAGACCGGTGTACTACTATTGAGCTTGTCGCGAAGGAGATGTATTCATGAACGAAATTATTTGTAAAATGGATTATATTTTTGCAGTATTGCTGTTCTATGGGGGTAAAATCATCCATCCATCCATCCATCCATCCATTTTCTACCGCTTATTCCCTTCGGGGTCGCGGGGGGCGCTGGAGCCTATCTCAGCTACATTCGGGCGGAAGGCGGGGTACACCCTGGACAAGTCGCCACCTCATCGCAGGGCCAACACAGATAGACAGACAACATTCACACTCACATTCACACACTAGGGCCAATTTAGTGTTGTCAATCAACCTATCCCCAGGTGCATGTCTTTGGAGGTGGGAGGAAGCCGGAGTACCCGGAAGGAACCCACGCAGTCACGGGGAGAACATGCAAACTCCACAGAGAAAGATCCCGAGCCCGGGATTGAAATCATGATTTTTGTAAAAACCCGGACCAATTATAGGATGACACTGTTATTTGTGGGTCATTATTTGGTATTTGCATTGCCTCACACAATGAACACTACATATGTTTCTATATGATGTCATTTGTTTTTTATTACTATGTTTAAACAACAGCAGAGTGTCACTTCACTTTTCTTTTTTGGGTAACAGCACAGCGGATGATACTCCGAGAGCAGTCACCTTTTTGCACTCGCTATCTCGGTACGTTCAACCATTTACAAATGCCATGGTGTTCTTGTCATCATGGAAGACATCAACATCAAGCGCAAAAACAAAGGATACTGCTACCAGGTTACTCTCCGCCACAGGAAAGTTTTAAAAAATTAACATAAAGACATTTTAGAAGATTATGTTGTTTTTTTTAAACTTTTCTTGTGGAATACCTGATGGAGCCCAGACTCCACCTTCAGCGGCCTCCAGGTAAATTGAGTTTCAGACCCCTGCTTCAGTGTAAGTACTCAAGTAAAACACACTTATAAGATTAAGTGTACTTGTGTAACAAAACTATGCACTCAAAATACACAAGTGTAGTGTAAGTACAAGTGTAAAATATTTATGCACTCAAAAGACTAAGTGAGAAATCTATAGAGGCAGAAAACAAGTACAGAACATAGAAGAACAAGCTAACGAACATGTAGGAACGACTAGGTTATTACAATCACTGAGACAGGAACAAAAACATGAGAGCAACATGGAGCATTCTGAATAGCATTATTACAAATGATACTTCTCAGCCGGAAACAAAAAAACGACAATATGAACGAAATAGTTGAAAGCTTTAGTAGATACTTTGTTAATATTGGACCAGATCTGGATGAAAATATTCCATTTCCCGGGTCAGTTGAGGACTTGGATGACACCATAGACAGAAATCCCAACTCAATGTTCCTCATGGACGTTGAAGACCTCCATTGATTGTAACGGATTTTATATGAAATCGAAAAAAATGGTATTGAAGAGATTTCAGAACCTTTAACGTATGTCAGCAATCTATTATTTCAAACATGCTAATTCCTGAACAAAATGAAAATAGCAAAAGTTGTGCCGACTTCTAAGACTGGAGAAAAACACCTGATTTTAACCCATAGACCTGTTATTTACTTTCACAGTTTTCTAAAACTATTGAAAAATTATTCATAAGAGATTGGACAAATTCATTAACAAAAGTGGAACACTCGCAGACAACCAATACGGATAAAGAGCTAACATCTCAACATCAATGGCATTAATGGACATAACGGAAGAGATTACCAATGGTAAGCAATGTGCAGCTGCAGTAGTTAAGGACTTAAAAGGGAACTGCATTTTTTTAGGAAGTTTGCCCATCATTAACAATCATTATGACACATGACGACGGATGTTATTTTTTTTTTTCTTTCATTCCAAATATTAAATACGTTCTATCAATTTTTTGGCAAAACAAGGAGGGCAAAGTACACACTGGCCAAGTCGCCACCTCATTGCAGGGCCAACACAGATACATATTGTATAATTATCTGCTGTTTCTCAAGCTGGTGTGTAATCATAACTGGAACTTTTCAGATCTTATTAGGCTGATGCAAAACAAAACTTTGTATGTAAAATACGAAATTGTTGACCGCAGGAATCTTTTTTTTAAAGCTCCATTGTATATTTTCTTCAGGGATTTTTCAAGCATTGTTATTAGATTCTGTGAGGAAGGATTTGTGCAATTTACATTATAGTGTTTCCATCGTGTATTTCATTTATATTTCATTTATGTCATGCATGCCCAGGTGTTCAAGTCAGTGTCTGTCTATGACCACCAGGTGCTTCCCATCCATTTTCTACCGCTTGTACCTTACGGGGTCGCGGGGTGCTGGAGCCTATCCCAGCTGCACACGGGCGGAAGGCAGTGTACAGGTTGCCACCTCATCACAGGGCCAACAACAGACAACATTCACACTCACAGCTCAATTTTTGTTTCATCTGACGTTCCTCCAGAAGGTCTTATCTTTGTCCATGTGATGTCAGATGAAACAAAAATTGAGCTGTTTGGCCACAATACCCAGCAATATGTTTGGAGGAGAAAAAGTGAGGCCTTTAATCCCAGGAACACCAATTCCTAACGTCAAGCGTGGTGGTGGTAGTTATGCTCTGGGCCTGTTTTGCTGCCAATGGAACTGGTGCTTTCCAGAGAGTAAATGGGACAATGAAAAAGTAAGATTACCTCCAAATTCTTCTGGACAACCTAAAATCATCAGCCCGGAGGTTGGGTTTTGGGCGCAGTTGGGTGTTCCAACAGGACAATGACCCCAAACACACGTCAAAAGTGGTAAAGGAATGGTTAAATCAGGCTAGAATTAAGGTTTTAGAATGGCCTTCCCAAAGTCCTGACTTAAACGTGTGGACAATGCTGAAGAAACAAGTCCATGTCAGAAAACCAACACATTTAGCTGAACTGCACCAATTTTGCCAGGAGGTGTAGTCAAAAATTCAACCAGAAGCTTGCCAGAAGCTTGTGGAAGGCTACCAAAAGCGCCTTATTGCAGTGAAACTTGCCAAGGGACATGTAACCAAATATTAACATTGCTGTATGTATACTTTTGACCCAGCACATTTGGTCACATTTTCAGTAGACCCATAATAAATTCATAAAAGAACCAAACTTCATGAATGTTTTTTGTGACCACCTAGTATGTGCTCCAATCACTCTATCACAAAAAAATAAGAGTTGTAGAAATTATTGGAAACTCAAGACAGCCGTGACATTATGTTCTTTACAAGTGTATGTCAACTTTTTACCACTACTGTGTATACTCCCCTGCCTTTCAGTCTAGTTGCGAGTTTGTTGCCATGCATGCCACGTCCTAGTGTTCCACGTATGTATTCTTGCCTTTCTGTTACTGAACCATGCCAAACGTTTGACCTGGCCTGCTGCCTCACGAATTTGTTACCTCTGCCTTCGTTTGGACTGCCTTCATGTGTATGGAACCCTGCCTGGAATAAACCCACCTGTGTCTGTTCTGCCAACTCTGCCTTTGAGTCTAGCTCCTTCCACCAGCGAGCCCCGGCAATTTATTTATCTTGTTTTTTCTCTGTTCTTAATACCTTTTTGTGTTTTGGATTATGTAAATAATAAATACAAATAATATAATATATTGTTGTGTTGGTGGCGGGTTTTGGGGGAAGTCTTTATTTGTGTGAGGGGGGGTACAAATATAGCCAGAATTACATTAAACTTGCTGATACTATCCAATATTAAACAAACACACAGATATATTAATATTGTCACTCTGTTTGCCTATGGCACTAAATGTTTATTTTTAAATGTATCGTACAAATAAAAGTCATGTGACTGTTCTTTATGGCTGTTCCGACATTAACCAGCAAAGGGCGACAGCGAGTGAGAGACACTAGGAGCGAAGAAGAAGAAAAGGAAGACGAAGAAGATAATTACGGAAGTGTTGTAGGAAGCTCTCTGTTGATAAGGAGTAACTTTTTTTATTTACGGTTGATTTCTAACAAGATAACAAACAAATGACTTTATTGACGTTTGTGTTTAATGTGTGAAGGGAGAGTGCTAACTGTTAGCTTCCTGGCTAATGTATTTTATGTAACTCATGCTCCTTTTAAGGTTGTCAAAGACAATAAAACTGGTAAAAAAATACAGTAATACAGGTAAGACTCGTACAATACAAATAAACACATCATTGGATCTATATTTCACTTCTGGGGATGGAAAATGCATCATTAATACGCTTATGTTTCTACTCTGAAATTGTTCATATTCATGTTGTGAAAGTAATTTATTCACATGATGTAAGGAATCTACAAGTACGTTCCTACTACATACTTTTAATGTTTTTCCAGACCTTAAATACCGAATAAGGTCGCAGATTCTTATAGTTGCTTGTTTTGGTGAATATTATACATTTGCTTGTTGTTTTGGTGAATATTATACATTTGCTTGTTGTTTTGGGGAATATTATACATTTGCTTGTTGTTTTGATGAATATTATACATTTGCTTTTTGTTTTTGTGAATATTATACATTTGTTTGTTGTGTTGGTGAATATTATACAATTGTTTGTTGTGTTTTTAGGACTTCTTTATTCTTTTTTTGTGTGTGTAGATGGCGACAAAGGTGTTTCGCAGCCCTGCTCGTCATGGCTACGCGGTGGAGGCGTCGCCCTTCATTCCCTACAGGCTGGCATGTGCAGCCTCCCAGCACTACGGCATTGCAGGTTGCCATGGTGACGCCATTCCCAACCTGCCGCTTGACCTTTAACTTATGTGGACTCTTTGCAGGTTGTGGCTCATTGCTGGTGTTGGATGACACGCCAGAGGGAGTGCGCCTTGTAAGAAGGTTAGTTTTGATCACAACGTGTCATCACGAAGTATCACTCATTAATTGCCGACATCTCGTGTCAGCTGGGAATGGAACGATGGCCTTTTTGATGTTGCGTGGAGCGAAGCCAATGAGCACGTCTTAGTGGCCGGGGGCGGAGATGGCAGCCTGCAGCTTTGGGACACGGCCAATCACAGCGCGCCCCTAAAGGTGGTGAAGGAACATACACAAGAGGTGATGCACACACCACGCCATGGAGGTGGAGGAGTGTTTCTGTGAGTGTGTGTTTTCATTATGTTTTTTTGTGTGTGAGGGCAGGTGTATGCGGTGGACTGGAGTCAGACGAGAGGAGACAACATCATTGTGTCGGGCTCATGGGATCACACTGCCAAAGTGGTCAGTTTTTTTGTTGGTGCTGCCTAGTGTGACCTATGACCTCACTGAAAAACTTTCTCAATGCCCCCCTAAACCCCACGCCCACCCACCAGTGGGACCCTGCTTTCGGCCAATCGCTGAGCACACTTACGGGTCACCAGGGGGTCATCTACAGTACCATTTGGTCGCCTCATATCCCAGGATGCTTTGCCTCAGCCTCAGGTCAGTCACTATTTGACCACTGTCAAAGGTCAAACAAACACGGCATGCAACACACACACACTTGTGCACGTTAAAAAAAAAGGATCTAAGTGACCAAAGCTCACCACCAGGTGGCACTGGTGGACTATATATGAAGCAAGGCAAGTTTATTTATAGAGCACAATTCAAAGTGCTTTACAGAAAATTAAAAGAAGGCAAAATAAAAACATTGAATCATAATTCAAATGAAAAATTATACATACAGAATGTGTGTGTTTGCTAAGGTTCTGGTTCTGTTCGTGACACATATTTGGCAAAGTCACATGACACCTTAAGTCGTGCTCCACCCCCTACGCCGATCTGGATGAGAATTATTAGTTGGGACCCTGAGGGATGCCAGCGCTCATTATCTTTGCCGCTTGCATGGAAGTCCTGGGGGGGCGGGGCTAGCAGCTGATGGATGTGTGCTTTCGTCTGCTCATAGATGAGATAGTTGATCCAACAAGTAAGCAAGCGAATTCACTTAATGAGTTTGTGAGCTGTTGCTATCTCTGAGAAGTTTTTAGATTTAAAAGGAAATTATTTTACCTCATGTCCATCAACACTCACTAACAACCCGTTAACCGCATGCTTAAAACATGATATTCACACATTAACATCATGCTAACAACCTGCTAACCACACACAGTATGCTAACCACATACTAACAGAATGCTAACTACATGGTAACCACACGCTAACAACACACGAACAACTCATTAACCATACACTAACAACATGCTTACTGAAGGCTAACAGCCAGTTAACAACATGCTAACTGCACGCTAACATCAATGTAACAGGCTTACAACATACTAATCAAATGCCAACAGCATGCTAACATTACGCTAACTACATGCTAACACAATGTTAACGACATGCTAACTGCACACAAACAGGTCTGAGCAGCATCCTTTTATCCAAAAGAGATATCTAAAAGTAGTGTTGAGTGTGTGACAGCTGAATAATGGAATGGATGGCTGCGACATCTCCGCTGGAATGAAAGCGCATGTTGCTTGGTGACCCAATGTCCGGAGGGAAAATGGCCGCCTCAGCGGTTTGCCTTGAAGTCGCACGTTCTCAATAATGTCAGTTATCTCCCAGGAGCAGCTCCGTAATCCCCCTCAAATGCTGCACACGCCATAGTCTTCTCACTAAAGGCCACCAACGTCCAACATGAGCACTATTTTTTTATGTTTGCTTCCTGGCACTGTGTGTGCGTGCATGCGTATGTGTGCTTGCTCTCGTGTGTGCGTGCAAATGTAAGTGTATTTTCCATGCACACGCATCAAAGTTGTGTGTGCTACTGAACTATGGTCTTGAGTCAAGCAGTCAAACATAGCTGCTGTTGTGACCCAAACGTGCCGGTCTTATCTCACCATGGAGGCGGTCATGGAGGTGCATGTGCACACAGCTGCAAAGGCTGTGCACTTCAAACCTTTTTCCACAGCCGCCCACACGACACGACGCTCCGCTCGCAACGTCCTGGAACTTCTGGAAGCTTTTTCTCCTTTTTTCCTTGAACGGATTAGTCAAATGTTGGAAAAAAATCTTTGAGGAAGTTAACGATGTTGACTTATCTTGATGGAATCATAACATTTATCTTGTGTGTGTGTGTGCGGGCGTGCATGCGTGTGTGTGCGTGTGCGTGTGTAAGAGAGAATTGGCAAGCAGATGTTGAAAGGGCAGTGAGCACAAGTAAAAGATGAAGAAGAGGATGATGATGAATGGTCTAATCTCCTCCTTCTTCCTTGCAGGAGCACACATATTCACCTCTTCCTCGTTTATTAAGCCTCATAATAATAATAATTTAATCCTATTAAAGAAATCTGCTTGCACGTGCTCACTCATCATCTTCATCATCATCATCGTCATCACAAGTATTGCACAGGAACATTTTATAACATGCTGCTGCAATAGGAAAACTTCATATTAGCTTGCTGACCATTCATTATTATGATGACTCATCACACACCTCACCTCACTCATTCATCCATCCGTACATTCATCCATCCATCTATTATTGTATCTGTAGATTCATTCATGTATTCATTCATTCATTTGTCTTCATCTGCACATTCTTCTTTTAGTACAGTCATCACTTATTCATCCATCTGTGCATTCACTCATCTATTCATCCATCTATTCATCCATCCATTCATCCATCTTCACAATCATTCATCCACCTATTCATCCATCTGTGCATTCATCCATCATCTATTCATTCCTCCAATTGTATATTCATCCATCTGTACATCCATCCATCCATCCAACAATACAACTATCTAGCTCATACTTGCCAACCCTCCCGATTTTCCCGGGAGACTCCCGAATTTCAGTGCCCCTCCCGAAAATCTCCCGGGGAAACCATTCTCCCGAATTTCTCCCGATTTCCACCCGGTTAACAATTTTGGGGGCGTACCTTAAAAAGCGCTGCCTTTAACGTCCTCTACAACCTGTCGTCAGGTCCGCTTTTCCTCCATACAAACAGCGTGCCGGCACAGTCACATAATATACGCGGCTTTTACACACACACAAGTGAATGCAATGCATACTTGATCAACAGTCATACTGTTCACACTGAGGGTGGCCGCATAAACAACTTTAACACTGTTACAAATATGCGCCACACTGTGAACCCACACCAAACAAGAATGACAAACACATTTCGGGAGAACATCCGCACTGTAACACAACAGAACAAATACCCAGAACACCTTGCAGCATCAACTCTTCCAGGACGCTACAAAATACACCCCCGCTACCACCAAACCTCGCCCCCTCAACCCCGCCCACCTCGACCCCGCCCCCCCACATCAACCACGCCCCCGACACTGCCGCGCCCCCCGCCCCCATCTCCCGAATTCGGAGGTCTCAAGGTTGGCAAGTATGATCTAGCTGTACATTCATCCATCCTTTTGTACAAAGCCCGTTTCCATATGAGTTGGGAAATTGTGTTAGATGTAAATGTAAACGGAATACAATGATTTGCAAATCATTTTCAACCCATATTCAGTTGAATATGCTACAAAGACAACATATTTGATGTTCAAACTGATAAACATTTTTTTTTTGCAAATAATCATTAACTTTAGAATTTGATGCCAGCAACACGTGACAAAGAAGTTGGGAAAGGTGGCAATAAATACTGATAAAGTTGAGGAATGCTCATCAAACACTTATTTGGAACATCCCACAGGTGTGCAGGCTAATTGGGAACAGGTGAGTGCCATGATTGGGTATAAAAGTAGATTCCATGAAATGCTCAGTCATTCACAAACAAGGATGGGGCGAGGGTCACCACTTTGTCAACAAATGCGTGAGCAAATAGTCAAACAGTTTAAGAACAACGTTTCTCAAAGTGCAATTGCAAGAAATTTAGGGATTTCAACATCTACGGTCCATAATATCATCAAAAGGTTCAGAGAATCTGGAGAAATCACTCCACGTAAGCGGCATGGCCGGAAACCAACATTGAATGACCGTGACCTTCGATCCCTCAGACGGCACTGTATCAAAAACCGACATCAATCTCTAAAGGATATCACCACATGGGCTCAGGAACACTTCAGAAAACCACTGTCACTAAATACAGTTTGTCGCTACATCTGTAAGTGCAAGTTAAAGCTCTACTATGCAAAGCGAAAGCCATTTATCAACAACATCCAGAAACGCCGCAAGCTTCTCTGGGCCCGAGATCATCTAAGATGGACTGATGCAAAGTGGAAAAGTATTCGACATTGTGTCATCCGGACCAAAGGGGAAGCGAACCATCCAGACTGGTATCGACGCAAAGTTCAAAAGCCAGCATGTGTGATGGTATGGGGGTGCATTAGTGCCCAAGGCATGAGTAACTTACACATCTGTGAAGGCACCATTAATGCTGAAAGGTACATACAGGTTCTGGAACAACATATGCTGCCATCTAAGCGTAGTCTTTTTCATGGACGCCCCTGCTTATTTCAGCAAGACAATGCCAAGCAACATTCAGCATGTGTAACAACAGCGTGGCTTCTTTAAAAAAACAGTGTGGGTACTTTCGTGGTCCCCCTGCAGTCCAGACCTGTCTCCCATCGAAAATGTGTGGCGCTTTATGAAGCGTAAAATACGACAGCGGAGATCCCGGACTGTTGAACGACTGAAGCGCTACATAAAATAAGAATGGGAAAGAATTCCACTTTCAAAGCTTCAACAATTAGTTTCCTCAGTTCCCAATCGTTTATTGAGTGTTGTTAAAAGAAAAGGTGATGTAGCACAGTGGTGAACATGCCCTTTCCCAACTACTTTGGCACGTGTTGCAGCCATGAAATTCTAAGTTAATTATTATTTGCAAAAAAAAAAAAAGTTTATGAGTTTGAACATCAAATATCTTGTCTTTGTAGTGCATTCAATTGAATATGAGTTGAAAAGGATTTGCATATCATTGTATTCCGTTTATATTTACATCTGACACAATTTCCCAACTCATATGGAAACGGGGTTTGTACATTCATCATCCATCTATTCATCACTCCTTACATTCATCTACCCGACTTTTCATTCATCTGTACTTTCATCCTTCCACCTATTCATCTATCTGTACATTGAGCGATTTACCTATTCATCCAGCTGGACATTTATCCATCTCAGCATGCATCCATTATTTTGTAAATCCATTCATCCATCCATCTATACATCAATTGAATAATTCATGCATTCATTCATTTGTGCATTTATTCATCAATCAGTTCATCCATAAATGTATCCATCCATACCGTATCAATTTAATTTATTCATCATTACATCCATCTGTCCACCCGTCCATTTGTTGTTAATTCATTCATTCATTTAGAGCTTATTCTGTTCACAGAGATGACTATGGGTCACATGACTTTAGATCAGCTGTATGAACCACTACATCGTTGTTGACGCAAATACAGTATGGCTAACATCCAAGCTTTATTGGGAAATGGACATCAACAGTGGTTTGTGTTTGTGTGTTTGCGCTCAGGTGACGGGACGTTACGTGTTTGGGATGTGAAGGTTGGCGTGTGTCGATTGGTCATCCCGGCACACGATGCTGAGATTCTGAGCTGTGATTGGTGTAAATATGACCAGGTGGCTTTTATGTTGAAAAGGTGCTTTAGTGTTAATGTATTCACCACGTATTGACAATGTGTGTTTGTGTTTGTGTGTGTGTGTGAAGAATGTTCTGGTCACAGGTTCAGTGGACCGGAGTCTGTGTGTATGGGACCTGAGGAATGTCAGACAACCTGTCAATCAGATGAAAGGCCACGCCTACGCAGTCCGAAGAGTCAAGGTATACAGCTTGTGCCAGCCACGCTAGCAACTTCACACTGTTTATGTTTGTGCCTGCGTCTGCGTGTGCGTGTGTGTGTGTGTGTGTGTGTGTGTGTGTGTGTATGTGTGTGTTCTTGAATTTCTACCCTTCTTGAGACATCAACAAGGAAAAGTACCTTCCATATGAGGACCGGTGAACAAGTTAGGACTGAAATCATGGTCCCAATACGGAAAACCATTGCATCTAATAGAGAATGTCTCACTTGCACCCCTGGTGGTGAAACCTATCAAGATGAGTGTGGTCCCAAAAAGGAGGGATTTTTCAAATTGACTTTGTGTCTGTTTTAAAAGTGCTCCCCTTCTGGCCAACATTTGAAATAACAAGTGTGTGTAAAAATTTTAAGTGTTCCCCCTCTGGCCAACATATGAAATAACAAGCGTGTGTAAAAATTTGAAGTGCTCCCCCTCTGGCCAACATATGAAATCACAAGTGTGTGTAAGAAATTGAAATGTGCCCCCTTTGGCCTAAATTAAAACAAACAAACCAAAAAAATGTATATAGAGACATACCGTTATAACTTGAAGTAAATAATGAAGATTAAAAAACAATTAAAAACAAAAAATTAAAAAATCATTAAAAGCTTACCTTTTTTATATTTGCATAGTATGTATATATTATTAATGTTGTAAATACAAATCTTTATATATCTAGAAAGAGTGGTCCCAAAGAGGTATGCATTTTTCGGAGGTCTCAAAAAGGTAAGAAATACAAGAGTGTGTGTGTGTGCGTGTGTGTGTGTGTGTGTGTGTGTGTGCGCGTGTGTGCGTGTGTGCGTGTGTGTGCGTGCGTGTATGTGTGTGTGTGTGTATGTGTGTGTGTGTGAGAGAGAGGGAGAGAGAAAAGAAGCAGACATCAGCAATGTTTCCAAGCTGTGAAAGAGAGTAGAGATAAAAAAGATGAATGTGATTATAAGTCAATAACATGCGGTTCGGATGAATGAATGATCAGGAGGAACATTCCAGATAAAGATGTCTCTTGTCTCCCTGTGTGTGTGTAGTTCTCTCCATTCAGTGCCAGTGTGTTGGCCTCGTGCTCGTACGACTTCACTGTCAGGTACACACACACACACACACACACACACACACACACACACACACACACACTAAAGCAGAAAGAAGTCTTGTAGATGCTACAGGATCTAGTAAGTGAAATCTATGATTGTCATACATGAAGGTGTGTGAGCACCTTGATGGCAAAGCTGCGGTTGCGTTACAGGAAAGTACAATTCTTCCAGACGGTTCCACAGCTGAATGCTTTTCTGCTGACACTTGAGTCATCTGCAGCAATCACTGAGGGGGTCCACATCACCTCGTTATGTCAGATGAGATGGAACATCCCCTCATCAAGCATCATGGGAACGTTTAATAACGCGTGTCATCTTACTGATCACCATGAGGACCACCAAGAAAGGAATGAAATGATATATTTTCTTCCACTACAGATTAGAATTAGTGTCTGTTGCATCAATGGTCAACATCCTCTCATCTTTGACCTCACTCAGGGATGTTTGTCACAGAGGAGGTTGAATGACATGATTATGCTGAAGGCGTCAAATGATGGCTCGCAAGCATGGAGGCTGGAGGCCAAGATGGCGGCCATGACAAGCGCTCTTTCATCAAGCCTTGTATTGATCTTAAACGCTCTGCTCAGCTGTTTTATTAACACCCACACACTCACACTTGCCTGCAGTTACTTTCATCTTGTAATGCAAGTGGTCAGTGCTACATGCTACATAGTTGTTCACGTAAACCATATTGGATGCTACGTAGTTGTTCGCTGAACTCACCTTTCCCACTAACCCCTGATGTCATCTTACAGCCACTAGCTAGCACTCAACTCTTCTTGATGGGTGACCTTTGACCTCTTTTTGCTGGCACGTCCTGCTGGGTTGATCATGTGACACCATCCATTGTGTGGGTGGCGCGGTGATAGCGCGTCCATGCTAATAAGAGGCAGGCCATATTTGCGTTCAATAGCGAGTGTGAGCTCATCTTCATTAGTGACACACAAAGCTGACAGGTGAACACACAACCACAACAATAGTGGCGCAATCATTTGTTACCATGGCGATGCCGCACAAAAGAAAACGTCATTGAATGCCACCTAGACAAACACACACACCCAGTTCCATGTACCGGTAGTCATGCCACATCAGCCTGAATCACTGGTAATGTAGTTGTTAACGCACTTCATCCAACCAGTACCACCACACCCCTTTTCACATTGCATTAGATGACCAGTGCTAGTGGTACATGTGTGTAGATTAATACTATGATTGCTATAGTGGATCATGTAGATTAGTTATATGATCGCTATAGTGGTTAATGTAAATTACTATGACTGCTATAGTGGTTTATGTGTTTTACTACAATGATCTGTGGTGGTTCATGTACTGTAGATTACAATGACTGCAAAAGTGGTTCATGTATTTTATTACAATGATTGCTGTAGTGGTTTATGTAAATTACTATGATTGCTATAGTGGGTAATGTAGATTATTACCATAATTGCTACAGTAGTTCATGTAGATTACTATGATTGCTATTGTGGTTCGTGTAGATTACTTATATGATCGCTATAGTGGTTCATGTAGATGACTATGATTGCTATAGTGGTTTGTGTAGATTATTTATATGATTTCTGTCGTGGTTCATGTAGATAATTTATATGATCGCTATAGTGGTTCATGTAAATTACTATGTCTGCCATAGTGGTTTATATGTTTTACTACAATGATCTGTGTTGGTTCATGTAGATTACTATGACTGCAAAAGTTGTTCATGTATTTTATTACAGTGATTGCTGGAGTGGTTAATGTAGATTATTACTATAATTGCTATAGTAGTTCATGTAGATTACTATGATTGCTGTAGTAGTTTTTGTTAGGGGTGTAAGGGTACACAAAAATTTCGGTTCGGTACGTACCTCGGTTTAGAGGTCACGGTTCAGTTCATTTTCGGTACAGTAAGAAAACAACACAATTATAATTTTTTTGGTTATTTATTTACCAAATTTGTAAACAATGGCTTTATCCTTTTAACATTGGGAACACTATAATAATTCTGCTCACGTTAATCCACAATAAACTGCCTCAAATTGTTGCTCAGATTAAATAAAATGACAAAATTTATTACAGCATTTCGGAAGCCTGTAGTTGATTTTTATTATGTAAATGTTATATTTTTATCAACATGTGATAGCAGGGACCCTGCCATTCAAAACTAGGCTGCTCCATTACTAATGATAATGTAACTATAGCTGAAAAATAGTACAATAGCAATAGGAGAGACTATTCATCCCTGAAGACCATGGAGGTCATTTAGGCTTAATGATGCAGTTACATTATTATATCAGAAACTCTTCATTTAACATAATGTCATTTTTTGCTGCTTCAGCACAGCTCAATCAACACAGAAAAAGGTAAAGTGAAATAACAGACAGACAGGGCTTTGCTGCCCGTAACACACACACACACACACACACACACACACACACACACACACACACACACACACACACACACACACACACACACACACACACACACGCACACACACACACACACACACACACACACACACACACACACACGCACACACACACACACACACACACACCGCAAAATGAGCTAACGTTATGCTAAAAGCGAATTAGCCTTCACCTCAAGCCAGGACTGCGAGCGAGCTGAGCTGCAGTTTATATTTCTAGAAGGTCAACGGGCTCATATTGATGTTACTAGTAGTTGATTGGAAGGTGTTTATTATAATTTGGGGAGAGTCCGCTGCCTGATGCTTACCGGCTAAACGCTAAGCACTGACTACATGCGCTCTGAATACGCACTGCTGATTGGCTGCCTGATGCTTACCTGCTAAACGCTAAGCACTGACTACATGCGCTCTGAATACACACTGCTGATTGGCTGTTACCGCTCTGTATGTAACCAATCAGATGGTTGTGTGGGTGGAACAATGCTGGGTGCTGTGTACTGACAGAGACAGGCAGAAGGAAGCGGAGCAGCTTTTTAAGACTTTAGCTTAGCTTAATATGTTCGTGTGGAAACTCGTTCGGTACACCGCCAAACCGAACCAAACCCCCCGTACCGAAACGATTCAATACAAATACACGTACCGTTACACCCCTATTTTTTGTAGATTATTTATATGATCGCTATAGTGGTTCATGTAGATTACTATGATTGATGTAGTGGTTCATCTAGAATACTCTGATTGCTCAAATGGTTCATCTAGATTACTGTAATTGCTCTAGTGGTTCATGTATTTTTACTACAATGATTGCTATAGTCTTTCATGTAGATTATTAATATGATCGCAATAGTGGTTCATGTAGATTACTATGATTGCTATAGTGGTTCATGTTGATTAATTATATGTTTGCTGTTGTGGTTTATGTAGATTACTATAATTTCTATAGTGGTTTATGTATTTTATTACAATGATTGCTATAATATGTCATATAGATTATTCATATGATAGCTATACAGGTTAATATAGATTACTGTGATTGCTATAGTTTACATGTAGATTATTCATATGATCGCTATAGTGGTTCATGTAAATTACTATGACTGCTATAGTGGTTCATGTATTTTTACTACAATGATCTGTTTTGGTTCATGTAGATTACTATGACTGCAAAAGTGATTCATGTATTTTATTACAATGATTGCTGTTGTAGTTCATGCAGATTACTATGATTGCTATAGTGGTTAATGTAGATTATTTCTATAATTGCTTTAGTAGTTATTGTAGATTACTATGATTGCTATAGTGGTTCATGGAGATTATTTATCTGATTGCTATAGTGATTCATGTAGATCACTATGATTGATGAAGTAGTTCATGTAGATTACTCTGATTGCTAGAGTGGTTCATGTAGATTACTATGATTGCTATAGTATTTCATGTAGATTATTTGTATATGATAGCTATACTGGTTCATGTAGATTACTATGATTGCTGTTGTGGTTCATGTATATTACTATGATTGCAATCGTGGTTCATTGTTTTATTACAATGGTAGTGGTTCATGTAAATTTGCTATGATTTCTATAGTGGTTCATGTAGATTATTACTTTATTGCTATAGTAGATTACTATGATTGCTATAGTGGTTTTTGTTGATTATTTATATGATCGCTGTAGTGGTTCATGTAGATTACTATGACTGCAAAAGTGGTTCATGTATTTTACAATGATTGCTGTCGTGGTTCATGTAGATTATTATGATTGCTATAGTGTTTAATGTAGATTATTACTATAATTGCTATAGTGGTTAATTTAGATTATTACTATAATTGCTATAGTAGTTCATGTAGATTACTATGATTGCTATAGTGGTTTGTGTAGATTATTTATATGATCACTATAGTGGTTCATGTAGATTACTATGATTGATGTAGTGGTTTACGTAGAATACTTTAATTGCTAAAATGGTTCATGTAGATTACTAACATTGCTATATAATTTCATGTATATTATTTATATGATAGCTATACTGGTTCATACAGATTACTATGATTGCTGTAGTGGTTCAAGTAGATTACTATAATTTCTATAGTGGTTTATGTATTTTATTACAATGATTGCTATAATATGTCATATAGATTATTCATATGATAGCTATACAGGTTAATATAGATTACTGTGATTGCTATAGTTTTCATGTAGATTATTCATATGATCGCTATAGTGGTTCATGTAAATTACTATGACTGCTATAGTGGTTCATGTATTTTTACTACAATGATCTGTTTTGGTTCATGTAGATTACTATGACTGCAAAAGTGATTCATGTATTTTATTACAATGATTGCTGTTGAAGTTCATGCAGATTACTATGATTGCTATAGTGGTTAATGTAGATTATTTCTATAATTGCTTTAGTAGTTATTGTAGATTACTATGATTGCTATAGTGGTTCATGGAGATTATTTATCTGATTGCTATAGTGATTCATGTAGATCACTATGATTGATGAAGTAGTTCATGTAGATTACTCTGATTGCTAGAGTGGTTCATGTAGATTACTATGATTGCTATAGTATTTCATGTAGATTATTTGTATATGATAGCTATACTGGTTCATGTAGATTACTATGATTGCTGTTGTGGTTCATGTATATTACTATGATTGCAATCGTGGTTCATTGTTTTATTACAATGGTAGTGGTTCATGTAAATTTGCTATGATTTCTATAGTGGTTCATGTAGATTATTACTTTATTGCTATAGTAGATTACTATGATTGCTATAGTGGTTTTTGTTGATTATTTATATGATCGCTGTAGTGGTTCATGTAGATTACTATGACTGCAAAAGTGGTTTTTGTTGATTATTTATATGATCGCTGTAGTGGTTCATGTAGATTACTATGACTGCAAAAGTGGTTCATGTATTTTATTACAATGATTGCTGTCGTGGTTCATGTAGATTATTATGATTGCTATAGTGTTTAATGTAGATTATTACTATAATTGCTATAGTGGTTAATTTAGATTATTACTATAATTGCTATAGTAGTTCATGTAGATTACTATGATTGCTATAGTGGTTTGTGTAGATTATTTATATGATCGCTATAGTGGTTCATGTAGATTACTATGATTGATGTAGTGGTTTATGTAGAATACTTTAATTGCTAAAATGGTTCATGTAGATTACTAAAATTGCTATATAATTTCATGTATATTATTTATATGATAGCTATACTGGTTCATACAGATTACTATGATTGCTGTAGTGGTTCAAGTAGATTACTATGATTGCTATAGTGGTTAATTTTTTTGTTACAATGATTGCTGTAGTGGTTCGTTATTTTATTACAATGGTTGACCATATACTGGTCATTTATGTTTTGCACATTATGTAAATTTGGATTTGGAGATCATTTTATACAATAGATTAAGATGCTTTATACAAGGCCCATGGCATCAGTCAAAACCAATAATCATATTTCAGAACCTTTTTCGTTAAAAAGAGGAGTAAAACAGGGATGTCCTGCATCTGGATTATTATTTAATTTGGTTATTGAACCCTTAGCTGCAAAAATAAGAAGTGAAAATAATATTCATGGTATAAAAATTGGCTCTCAGTATAATAAGCTATCGATGTATTGTGACAACATAATTCTCTACCTGTCACATGTTAACTCCTCTCTTCACTATATCAATAATGTCATCACTGAATATGGCTGTTTATCAGGGTATAAAGTTAATTGGGACAAATGTGAAATATTACCACTTAATAAACACTGCAAGAAATCACAAGTTCAGAACTCCAAAATTAAATGGAAAGAGGCAGAAATCACATATCTAGGACTACATATTACACCAAACCTTTATACAAGCAGAGATCTAAATCTTAAACATTTAAAAAATAAGATAGAATCCAAAATGGAACGCTGGTCACGTCTCCAAATATCACTTTGGGGTCGGGTGAACATAGTAAAAATGAGTATACTGCCAGCAGTTAATTATATACTGAAAATGATGCCTGTCCTAATTAATAAAAGTTGGTTTAAGAAAATACATACAATGATATCATATTTTATATGGTGTGGAAAGAAGGCCAGATGTTCATACTTAAGGTTGTCTTGTACACAAGATAAAGGAGGACTACAATTACCAAACTTCTTACATTATTATATCTCCTTCGGTTGTGAACAAGCAAGCCACTTATTTCATTCTTCTGCAGATAAGGACTGGATCAACATAGAAAAAAATATGTTCATGAATTTGTACATTGATGTGGGGAGCTTATATTATATTAAAAAAATACCTAATGAATTGAGGCAGAGCCCAATAGAAGCCACCTTTAACATTCTAAAACTGTGCCAGAAAATACAAGGAATCAACCCAATGACATCTGTCAATCAACCGCTTTGGTACAATCCTAATATCATAATTAATAAAAATGTGGTTAAATGGACAACATGGAAAGACAGAGGTATTACTAAACCTCATTATATTATTAATAAAAACTCTTTTAAACCGTTCAATGATTTAGTTGATCAATATAATGTACCGGGCAGCACGGTGGAAGAGGGGTTAGTGCATCTGCCTCACAATACGAAGGTCCTGAGTAGTCTTGGGTTCAATCCCGGGCTCGGGATCTTTCTGTGTGGAGTTTGCATGTCCTCCCTGTGACTGCGTGGGTTCCCTCCTGGTACTCCGGCTTCCTCCCACTTCCAAAGACATGCACCTGGGGATAAGTTGATTGGCAACACTAAATTGGCCCTAGTGTGTGAATGTGAGTGTGAATGTTGTCTGTCTATCTGTGTTGGCCCTGCGATGAGGTGGCGACTTGTCCAGGGTGTACGCCGCCTTCCGCCCGATTGTAGCTGAGATAGGCTCCAGCGCCCCCCTGTGACCTCAAAAGGGAATAAGCGGTAGAAAATGGATGGATGGAATATAATGTACCCAGAAATAATTTTTAAAATTTTATCTCTTTAAAACACGCTGTAAATAAATGCATATCCTCTGAAAGTAGGTCCTTAAATAGCCATGAACTGGAATATGCACTTTTTAATCAAGATACAATTAAGAAATTAATTAAACTATTTTATGGAATAATAAATGAACACTACACTAGAAATGCAAATGATGCATGTGTTCAGAAATGGATGATGGACTTAAACATTTTAGATGAAAGAGACATATCATGGAATGATATTTGGAAAAATGCCAATAAGCCCTTTAGAAGCATTAAAGATAAGCTGACTCAATTTAAGATGTTGAATAGATTGTATTTTACATCTTCTCAGCTGTTTAAAATTGGTGTAGTAGATAGCAAGTTATGTATGAAGTGTCGGGCAGCTGAGGGAACTCTTGTTCATTTATTGTGGGAATGTCAGAGAATAAAAGAGTTATGGTTGAAAACAACAAAAGTAGCAATCAAATTCCTTAATATAAACATCCCAATGACACTGCAAACTTGTATTCTTGGGGATCTCCATCAATTTAGTAATGTGTCATCAAAGAGTAAAAATGCTTTTCTTTCAATATGCATAATAACAAAAAGGGTAATATTTAAAAAATGGATATACAGTATGTTGATAGTCCAACTCATACTGACTGGTACACACAAGCTATGGAGATGATATCAGTAGAAAAAACTGCATTTAGTTTAGATAATAATGAGTCATATATTGGAATATGGGATCCATTATTTAAATTTGTTTTAACTATTAAATGAACCAAAATATGACTTATTATATCTTTGTGAAAAATATTGGACACAGTGTGTTGTCAAGCTTATGAGATGCGATGCAAGTGTAAGCCACTGTGACACTATTGTTCATTTTTAATTATTTTTTAATTTTTTATTAATGTTTTTAATGATAATATCAATGAGGGATTTTTAATCACTGCTATTTTGAATTTGTTACTAATGTTGATACTGTTGTTGATGGTATTCATTTTTGTTATGCTACTTTTGGATTGTTTCGTGTCATGTTTGTGTGTCCTCAATTGCTCTGTTTATTGCTATTCTGGGTGTTGCTGGGTCGGGTTTGGTTTTGGAGTTGGATTGTATGGTGTTTTTGTGTGTTGTTTTGTTGAATTGATTAATAAATTCATGAAAAAAACACAAAAACCCCCCCCCCAAAAAACAAACAATGGTTGCTGTAGTGGTTCATGTATATTGCTATGATTTCTATAGTAGTTCATGTAGATTACTATGATTGCTATAGTGGTTTGTGTAGATTATTTATATGATCGCTATAGTGGTTCCTGTAAATTTCTATGACCGCTGTAGTGGTTCATGTATTTTTATTACAATCATCTGCGGTGGTTCATGTACAGTCGTGGTCAAAAGTTTACATACACTTGTGAAGGACATAATGTCATGGCTGTCTTGAGTTTCCAATAATTTCTACAACTCCTATTTTTTTGTGATAGAGTGATTGGAGCACCTACTTATTTGTCACAAAAAACATTCATGAAGTTTGGTTCTTTCATGAAATTATTATGGGTCTACTGAAAATGTGACCAAATCTGCTGCGTCAAAAGTATACATACAGCAACATACATGATCAATTTTGGTGATGTAGAAAAGTTACTGTGACGATCTGTCACTTCCTTTGTTTGTTTCCTTTAGGGCTGCGAATCTTTGGGTGTCCCACGATTCGATTCAATATCGATTCTTGGGGTCACGACTCGATTCAAAATCGATTTTTTTCGATTCAACGCGATTCTCGATTCAAAAACGATATTTTCCCGATTCAAAACAATTCTCTATTCATTCAATACATAGGATTTCAGCAGGATCTACCCCAGTCTGCTGACATGCAAGCAGAGTAGTAGATTTTTGTAAAAGGATTTTATAATTGGAAAGGACAATGTTCAACTGATTGCAATAATGTAAATTTGTTTTAACTATTAAATGAACCAAAAATATGACTTATTTTATCTTTGTGAAATTATTGGACAGTGTGTTGTTGTCAAGCTTATGAGATACGATGCAAGTGTAAGCCACTGTGACACTATTGTTCATTTTTTTTTAAATTTTTATAAATGTCTAATGATAATGTCAATGAGGGGTTTTTAATCACTGCTATGTTGAAATTGTAACTAATATTGATACTATTGTTGATAATATTCATTTTTGTTTCACTACTTTTGGATTGTTCTGTGTCGTGTTTGTGTCTCCTCTCAATTGCAGTTCTGAGTGTTGCTGGGTCGGGTTTGGTTTTGGAATTGGATTGCATCGTTATGGTATTGCTATGTATTGTTTTGTTGGATTGATTAATTAAAAAAAAAAATAAATAAATAAATCAGCACTCATCAGTGCTCGAAGATAGCTTTATGTTGGTAACTATTACATGCAAGACTGCTTCCCTCTCTGTTTGGAGTAATAAACTCATCTTGTCCTCCTGGTTCTTGCATCTTGGGGTCACAAAAACTGCAGCCATGCGAGTTCCTAACAGTGTCTTCGAGCAAGACTGGAACCTCGCAACAACCCCTGTCGGCGACGCACAGCCGATGTTTTGGACCGCACAATTCATGAAGGACTTAAAAGCCAAGTTTGTGCTGTCCCAGGCCACAGCAGGCTCGGACCTTCTCCCTCCACCGCCGCCTTCGCTCCTCCCGGCTCAGCCGCCGGTTCTGGATCTCCGACCTGTTCAGCCACCGCCGCCATCTTCCCCGTCGCCTGCTGTGCAACCTCCTGTACCGGCTCCATGCCGATCGCCTGTGTCGGCGCGTCAACCACCGGTTCCCAAACCGCGTCGCACGCCGGTCGCAGCACCACGTCTTACCCCGTTCACGGCACCACGACGACCAACACCGGCTGAGCCCCCAGCACCCGTTCCTGCTCCCACCGTGATGTCCCTCCTGGCCTCCTGCTGGGACTCGGCGAGGGACGTGTCGTTTTCCCTCCTCCTGGCCCCCTTTTGCCCGTCCCGGCGAACCCGGGGACACCGACAACCTGGAACTCCTTCTCCCAGTGGTGGACGGCGTCTGGCAGCCGCCTAGTGGAGGTGGGGGGGCTACTACCGGCAGCGGTGCAGTGAAGCACACGCCGCTGTCATCCCCGCCATCGTCTCCTCTCACGAAGACATCATCGTCTCTGGCGGGCTTTCGCACGGGGCCGCCATCTTCCTGGTCGGCAGAGGATCCACCCACAACAACATCATCATCTCTGGCGGGCTTTCGCAGGGCGCCGCCATCTTCATCGTCGTCAACTCCGCCCATGACGCTGTTGGTGTCATCATCCACCGCTCCTCCCACGACGCTGTCATCGCCGCCGGCCACACGACTTTCTCTTCCTCGGCCAAGAAAGTGGCCGTCTGATGGACTTCCTCCGCGCTATCGACAGCGAGGCGCAGGACCCGGGCATGGACTTTTACAACTGCTCGTGCTCCGGTACCACTCACTTCCGTCTCCTTGTCGGCCACTGACGTGGCCGTTCCGTGGTCACCCGCCTCGCCAGATGCAGCGGCGTTCAACGCGTCGCTGCCACCTGACTCCCTCGCTGGCTGCGGGGACACTTGGCTTGGCGACCCTCCGCCAATTCCTCCCTACGCCCTCCCTTGACTTTTGAACTCTTTCCGTTTTTTTTTCTTGCCGACATCTGGAATCTGTCCCATAGAGGGGGGGTCCTGTGACGATCTGTCACTTCCTTTGTTTGTTTCCTTGTTTTTGTAATTGCTTCCCATCAGTGCTCTTATTTTAGTTTTCACTTCCTGCTTGTCATGCTGAGCACTGTGTTTTTTTCCTCACCTGCCGTTGATTGGCAGCGAGTCCACACCTGCTACCAATCAACATGTGTCCTATTTACTGTATGCCTTGTCTCGAGCACTCATTAGTGCTCAAAGATAGCTTTATGTTGGTAAGTATTACATGCAAGACTGCTTCTCTCTCTGTTTGGAGTAATAAAACTAATTTTACCTGCTCATCGTCCTCCTGGTTCTTGCATCTTGGGGTCACAAAAACTGCAGCCATGCGAGTTCCTAACAGTTACAATCAAATCAAATTAGCTTCATGGCATGGCCTCTTAACTTCATGTGAGTGATTATGATTAATGACACCTGTTGACTTCTCTGATCCCATTTAAAGAGGGCTCATGTGATGCAGTCATTAGACTCGGTTACAAACGTGACAATGTGAAAGTCAAAGGAACTCAGCACAGATCTGAAAAAATGAATCATTGACTTGAACAAGTCAGGAAAGTCACTTGGAGCCATTTCAAAGCAGCTTCAGGCCCCAAGACAATTGTTCGTAAGTATAAAGTGCATGGCACAGTTTTGTCACTGCCACGATCAGGAGGAAAACGCAAACGCAAGCTATTACCTGCTGCTGAGAGAAAATTGGTCAGGATGATCAAGAGTCAACCGAGAACCACCAAAAAGCAGGTCTGCAATATATTGGAAGCTGCTGGAACACAGTTGTTAGTGTCCACAGTCAAGCGTGTTTTGCATCGCATGGACTGAGAGGCTACCATGCAAGAAGGAAGCCCTTGCTTCAGAAACGACACCTTAAGGCTCGTCTAAAGTTTGCTGTTGATCAAACATAAGACCTTCTGTAGCAAAGTTCTGTGGTCAGATGAAACAAAAATTGAGCTGTTTGGCCACAATACCCAGCAATATGTTTGGAGGAGAAAAGGTGAGGTCTTTAATCCCAGGAACACTATACCTACCGTCAAGCATGGTGGTGGTAGTTTAAGCTCTGGGCCTGTTTTGCTGCCAATGGAACTGGTGTTTTACAGAGAGTAAATGGGACAATGAAAAAGGAGGATTACCTCTAAGTTCTTCTGGACAACCTAAAATCATCAGCCCGGAGGTTGGGTCTTGGGCGCAGTTGGGTGTTCCAACAGGACAAGGACCCCAAACACACGTCAAAAGTGGTATAGGAATGGCTAAATCAGGCTAGAATTAAGGTTTTAGAATGGCCTTCCCCAAGTCCTGACAATTGTGAACATGTGGACAATTATGAAGAAATAAGTCCATGTCAGAAAACCAACAAATTTAGCTGAACTGCACCAACAATTCAACCAGAAGCTTGCCAGAAGCTTGCGGATGGCTACCAAAAGCGCCCTATTGCAGTGAAACTTGCCAAGGGACATGTAACCAACTATTAACATTGCTGTATGTATACTTTTGACCCAGCAGATTTGGTCACATTTTCAGTAGACCCATAATAAATTCATAAAAGTACCAAACTTCATGAATGTTTTTTTGACAAACAAGTATGTGCTCCAATCACTCTATCACATAAAAATAAGAGTTCTAGAAATTTTTGGAAACTCAAGACAGCCATGACATTATGTTCTTTACAAGTGTATGTAAACTTTTGACCACGACTGTAGATTACCATGACTGCTAAAGTGATTCATGTATTTTATTTTTTCAGTTTAGTTCAGTTTCAGTTTATTTTGAACATGCATACGATACAATGTAATGCATCACATATTTCCAGTTGTTTCATTACAGCACGTCCGAAAAGGTAGTAGTAAAAAGCTGATCTTATTTAATCCTACCCTTTTTCATACCATAGCAAGTTTTCCCATTTCCTTGTTCTCTCTAACAGAACAGTGAAAAAAATAAAAATAATACTAATATACCATAGTAACTAAACAATATTAAATACATAAATAATCTTTATCTCAAAAGAAAAAAAAAAAAGGGTTCAAGATGTTCATCATAATTATTGTTTTGTGTACTTTGTGAACACTTGTTGTGACGACCTGTCACTTCATTTCTGTTTGTGCTTCCTTGTTTTGTGTTTATTTCCTATCAGTGCTCTTATTATGATTTCCATTTTCTGCACGTGTCCGCTGAGCTGTTTTCCCCTCACCTGCTGCTGATTAGGCAGCCTTGCCACACCTGGTGGTAATAATCAGCAGGCTTCTATTTATGCCTGTCTCGCGCGCTTTTCAGTGCTTGAGGATTGATTTATGTTTGGACCTTACATGCATGACTGCTTCATTTTCTCTTTGAGTGAATTAAAATCATCTTACCTGTTCATCGTCCTCCTGGTTCCTGCATCTTGGAGTCACAAATACTGCAGCCATGCGAGCTCCCGACACTTGTTGATTGAACAGTCTCTTAAACTGAATCATATTGGTGCTTTGTTTGATTTATTTGGTTAATCCATTCCATAATTTAATTCCACATACGGATATGTTAAAGGTTTTAAGTAATGTACGCGCATACAAATGTTTTGAATTAGATTTTCGTCTAAGATTATATTTCTCCTCTTTTGTTGAGAAGAATTGTTGTACATTCTTGGGTAGCATGTTATAATTTGCTTTGTACATCATTTTAATTGTTTGCAAATGCACCAAATCGTTGAATTTCAATATTTGTGATTCAATAAATAAAGGGTTTTTATGTTCTCTATATCCAACATTATGTATTATTCTAATTGATCTTTTCTGTAACACCGTTACTGAATGAAGCGCACATTTGTATTTGTTTCCCCATATTTCTACACAATAACTCAGATATGGTAACACTAGCAAGCAGTAAAGAATATGAAGTGATTTTTGTTCCAGAACATGTTTTGCTTTATTCATTATTGACGTGTTTCTTGCTACTTTATGTTGTATATTTTTTACATGAGGTTTCCAGTTAATTTTATCATCTATTATTACACCCAAAAATGTGGTTTCTTTTACCCTTTCAATATCTACTCCGTCTATTTGTATTTATGTCTATATTTCTCTTCTACTGTTACCGAATAGCATTATTTTAGTTTTACTGAGATTAAAAAATAGTCTGTTTTTGTCAAACCATATTTTTAATTTGTTAATTTCTTCTATTATTTGTATTAGCTTTTGTGTGTTCTCTCCTGAACAAAACACAGTTGTATTAACCGCAAATAATACTAACTTTAAGTCCTTTGTAACTTTACAAATGTCGTTTATATAAAGATTGAACAATTTTCTTCCAAGTATTGATCCCTGAGGTACGCCACAAAATATTTTCAGCTCTGTAGAAGTGTGTTCGCCTATCTTTACGTATTGCTTCCCGTTGGTTAAATAGCTTCTTACCCAGTTCAAGACCATCCTTTTGATTCCATAACTTTCTAATTTGTTCATTAAGATGTTATGATTAATTGTGTCAAATGCTTTTGTTAAATCCATAAACACTGCAGCAGCACATTTTTTGCTATCTATTGCATTGGTGATCTCCATTATTTCGATTAATGCCATTGATGTTGAGATGTTGGCTCTGTATCCGTATTGGTTGTCTGTGAGTGTTTCAATTGTATTCATGAATTTGTCTAAACTGTTGTTAAGAGAAACAGGTCTGTAGTTTGAACTGCAAACTACTACTATTCAGCCTGTTGTTCACTATTCTTTAATTATTTTAAATTGCCTTTCAAATGTCTATTCTTGGTGTTGGATTTTATCAAATAAATGTCCCCCAAAAATGCGATTTATACTCCAGTGCGACGTATATATGTTTTTTTCCTTCTTTATTGTACATTTTCGGCCGGTGCGACGTATACTCCGGAGCGACTTATAGTCTGAAAAATACAGTATATGATTACTACAGTGGTTAATGTTGTTTATTACTATGATTGTTGTAATGGTCCATGTAGATAATCACTATGATTGCTATAAAGGTTCATGGTAATTATTACTATGATTGCTCGTCTAGTGGTCCATGTAGACTTGAGTAGTGTGGAGTGTGTTTTAGGAGGAAGTAGTGTGTGGAAGGACAAGTGTTGAGAGACGACTGTGCAGCAGTGATAGAGACAATAAAACAGAGCCTGAGGACGGCGGCCAACAGCAGCCAATCACACTAATTGAACCAGTTTCTTTCCCTCTGTGTGTGTGTGTGTGTGTGTGAGTGTGAGTGTGAGTGTGTGTGAGTGTGAGTGTGTGTGTGTGTGTGTGTGTGTGTGTGTGTGTGTGTGTGTGTGTGTGCGCGTGTGTGTGCGTGTGTGTGTGTGTTAGCGAGGCCTGACGCAGCAAACACTCATCCACTTTACAAATGTGATTAAATCTTATGCCAGGGAACACTGACTCTCATTGGATCGGCACACACACACACACGCACACACGCACGCACGCACACACACACACACACACACACACACACACACACACACACACACACACACACACACACACACACACACACACACACACACACACACACACACACACACTTGTGTTCATCAAGTTGTAAAGTCCTCAGCGTATGCTTGTCTTTCAGATTTTGGGACTTGAAGAGTGACCCTGCTCTTATTGGTACTGTGGACCACCACTCAGAGTTTGTGTGTGGGCTGGACTTCAACCTTCACGTCCCTCAACAGGTGTGCTACTGTCAGCTAACTTTAGTCATACACATAGCATACATTTAGCATAGTGATAAAGAACACACATCCAAGGGGTGATAAACCCTCAGGACTCAATTGGTTTCCATGCAACCATTCACAGGCCTGTGTGAATGATACATTATTGGCTAAAAAGCAAGTGAATGTTTGTGTGAAGTGTATTTGTTGTTACACCTGTAGTCTAGTATGTTTAATTCACAACACACTCACTTTCTCAGATGTGGCCATATATGTGTGTGATGGATCACCCTCTTTGCCCACACACGCACACACACACAGTTTCCAGACTGTATTGAAGTGATAAATGTTGTCAGGTCTCCAGAGAGTTCATGTACTAACTGTGTGTGCGCGTGTGTGTACGTGCTGTCAAGGGTCATGTGACAAAGCTTTGTGCTCATGTACGTGATCAGGTGCTGGACTGTTCCTGGGACGAAACGGTGAAAATCTACACGCCAACATGTCTGACTGCTGCCACGACCGGGGCACGCCCACACTGATGTCATGTGACCTCCTGAGGCTGAGATCCAACACGGACATAGTCAATTTTGTGTGACGTCACAGACATGTCTTCATGGAGGCGAATGTCCAATGAGGATACTTGTCACTGTAAACTAAGATTGTAGAGTAATATTACAGACTACCGTATTTTCCGCACTATAAGGCGCACCTAAAAACCACAAATTTTCTCAAAAGCTAACAGTGCGCCTTATAACCCGGTGCGCTTTATTACGATTAATTTTCACAAAGTTTCGATCTCGCAACTTCGGTAAACAGCCGCCATCTTTTTTCCCGGTAGAACAGGAAGCGCTTCTTCTTCTACGCAAGCAACCGCCAAGGAAAGCACCCGCCCCCATAGAACAGGAAGCGCTTCACCCGCCCCCGGAAGAAGAAGAAAAAACGCGCGGATATCACCGTACGTTTCATTTCCTGTTTACATCTGTAAAGACCACAAAATGGCTCCTACTAAACGACAAGGATCCGGATCATAAAAAGACGCAATCTCTCCATCCGCACACGGATTACTACCGTATTTCACAGCAACTGATATTCCTGTGAACTGCACTGTGGAACGGGAGCACGTACGGTGAATATTCGCACCACAGGGAATGAGGAGTCATCCTTCACTGTGGTTCTAGCTTGCCATGCTAACTTCCACCCATCCAAAAGAGACCTTTCCAGCCGGCGTCATCATAAAAGCTAACTCGAAGGGATGGATGGATGAAGAAAAGATGAGCGAGTGGTTAAGGGAAGTTTACGCGAAGAGGCCGGGTGGCTTTTTTCACACAGCTCCGAAGGCGAACACACCTTCACTAAGACGGGCAGATAGCGCCGGTCGACATACGCCAACATCTGCCAGTGGATCGTAAATGCCTGGGCAGATAGTTTCGGTCACAACTGTGGTCCGAGCTTTCCGGAAGGCAGGATTCACAGAACTGCTGCACAACAACAGCGACACTGAATCCGATGACTTCGACGAGGCGGAGCCGGCCATTTTTGGATCCCACGCTTGCGCAACTTTTCAATTCGGACACAGAAGACGAAGAATTCGAAGGATTTACGAATGAAGAATAACTTCAGAAGGTGAGCGCTATGTTTATTTTGTGTGTTGTGACATTAACGTTCGAGCAATATTATGTTGCTATTTATTGCTCTACACCATTTTGAATTTTACTATGTTTGTGATTGCACATTTGCGTACATTTTGGGACAGAGTTGTTAGAACGCTGGTTTTCAATATATTATTAAAGTTTGACTGAACTATCTGACTGTTTTTTTGACATTCACTTTAGCGCAGCGTTTTTTTGACATTCACTTTAGCGCAGCGTAGGCGCGGCTTTTAGTCCGGGGCGGCTTATTGGTGGACAAAATTATGAAATATGTAATTCATAGAAGGTGCGGCTAATAATCCGGTGCGCCTTATAGTGCGGAAAATACGGTAAGTGTAGAACAGAGTATATTGTTAGTACATGTTGTACAATGTTAAAGTATTACAGTGTGTAAGGTGTAGTACATGGAAGTATAGAATGTAGTATAATTGGATAGTGAGAGTGTTTGATTTTTCTAGTAAATGTGTCTACTAATCTTTTGCTGCTAATTGGATTCTAGCAGCTGCTTGATAAGACCCCCACCCCTGAACCCCCCTCGTGGCCTTAAAGTGATTTTATGATGGTTAATTGTGATAATGTTATAAAACCTTTATAAATATTTATAATAATCAAATAGGTCATCCATTTTGTTTCTACTTTCGTTCTTCTGCTCATGAGCCCCCCAGCAAACCAGGGGATTCCCTCCTCCTTTTCACTCTTCACGTTTTTCCTCTTGAATTGCGCGTGCTGGTGGAGAGCGACGTGAGCGCGCTTCCTTGGAAGGGTTCCCCCTCCGCCCCCCGCCCCCCGCCCCCCGCCCCCCGCCCCCGCACCTCTGCGCTCCCAGCTCCGTGCGCGACGCCTCCCTCCGTCAGACGAGAAGTTGCGCGCGGCCATGGACGTGCTCAGGAAGCGCTTGCTGGGCATCAGCGTGGCCGTCGCGCACGGTGTCTTCTCTGGCACGCTGAACATCCTGCTGAAGTTCCTGATCAGCAACTTGCACTTCCGCTTCCTCACGCTCATCCAGCTGTGTACGTGCAGCACGGCTGCGCTCGGCCTGGAGGTCCTGAGGAGGACCGGAAGGGTCTCCATCCCCCCCTTCAGCCTGCGCCTCTCCAAGGTAACATCTCCCACTTCTAAAACTTATATCTTCCCAACTTCATGCCAACTAACTAACCAATTGATTGACTGATTGATTGATTTGCAACTCGCTCATCAATATGCTGCCAATCACCAGCACTGACTAAGATGAGAGAAGCGGTCAGTCAATCCCCAAAAGCTGTCATCAAAGTGTGCGTGCGCAAGTGATGACGAAATTGACAAGTTGATGATATTTAACTTTGAAATGTTGATGCTATGAGTTTGCCAATGAGAGTATTTTATAATACAAATTTGCCAACTTCTTAGCGTGGATACTAATATGTTAACATCCAGCTAACCGCTAGGGGGAGCCGTGCTTTAACGCTGGGTTGATTGTGTAGGAGTTTGCTCCGGTGTGCATCCTGTCCACGCTGCAGTCCACGCTCACCTTGTGGTCTCTGCGGGGTCTCAGTCTTCCAATGTACGTGGTCTTCAAGCGCTGCCTGCCCCTCTTCACGCTCTCCATCGGCGTCTGCGTCCTCAAGAACGGGGTGCCCTCCCCGGGCGTTGTGACTGCCGTGCTCATCACTACGGGGGGCGCTGCGCTGGCTGGTAAGCGTCACCGTCACGTCACACCTGCATGACATCATCAACTGCGTGGAGGTTGAGTTTTGATACTCAGTATCATGATGACACTGTAACCATACTCAAAAACGTAGTAAATGTTACTGCCTTATACCGCTGCTAAATTAATCGTTTCTAATTAGTAGTTCATATTTAGTCGTAACTTAACTAATTTATTAATGAACTAAGTTACTTATATTAACTAATAATAATTACTATTATTATTACTAATTATACATTGGTTGAATCTATTAATATATATTATAGGTACTATGAATTAATGGTAGTAGTATATTGATCTGATTTACCTAATTAAGAGTAATTATTTAACGTTAGTTAAATGAGTCAGAAATACCACTGAGTCAACTGTTGTGACATTGTTACACTTGACATCATCTCCTGTATGACATTGTCCCCTGTGTGACGTTAATACCTGATTGATGTCATCACCTGTATAACATCATCACTTTTATGACATTGTCACCTGCGGGACGTTATTTCCTGTGTGACGTCCCCACCTGTAAAACATCATTGTCACCTGTGTGACGTTACAACCTGAGTGATGTCATCACCTGTATAACAATATCACCTGTGTAACATCATCTATTATATGATGTTGTCACCTGTATGATGTCACCTGTGTGACGTTATTACCTGTGTGAAGTCCCCACCTATATAACATTGTCACCTGTATTGCGTCATCACATGTGTGACGTCCTCACCTGTAAAACATCATCACCTACATGGCGTTGTCACCTGTGTGACGTTACAACCTGAGTGATGTCATCATCTGTATAACATTATCACCTGTGTAACATCATCTATTATATGATGTTGTCACCTGTGTGACGTTATTACCTGTGTGAAGTCCCCACCTATATAACATCGTCACCTGTATTGCGTCATCACCTGTGTGACATTGACACCTTTATGACATTGTCACCTGTATGACATCGTCACCTGCATTACGTCGCCACCTGTATAAATCACATTGTCACCTGTATGACATCATCACCTGTGTGACATCGTCACCTGTAAGAGTCATCATTTGCGTGACGTTGTCAAATGCACAAATAACATTGTCACCTGTATGACGTCATCACCTGTGCGACATCATCACCTGTATGACGCTGTCACCTATGGAGCCAGAACGCTGCCAGTAAGATTTTCTATCGGAAAAAAACATTGACATTGTAGAAAAAGTTGTAATGGCACCGCAACAAGCTTTGGCAACAAATGAATACAAAACATTATAATAATACAATATTTTTGGTGAATGTTGTCGTTGACGATATTCATATTTTTGTACAGTTTGTTTGTGTGTTTCAAAGGTTTTTATGATTGCTTCTTTTTTTTACGATTTTGTTTCTTTTTTACGGCATGAAAATAATAACAGTGTTTTATTATGAGTGGCAGGCGCCTGTGGGTGGGGCAGAGGTGGGTAGAGTAGCCAGAAATTGTACTCAAGTAAGAGTACTGTTACTTTAGAGATTTATTACTCAAGTAAAAGTAATGAGTAGTCACCCAAATATTTACTTGAGTAAAAGTAAAAAGTATGTTGTGAAAAAACTACTCACTGATATATATATATATATATATATATATATATATATATATATATATATATATATATATATATATATATATATATATATGATATGTGTGTGTATGTTACTCATCAGTTACTCAGTACTTGAGTAACTGATATATATATATATATATATATATATATATATATATATATATATATATGATATGTGTGTGTATGTTACTCATCAGTTACTCAGTACTTGAGTAACTGATATATATATATATGTGTGTGTGTATGTTACTCATCAGTTACTCAGTACTTGAGTAGTTTTTATATATATATATACACATACATTGATATATACAGTATATCATTTATATTTATTTATTTTGCCGTTTTTGTTTACATGTTAAAGGTGTTTTACTGAATGTACTTGAGTAGTTTTTATATATATATATATATATATATATATATATACACATACATTGATATATACAGTATATCATTTATATTTATTTATTTTGCCGTTTTTGTTTACATGTTAAAGGTGTTTTACTGAATATACATGCATGTTTAACACATATAGATTCCTTTCTTTCATGAAGACAAGAATATAAGTTGGTGTATTACCTGATTCTGATGACTTGCATTGATTGGAATCCTGACAGCAGTGCTTAACGTCCACGTTTTCAAATGCAGGAGAAAAAAAGTTCCTCCTTTCTGTCTAATACCACATGAAAGCGGTTGGTTTTTGGTATCTTATTTGTCCAGCTTCCATATTCGTTTTCACACACTTTACAAGAAATACATTGGCGGCAAATTCCGTAGCTTGCTAGCTTGTTTGCGCTGGCTTTCGGAGACTCTTATTTTGAAAGCGCAGGCGCGATGGAGCGGCACTTTTATTGTGAAGACAGGAACTGTGCAGTCAGTCTTTAGGCTTGTGACGGGATGTACGTTTGAAATAAAAAAGTGTCTTTTTTCCTTCACACTTTTGATTGATTGATTGAAACTTGTATTAGTAGATTGCACAGTACAGTACATATTCTGTACAATTGACCACTAAATGGTAACACCCCAATAAGTTTTTCAACTTGTTTAAGTCAGGTCATGTGACCGCCTGGCTCTGTTTGATTGGTCCAACGTCACCAGTGACTGCATCTGATTGGTGGAACGGAGTCAAACGTCACTAGTGACTGCATTTTATTGGTGGAACGGAGTGAAACATCACCAGTAACGCAGGCACTTTGAAGGTCTGTCTGACAGACCAAAACAAACAAAGCGTGCATTAACAGATCGATAAAAATTAGTAGCGAGTAGCGAGCTGAATGTAGATAAAAGTAGCGGAGTAAAAGTAGCGTTTCTTCTCTATAAATATACTCAAGTAAAAGTAAAAGTAAGTTGCATTAAAACTACTCTTAGAAGTACAATTTATCCCAAAAGTTACTCAAGTAGATGTAACGGAGTAATTGTAGCGCGTTACTACCCACCACTGGGGTGGGGCTTATAACAAATTGACCTGAAATCAGTTTTACTGCATTGTACAAACACCGTAGAAGAAGAAAGGAGGTCCATCCATCCATCCATCCATATTTTACCGCTTATCCCTTTCGGGATCGCGGGGGGTGCTGGAGCCTACCAATGACGTCTAAATGAAGTGTAAAAGTTATATGCAGTGACGTGCGGTGAGGTTCATGGCTGGTGAGGCACTGACTTCATCACAGTCAGATTTACAAACATATGAACCCTAAAGAGTATCTTATTCACCATTTGATTGGCAGCAGTTAACGGGTTATGTTTAAAAGCTCATACCAGCATTCTTCCCTGCTTGGCACTCAGCATCAAGGGTTGGAATTGGGGGTTAAATCACCAAAAATGATTCCCGGGTGCGGCGCCGCTGCTGCCCACTGCTACCCTCACCTCCCAGGGGGTGATCAAGAGGATGGGTCAAATGCAGAGGACAAATTTCACCACACCTAGTGTGTGTGTGACAATCATTGGTACTTTAACTTAACTTTAACTTTACACATACAAACTGTAGCACACAAAAAAGCACATTTAATAAAAAATACGTTATTATGGTCTTACCTTTACTTATAAATGAAGTCCATGCGCCGCTCCTTCTGAACAAAAGCATCGATAACTTGTTTATAGAAGTCTTCCTTATCTTTCTTCAGTTATAAAAGTCTCTCTGTATCGATGGAGATGATCCTTTAATTATTACCTCCTGCTTCGATTGAAAGTCCAGTTTAGAAAACTGTTCTGCCCTCACTATATGTGTTGAGGTTATACAGCTTGGCAGACAGCTAACAACCAATCCAGGACGTTCTAATAAAGTTCCAAAGCAGATGAATCCATTTAGGCTCTTTATTGTTGTTGATCTTGCTTTGTCTTGCACTTGACTTTTATTAATTTTTTTGTAAAACTGAAATACACACAATGACAATGTATAAGCTATATAATTCAATCAACACACTGAAATGCAGCTCCACACAAATACACAGCACCACCATCAAACAAACACTGCTGAGTGTTGAAACTATTTGTATGGTGGAAATGCAGCCATTTTAAGTCCTCAAACATCCATTAAATTTGTGCAGAAAAATCGTTTTTTAATACACATCTTACTATCAAATGTAGCCACTTTCCACCTTCATATTGAGCCACATAAACAAGTTAAACAGTTTACTTACAGACTTATCTTTTCCAAGGCTTGTAAGAGGTAACACAACTTGTCTACTTCTTATTGTCTCATGAAATGAACTAACATCGTAAACCGGAAGTGCCCAAACTGATGAGGCGCAGCATTTTCCCATCGCCACAAGGTGTCAGTAATAGTCCGCAATCAAACGGGCATAACAAAAACTGTTTTATTTTAGATATGTAATCCTCCATGTTAAAAGTTCAGGCGAGAGGAAAAAATAAACGATCGCTGCTAACTGTTGCTGCTTGTTGTCACTTCTTCTGCAGCCGAGTAGTCGCAAGAATGATCTCTGGGATCACTAGCGCCCTCTACCACCAGGAGGCGGGATTACTGCGAGCCTCACCCAGTGCATTTTTTTTGCAGCCGTTTTATGATTGCTCAGCACAAGAAATACGCTACACACATACAGTTGTTGACAAAATACACTGTACATTATATACCTCAGCTAACTAAACTATGGAAATGTATAATATAATTCATATAGCAATACGGCCTCACTGCACAGCAGGTCAGCAGTTAGCTGAGTCATTGCGCAATCCATGGCGAGGCTCAACTGGCTGGTGACTCACCGCAAGTCTCTTCTCAGTATTTGAACGGCAAATGTGAAAATTCAGCGATTTTGAATACAATTAATCTAAAACTGGTGAAGTTAAATGGAAAATAACTTTATAGTATAATCACTGGATACATATAACAATTTAATTAATTTTTTTTCTATTTACATTTTTTTCTTTCCATGATGGCACGTGAGGCCCCGCCTCACCTGCCTCCCCTGACTGCACGTCAATGGTTATATGACATATCTGTGTTAACCTAACAATACTTTGAGGATGTACTATATACATTTTTTTAATTATCCATGATTTACTAGATATTGCCGTGATATTTGGCGAAACTCCTTATGGAACAATACTTTGTTACATTTCCAAGTGGAGAGAAAAGAGCGACTTTAAAATGTAACTTTTTCATTTAAAACATTTAAACCCAGACATGTAAAGCTTGGTGTGATTTGTGTTAAAATACGAGACTTATACTATCGTAATGTTGAGCAACCTCCGGCGGCTCTTCCACTTGTTCCCCCGGGATGGAGCCATCATATCCAGGCTGTAGAGACACTTTCATGCACGGAACTTTTTTCAGTTTGAAAGTAAAACCTTACATCTGATCTATCTTTTTCTTTCTATGTTTACACCTAAATAGGTGGACTCATGTCTTATTGTGTGTCTTGTTATGTATTGTAAAGTATTATTTGGACTTGTATAAACAATGCGCTGAAACTACCGCTATTGTGAATAATTTCCTGCCTTAATTGCAAATAATACAAAATAGGAGTATACATTCAGATATCCTAAATGATATTCCACATAATATTCACATGTACATTTGGAAAGTGCAACCTACAACGTATTTTTAAAACATCAACTGCTATAGAGCTGAGGGATTATTTAAAATTAATTTCAAAAATAGGCTGGACTTTTAGAGGAGACATTTCTATTAACACTGCAATAAGGTGGCGACTTGTCCAGGGTGTACCCCGCCTTCCGCCAGGATGCAGCTGAGATAAGCTCCAGCACCCCCCCGGGTCCCCGGAAGGGACAAGCGGTAGCAAATGGATGGATGAATGAATTTCTATTAACAATCACATTAAAAAAATCTTTAAAAATAATATCTGAGTAGTACTTTGTGATGTTGCTGTATGTAATTCAGAAAGACAAAGGAGATCTCTGCCTTTGTGGAACATCTGGACTTCCTTCACAGGTGTGTCTCTGAGAGGACATCCAACTACATTTTATTGAAAAAAATAAACAGTCATATAATAAATCCTCTGCGATGAGGTGGCGACTTGTCCAGGGTGTACCCCCCCTTCCGCCCGATTGTAGCTGAGATAGGCTCCAGCGCCCCCGCGACCCCAAAGGGAATAAGCGGTAGAAAATTGATGGATGGATAATAAATCCTCCATAAATTATCATAACTAATAAATATGAGTACTTGCTTTAAAGTTATTTTATTTGCTGTGTAAAGAGATTTTATACATAGTAATACATTAAACATGTAATAAATAACAGAAATACATCCTAATAACCTTTTAGTGCTGAAATCAACTGCATATATAGAAACAATTGTGAAAGTAACAAAGTTGACCAGAGTGCTTTACAAAGTAGTCAAAGAGTAATAAAGTAGCTGACTGTATCATGTTTACAAATACAAGACTTCTCTCTGAGGAGGAGAGGAATCTGCTGACAGCAACACATTCAGTTCTACTCAAGATAAATGTAAACAACAACTTTTGCTTCATAATTTCATATTTTGAAGCGTTTCAAAACTTGATTTAGATGCCCTCGGTCCTCCTTTCTTCCTCTAAGGCAGGGGTCACCAAACTGCGGCCCGCCAGCGTCCAAAATCCGGGCCGCGGGAAGTACCAAGTTTAAAAATATATATATATATTATTATTTTTTTAACTGTAATTTAAAAAAATCTGTCCTTTCTAATCCATTTTCTACCGCTTGTTATCTCTAAGGTGTTTTACTTGCATGCCCAAATCCAGTAAAACTACTTCTGGGTAAACTTGTTGTAAGCGCCCGCCCCTCATGCTAAAACACTGACATTTTGAAACTGTAAAAAAAAAGAAAAGAAGCGAAACCGAAAAAAATAAACTAAATCGTAAAAAAGAGAAGCGATCATCAAAGCCTTTGAAACACACGAAAACAATAAAAGTGTACAAAAATATCAATATCGGCATCGAAAACATCCACAAAAAACATTGTCTTTTTTCAATGTTTTGTTGCCAAAACCTGTTTCGGTGCCTATACAACTTTTTCTACAATGTCAATCTTTTTTTTTCCGATACCAAATCTTACTGGCAGTGTTCTGACTGCATCGTCACCTGTATGACATCGTTACCTGTATGACATCATCACCTGAGTGACATCTTCACCTGTGTACCGTCAGCATGCATAAGATGTGTCATGTCTGTGTGATCATGTTTTGTTTTAGTCATGTTCGGTTTTGTTTTTGGACTTTTTGTGCACTTTTGTTTGTTTTGTCACCATAGCAACCATTAGTTTTCACCTGTCACATCACGCATCTGTTTCACGTTTTGAGTCACGCACCTGTTTTCACTAATCATGTCTGTAGTATTTAAGTTCATTGTTTTCAGTTTGTCTTTCTGGCGACATCCCACATTTATGCTCTGCACATTCCTGACACTTGTTTTCATGTCCATCGTTCATGCTGCTCCTTTAGTCCATGCCAAGTAAGTTTTTGTTTATTAATGCCACAGTTAGTGTGTTTCATTGTTCACAGTTTCTGCCTTTGTGCTATAGTCTTTTTGGTTTCATAGTTTGTTCTCTGCCACTGTGCGCGCTTTTCGTTTGTATTTTTTAGATAGTAATAAATTATGTACTCACATTCCCGTCTCGCCCGAGCCAACTTTCCGTTGCCTTCTGGAAAAACTAAACCCAAGGACCAAGTCATGACAAGATGTAGTTTTAAGATGTGTAGGTTGTTGTTGTTAAATTCCTAATCGAGTTTCTCCTTGGTGCATCAGGAGCAGGAGACCTGAGCGGCGACCCATTCGGTTATGTGACAGGTGTTCTGGCAGTCATCATCCACGCCTCCTACCTGGTTGTGATCCAGAAGACCAGCGCAGACAGCGAGCACGGACCGCTCACGGCACAGTATGCCATCGCCATCATGGCCACTCCCGTAAGGCGCACATACACCGCCGCCGATCACGTGCACCTCCTGACCGCTGACTTCCTGTGTGTGCAGGTGCTGCTGGTGTGCGGCCTCATTTCCACGGACGTTATCAACATGTGGTCGTACGACGGCTGGAGCGACACCCGCGTGGCCACCATCTTCTTCTTCAGCGTGGTCATCGGCTGCGCCATGAACTTCACCACCTACCACTGCACCTACATCAACTCTGCCGTCACCACCAGCTTTGTGGGCGTGGTCAAGAGCATCGCCACCATCACAGTGGGCATGCTGGCCTTCAATGACGTAGCGCCCACCGCCTTGTTTGTGGGCGGAGTCGTGGTCAACACGGTGGGCTCCATCACGTACTGCGTGGTCAAGTTCGTTGAGACCAAGAAGAAGAGCTCCTACGAGGACCTGGAAGGCGACGGAAAGGACGCGTTGCCCCCTGCTGCTGAGCCTCACCAACAGACGCCCGCGCTCCACACTGAGGGACACGATCCCCACGTCGAGAACCCGGAGGGCGAGGGAGCGCCACCGGACTGGGCGCCGGGGGTCGCCCTGGGAGATGGAGCAGGGGGCGTCATGACGGACGAGGAAGTTGTGGAGATGCAGAGGGAGCACCTTCACAAGGAGGGCGCCACCCCCGGGAGGACGGCGAGCAACTACGTCGGCGTGTGGCGCTCTCTCACAAGCCTGCAATTCTTCAAGAAGAACACCCTGATTGCCAACATGGAGCAGCAGAGTCCCTGAGGGCGGGCGGGGCTACGACACCTCCTGTGAAGTTAGCATTAGCAGTGCTAACACATGCGCCTCGTGTTAGCCACACGCTAACCTACATGTAGCATGATGATAAATAAAAACCAGGCTGTAACTAAGACAGCCAAATCAGAAACCCTCGTTAGCATGCACTAGCCATGAAGATGCTAATACCTTTGTACGATTGATTGTTTATATGTTTGGTGTGGTCCTGTGATGCTTCTCTTAAAAAGTTAGCCGAGCTCAGCATCAGCACATTTTCGCATGCGTGTTCAATAGAAACACAAAGTTCAGCTCAGGAACTTTTATTTTGACGCTGACAGGAAGTAACATGACGTTAAAAGACGTCTGATCGGGACAGCCCCACTGCCCCCGAGGCAACAGGCCACCGCAGTCAGTGGCGAAGAACGAAGAAGATGAGTGTTTGTGGCCGTCCTCGACTAATGTCAGAAAGCGTGTTAGCATCTAGCGCGCTAACAGACGTCGACACATAAAACCATACTTGCCAACCTTGAGACCTCAGAATTCGGGAGATGGGGGGGGGGGGGGTTTGGTGGTAGCGGGGGGTGTATATTGTAGGGTCCCGGAAGAGTTAGTGCTGCAAGGGATTCTGGGTATTTGTTCTGTTGTGTTTATGTTGTGTTACGGTGCGGATGTTCTCCCAAAATGTGTTTGTCATTCTTGTTTGGTGTGGGTTCACAGTGTGGCGCATATTTGTAACAGTGTTAAAGTTGTTTATACGGCCACCCTCAGTGTGACATGTATGGCTGTTGATCAAGCATGCCTTGCATTCACTTATGTGTGTGCTAAAGCCGCATATATTATGTGACTGGGCCGGTACGCTGTTTGTATGGTGGAAAAGCGGACGTGACGACAGGTTGTAGAGGACGCTAAAGGCAGTGCCTTTAAGGCACGCCCTCAATGTTGTTGTCCGAGTGGAAATCGGGAGAATGGTTGCCCCAGGAGATTTTCGGGAGGGGCACTGAAATTCGGGAGTCTCCCAGGAAAATCGGGAGGGTTGGCAAGTATACGTAAAACATGTTATAAACAAGTTTTGTTTGCGTGGGCTCCTGTAAGCGGCACACTCTCCTGGCTTCAGGCGTCACATCACAAACAAATGACAACATAGAAGTCTTCATATTGACTACTATTGATCCCCCCCCCTCTCATTTAATGCTGCAAGAAACGCCACATGTCCCTGAGACACGAGACACGCTTCACTGATACGCAGTGAGGAGGTGATAATGACTAGCAGGAAGTTCTCCTGGATCCCTTCAGGAAAAAGAAATAAGCGACAGCACGCTCGCGACTCCTTTTACTCGACTCGCGAGACAAAGACTCGCTTGGACAAAATGTGACACTTGATGATTGCCTAAAAAAAAAACACATTCAATGATTGACACCCTGACAAAAGCATATTATTTCAATTGGAAGAAATATAATTATATCAATGTTGATATGAGATGTATTCTTCGACGTCACCAGCAGCAATTGCGTGTGTGTTTGTTTGTGTGTGCGTTTATAAATGCGTGTTCATGTGTGTGTAAATGTGTGTGTGTGTGTGTGCGTGTGTGCAGCATGTTGAAGGATAAAATAAATCCAAAAGTACCAAAAACCGAAATGTTCACCTCACTTCTTTAAACTGTGTGTGTGTGTGTGTGCGCGCTGACTCAGCACTTTACTGCTGCAGCGCCTCCACGTGCACCTCACTCACGTAATGGCACCATTTTAGGTTTAATGGCGGCCGTGAGAGGACAGGCGGCGTTTACCTCGTCATTCACGCTGCAGCACACCCCATTCCAGCATGATGATGACCTCTGACCTGACCTGGAGCACACACCCACCTTCTTCCTCTTGATTGTCGAGAAACGCCTTTCTGTCACACACACGCACGTGCACCCACACACGCGCACACAAAGGCGCGCGGGCACACGCACGTGCACCCACTCACTCGTACACACACACACACAAGCTTAGTTGTCTCCCTGCACTATTCAGAATAATATTATATTTATGAAACTGGACAATTATTAATTATTTATGTAAAAATCATATTTGTTATTTAATAATAATAATTATAATAATTCAAAAATATATATAATATATATAAATATATAATATTAAAAAACAATATTACAAAGATTCAAGTATGGTGTAATGCTGTATGTTTGATGATGACGATGATAATAATGTACAGTAAGTTGCGACGTGACTCCAAATGAAAAGTCAAAGAATTAAGTTTTTATTGTTTATTCGAAGTATAGTTTTTGGAAAACAAAAAACTCTCACTTTAAATGAGTTTTGTTTCCCTCTCATGTCTCAGTACGTTACTGCATTGCCGTGTTCTCTGTGTGGAAACACTGTCCTCTAGTGGACATTTGAGTACATTGCAGGGACAACACACATGTAACACACAAGCACACACACTTGCGTGTCTAAAGGTTCCTGCCAGTCTTCTTCTTCTTCTTCTTGGCTTCTTTTTTGGAGGGCCTGGCTGGAGGGGGCGTGGCCTCAGAGGTGGACAGGGCCTCAGCTTCTACCGTCTGCTTTAGGTTATCAGTCTTGGTAACCACTATGACCTCAGGAGCTTCATTGTGAACCACCTCTGGTTCTGGTTTTGATTCAGACTCTGGTATAAGTTCTGGTTCTGATATTGCTTCTATGTCGACTCCTGGTTCAGATTGTGGTTCTCCTGCTGGTTGTGGTTTCATTTCTGTTTCTGGTTTTGTTTCTACTTCTGGTTTTGCATCTATGTCTGGTTCTGGTTTAGTTTGTAGGTCTCCTTGTGGTTCTGGTTTCATTTCTGTTTCTGGTTCTGTTTCTACTTCTGGTTTTGCATCTATGTCTGTTTCTGGTTTAGTTTGTAGGTCTCCTTGTGGTTCTGGTAGTGGTGGGGTCTCTTCAGACGTCTGTTCATGGTCTTGGTGATGACCTTTGCTGCTAAACAGCGTGAAGGTGGAGGCCACAAGGTCTTGGTTGGGGTCCAAGACCTTGTCTTTGTCTTCTCGGTCGACGCCGTGAGACGCCATCAAAGCGTCGGCAAACTCCTGCAGCTTGGCTTGCTCCACTCTCAGGCGCTCCATGTCCTCTGTTAGTGCCATCTCGGGCGTCACCACAGTAGCTCCACCTTCGTCCGGGTGGAGTGTCATGTCCTTTGAGGAGGGGCCGTCTTTAGCTTGACGGACCTCTTTGATCTTAGCGTAAAGAACCTTTCTCTCGTCCTGAAGGACACGACACAACTTCTCCAACTTGTGGATCGTTTGGACAAACGTCTCGTACTCTTTGCCCTTCTCGGCTCTCTGCATCAGCGTTGAACAGAAATTGTGATTAAGTGGTGTTACAAGGGAATGTCTCAAAAGCACGGAACAGCTTGTCTTCTTCATGATGCTAAGGTATACTGTGCTAAAGTACTAGAATGCCAACTCCTAAGGCACTAATGTGCTTTGGTGTTAATGTCCTAATGTGCTAAGGTTAAGGTGTATTATGTGAGGTGTATTCTTGCCCTGATGTGGGATTTGAGTCGAGGATGTCGTTGTGGCTTGTGCAGCCCTTTGAGACACTTGTGATTAAGGGCTATATAAATAAACTTTGATTGATGAAGGTGCTTAAGTGCTAAGTTACCAATGTGCTACTGTTTTAATATGCTATGGTAAAGGTGGTAAAGTGCTAACTGCTAAGGTTTTGGGGTTGCGGGGGGTGCTGGAGCCTATCCCAGCTGCATTCGGGCGGAAGGCGGCGTACACCCTGGACAAGTCGCCACCTCATCACAGAGCCAACACATATAGACAGACAACATTATGTCGATGATTTCACTAATGATGACATCATCTGATTAAAGATGTCATTGGTCATGATGTCAATGATGATGATGATGATGTCACTAATGAGGATGTCTTTAAGGTGTAAGAGGGAGGGGCGGGGCTGAAGAAGCTTAAAGGGGAACATTATCACCAGACTTATGTAAGCGTCAATATATACCTTGATGTTGCAGAAAAAAGACCATATATTTTTTCAACCGATTTCCGAACTCTAAATGGGTGAATTTTGGCGCTTTTCTAATATTCGCTCTCGGAGCGATGACGTCACAACATGGCGTCACATCAGGAAGCAATCCGCCATTTTCTCAAACACCGAGTCAAATCAGCTCTGTTATTTTCCGTTTTTTCGACTGTTTTCCGTACCTTGGAGACATCATGCCTCGTCGGTGTGTTGTCGGAGGGTGTAACAACACGAACAGGGACGGATTCAAGTTGCACCAGTGGCCCAAAGATGCGAAAGTGGCAAGAAATTGGACGTTTGTTCTGCACACTTTACCGACGAAAGCTATGCTACGACAGAGATGGCAAGAATGTGTGGATATCCTGCGACACTCAAAGCAGATGCATTTCCAACGATAAAGTCAAAGAAATCTGCCGCCAGACCCCCATTGAATCTGCTGGAGTGTGTGAGCAATTCAGGGACAAAGGACCTCGGTAGCACGGCAAGCAATGGCGGCCGTTTGTTCCCGCAGACGAGCGAGCTAAACCCCCTATCGACCCTAGCTTCCCTGGCCTGCTGACATCAACTCCAAAACTGGACATATCAGCTTTCAGGAAAAGAGCGCGGATGAGGGTATGTCTACAGAATATATTAATTGATGAAAATTGGGCTGTCTGCACTATCAAAGTGCATGTTGTTGCCAAATGTATTTCATATGCTGTAAACCTCGTTCATAGTTGTTAGTTTCCTTTAATGCCAAACAAACACATACCAATCGTTGGTTAGAAGGCGATCGCCGAATTCGTCCTCGCTTTCTCCCGTGTCGCTGGCTGTCTTGTCGTTTTCGTCGTTTTCGCTTGCATACGGTTCAAACCGATATGGCTCAATAGCTTCAGTTTCTTCTTCAATTTCGTTTTCGCTACCTGCCTCCACACTACAACCATCCGTTTCAATACATTCGTAATCTGTTGAATCGCTTAAGCCGCTGAAATCCGAGTCTGAATCCGAGCTAATGTCGCTATAGCTTGCTGTTCTTTCCGCCATGTTTGTTTGTGTTGGCTTCACTATGTGACGTCACAGGAAAATGGACGGGTGTTTATAACGATGCTTAAAATCAGGCACTTTGAAGGTTTTTGGAGGGATATTGCGTGATGGGTAAAATTTTGAAAATAGTTCGAAAAATATAATAAGCCACTGGGAACTGATTTTTAATGGTTTTACCATTCTGAAATTGTGACAATGTTCCCCTTTAAAGAGGCCAACAGGAAGTGATTGATGAAGAAGGAGCATATTGTCCAACACAACAATCTATCCCACAAGGATGGGCTGAACACCACACGTCCTTCTTTACAACAGCAAATGTAAGGCGGGATCACCTTCTCTAAAGCAATCACATTTCTGATTGCTTCTAATTGGCTCCCTCTGTTGCTCTTCGCTTCCTGTTGCGGCTAATGAAGGCTGCACGCCGCTTCTCATGAGCTACATGCTAGTGCTACGTGCTGAAGTGCATGAAGGTTTAATTTTCATGAATGATGACGGCAATAGGAATGGTCACGGGAGACATGGCGATCACATTGATGATGTTGCTAGGTGTCGCCATATTTCATCAGCATGGAAAGCGTGCTAAGCTAACGAGCTAACATAGCAGCTTCTGCGGGATCCAGGAAATCTCTGACCGTGATGTTGTTGAATGACAGTAACATAATCAACTTCATGAATGACATCATCGACACATAAGTGACATCATTGACTTATGAGGGACATTATCGACTCATGTATGGGCTAAGGTGCTAATGTGTTTAAGTATTAGGGTGCTAAATTGCTATGGTGCTTAAGTGCTATGATGCTAAGGTACTAAGCCTTAGTAAGCCTTTAGCACCATAGTAACTAAGGTCATACTGTGCTACGGTGCTAAGCTGCTAATGTGCTATGGTACAAAAGTGCTATATGTTGAGTTGCTATGGTGCTACAGGGCTAAGGTGCTAAGGTCATACTGTGTTACGGTGTAATGGAAGTTCATGTGACTGACCTCTTCAATCAGGTCGGTCAGAGCTTTGTTGCAGTTCTCAAACCTCAACTTCCACACGTTGGATTCTTTCTCCAACGTTTTCATCTTCTCAGACATCTGAGACAGGAAGCACGCATGTCAACAAGGACAGGACAGGAGGACAGGCAATAGAAGACACTCCTACGTTCTCCATCTCTTGCTTGAAGCGAGCGTAGATCTCGTTGCTCTTCGCCAACGTCTTCTGGAACTCGTCAAACTTTTGGGAGTAGAGCGCCAACTAGAGGAGGACAAGAGCATGTGTCAGCTTCTAGAAGCTTCTTGGTCACGTTGAAACGTACGACAAGATGTCTCTTGGTGTTCGTGAGTGACATCCGCGTCTGATGAGCTCGTTCATTTCATCGACCTTTTCACGTTTCGGGGGCGTGGCGTCAGCTCAGAGGGCGGAGCTCGTGAGTATTCACCTGCGCTTGCGTGATAGCGGCGTGCTCGCTGAGTGTGCGCGTCTGCAGCTTCCACTCAGCCGCCTGGTGCAGTAACTAGTGAGGAGAGCAGAGAGATGTTAGGTGTTTACCTTCTTCTTCATGGTCAGCTCCTGCTCCTTCATAGCGAAGCACTTCCTGGTTTTGTCTACCGCCTCGCTAAGCAGCTACAGCGTGCACCGCCGCAGCCCGACCACCGGGAGGAGACAGAGCAGCAGCACAGCCGTCATGAGCAGCGTTGACAAATAGATGTAATGGAGCCTCCGCGGCAGCAGGGAGCACTTACGTATTCCTTCTCACGCTGGTGCTTCTCCTGGGCTTCTACCAGCAGAGCGTTGGCCTGCTCCAACTTGGCTTCGGTCAGCTGCTGCTGGAGGTCACGATGGCGGTTGATCTTCTGCAGGCTCTGCACACACACACACACACACACACACACATTGAGGTGATTTGCGAAAACATTCATGGCCCTGGCAAGAGCCCCGCCCCCTTTACCTCGTCCCTGCGCTCGCACTGCTCCAGCAGTTTGTGTAGTTTGTCGCTCAGGTTGGCGTTCTCGCCGCAGAGTTTGCTGTTGCGAGCGCTGTGCTGCTCGATCTGCATCTGGATGTCGCACAGAACTTTCTGGAAGTGACTCGTCATCTCCTTCCTCTTCTCCTCATCCCCTTTGCAGCGCAGCAGCGCCTCCTCCTGGGTGCGGGGAGCTGTGTTAACATGCTATGTGATGCTAGTGTAAGTGTGTGTGTGTGTTTGTACTCCACCCTGAGTGTATTGTAGTAATGTTGGACTTCTGTGCACAATTTCTCCAGCTGCTGTCGCTCGGCCTGCAGAATGCTAACGTTGTTACGTAGAACCTGAAGTTCTTTCTCATCGCCACGCCTGCAGAGCAACTAAACAAATGCACACACACATTTCAATAATACATAATACTACATTGACATGTTTAAAATGAAGTAGAAAGTTACCAGCTCAGCATGTTTCCTCATCAAATGTTCTAGTTTTTCCTCAAGAGACCACACCCCCCCGCTCAGACTGGCCACCACACCAGAATACTCTGCAAGGACAACCACTAATGAAGACGCCTTCTTAAAGACATGGTTAAAGAGTACTACAACCACATTGGCAGTGGAGTTGAGGTTTTATAATGGCCATTGTTTTACACTGGAACAGATCAATTTCCTGTGTTGACCTCACCTGATTCCACACTCCAGCTGTCGCCATCGTGCGTGTCCTCCGCGGCCTACAACACGCAAGCAACGCCACGTTACAAACACATGTGATGCTAACACGTGACGTTATCATGTGATTTTAACACACGTGATGCTAACATGAGATACGAACACATGCTAGCTGTGATGCTAAGACTCGATGCGAACACATGCGATGCTAAAATGTGATGCTATTTGGGCTCCAGTACTCTGGAATGCGGTAACAGTTAGAGATGCTACCTCAGAAGAAGCATTTATTTTTCGGACTATAAGTCGCAGTTTTTTTCATAGTTTGGCCGAGCTCCAGTGCGATTTATATATGTTTTTTTCCTCCTTTATTATGCATTTTCGGCAAGTGCGACTTATACTCCGGTGCGACTTATACTCCGGTGCGACTTATACTCCGAAAAATACAGTAAGTCCCATCTTAAAACTAATTTTTATACACTAGCCTTTAAATAGACCCCACTTTTAGACCAGTTGATCTACCGTCTCTTTTCTGCTCTGCCCTCCTCTCCTGCGTGGAGAGGTTACTAAGTGACCACAGATGATACGCTAGCTGTTCAAAGTCGGGACCCTGGGTGGACCACTCATCTGTTGGGGACGTCTCTGCGCTGCTGACTTGTCTCCACTCAAGATGATCAATCAATCAATGTTTATTTATATAGCCCTAAATCACAAAAGTCTCAAAGGGCTGCACAAGCCGTTGAGTGACATAATATTGCGAAAGAACAGTCCTTAGTGGATCTAACATAGTAGTGAGAGTCCAGTCCATAGTGGGGCCAGCAGGAGACCAGCAGGAGACCATCCCGAGCAGCGCAAAGATGTCCCCAAACGATGCACAGGCGAGCGGTCCACCCCGGGTCCCAACTCTGGACAGCCAGCACTTCATCCATGGTCACCGGAACCGGAATAACCCGGCGAGGAGGCAGAGGAAAAAAAAAAGAAACGGCAGATCAACTGGTCTAAAAAGGGGGGTCTATTTAAAGGATAGAATATACAAATGAGTTTTAAGATGGGACTTAAATGCTTCTACTGAGGTAGGATCTCTAACTGTTACCGGGAGGGCGTTCCAGAACACTGGAGCCCGAATAGAAAACGCTCTATAGCCCGCAGACTTCCTTTGGACTCTGGGAATCACTAATAAGATGATCCCCTGCTGACCCCACTATGGACTGGACTCTTACACTATTAACTAGATCCACTCGACGTCCATTGCACCGGTCACCCACATCTGCGGTCCCCTCCAAAGTTTCTCATTGTCTCCCATTGGGTTGAGTTTTTTCTTGCACTGATGTGGGATCTGAGCCGAGGATGTCGTTGTGGCTTGTGCAGCCCTTTGAGACACTTGTGATTTAGGACTATATAAATAAACTTTGATTGATTGATGCTAACACACAATACTAACATGTGATGCTAAGATACGTGATGCTAAAATGTGATGCTTTTACATGTGATGCTAACACGTGTCGGTGAGCTACATGCTAACCTGAGCGTTGGCACTGATGATTTCTTGCAGTCGCCTGCTGAACTCCTCCATGGGATCAGAGGGGGCGTCATAGTCATCAGAGGGCGTAGCCGCCCCGCCCTTTGTGACGGCGTCATCTGGCATTGGCGTCAACTCGGGCTGGGGGGCCGCCAATAGCTCAGCTGTTTCCACCGTCGTTTCCATTGTGTACGCTGGCGAGCAAACAAGCGCACTTTTCTGATGTCATGCTAACATGCTAACACAGTAGCAGTCATGTAGAAGCCAAAATGGCGGCAAACGAGTCACCAGTTAAATTTGGAAACGCGACAGCTGCAGCTGTTGGCTCACTTTAACTTTAGCTGGAAAACAAACACACACACACACACACACACACACACACACACACACACACACACACACACACACACACACACACACACACACACACACACACGCACACGCACACACTTCCACAAATGCATCATCTATTTGAAAAGTAACAAAATACTTTGGTAAACTCAAACACACCAAAAAAAGTTTGATAAAAAGAATTTAGGCTCTGCCCTCTGTTGATGACATCCACCCCAGTTTGATCTTTCACGTTTTTCTGATGACTTGATGCCCTTTCAATGTCTTTAAGTCGCTTTAAAATGAGATGATAAAAAGAGGAGTACAAAAACTGAATAAGATCAATAAAATCGCTAAGATTTCTTACCAGGCCAAGCTGACGAAGAGCGCAAGCAAACAGGAGGAAGAGGAGAAAGATGAAGATGAAGAGGACAGCTGAACCCCCAAAATAGATTTAGATGCTCTGCCCACAGGCTGACATCACCACCCACTCAGAGCCATGCAGGTGGGGTCAAAGAGAAAAACAAGTTGTTGTTTTTGGAGTTTAGGTCAAAGGTGAAGAAGATTTTCATGTTCTTTGACGACCACCTGGCGGCAGCATTGAGCTTTAAACGTTGTACCTGAGCAGGAAGTAGGCATGGCTTCTACCAGACTTCATCATCAGCATCATTATCATCGCAGACTACTTCCTGGAGGCACAGACCAGCCCCGACCTTTTGGTGCCGTCCCAAAGGCTAGCAGAGGTCAAAGCTGAGAAGAAAAAACCATATTGATGCCATACGTCAGGGGCGTCAAACTCATTTTAGTTCAGGGGCGGCATGGAGGAAAGTCTATTCCCACGTGGGCCGGGCGAGTAAAATCATGGCATGATAAGTTAAAAATACAACTACGACAACTTGAGATTGTTTCCTTTGTTGTATTTCGGCCCAAAATAGAAAAAGCACGTTCTGAGAATGTACGTATCACAAATAATCCTCTTGGCAAAACTCTTCAAAAAATTAGTTGGAAATTCTGAGGAACAAAATGGTGCAGTTTCAAAAACACCACGAAGAACACAATGAACTTAGACTTAATCTCAGTGTGTCTACAAAGCAATTTAACTTTAAGTCACAGTCCATCTAAGATTGAACAAAATAACAAAATAAAGCATGAATAACAACGCTTCTATGTGTCGTCTACCTTATTTGTCATTTCCCCTGTTTACTTTCTTTAAATTTGCACAAAGTACAATCAATTTCACAGAACTATATCAATGTGCAGCGTCTCATGCAGCATTCTGAGTGGGGTTGCCAATTGTTTATTTGATGTTGGGTCGAGGGGGGGGGGGAGTCGCAGCCCCGCCTTAATGTGTATCTCTCGCTCTGTATACTTGGTATAAACTATTTGCTTGCTTAACATAATTGCTGTTGCGACACCCAGTGGACACATTTAGAACAGCAGTTTCTTTAATTTAAAAATGCAGCTCAATTTTACACTTTGCAAACTCATCCCGCGGGCCGAATTCAACCTGTTCGCGGGCCTGATCCGGCCTGGGGGCTGCATATTTGACATCCCTGTCATACATAAAGGGTTTGTTCTACTAACAAGTACTAAATAGTGTGTACAAACTATGTGTATAATTAGTGGGTGTGTTGAAAGTGATCTACTAAGACTGTGGCCATGACCACACGAACACGGATAGTTTCAAAAGCGCATATCCGGGGTTAAAAAGATCTCTGTCCACACAAGTGTAGTTTCAAAATTGTCTCTGTCAACACACAAACACATACACCTGATGGCATGCACATTTTGTCCAATCAGACGCCTGGAAAGCAACCACAGCGGACTTGGTGGCATTGCACCTCCGTTAAAATTATGATTATTTTGATGTACTAGCTAACAATGTACAAACCCTGTTTCCATATGAGTTGGGAAATTGTGTTAGATGTAAATATAAACGGAATACAATGATTTGCAAATCCTTTTCAACCCATATTCAATTGAATGCACTACAAAGACAAGATATTTGATGTTCAAACTCATAAACTTTATTATTTTTTTGCAAATAATAATTAACTTAGAATTTCATGGCTGCAACACGTGCCAAAGTAGTTGGGAAAGGGCATGTTCACCACTGTGTTACATCACCTTTTCTTTTAACAATACTCAATAAACGATTGGGAACTGAGGAAACTAATTCTTGTTTTATGTAGAGCTTCAGTCGTTCAACAGTCCGGGGTCTCCGCTGTCGTATTTTACGCTTCATAATGCGCCACACATTTTCGATGGGAGACAGGTCTGGACTGCGGGCGGGCCAGGAAAGTACCCGAACTCTTTTTTTTACGAAGCCACGCTGTTGTGACACGTGCTGAATGTGGCTTGGCATTGTCTTGCTGAAATAAGCAGGGGCGTCCATGAAAAAGACGGCGCTTAGATGGCAGCATATGTTGTTCCAAAACATGTATGTACCTTTCAGCATTAATGGTGCCTTCACAGATGTGTAGGTTACCCATGCCTTGGGCACTAATGCACCCCCATACCATCACAGATGCTGGTTTTTGAACTTTGCGTCGATAACAGTCTGGATGGTTCGCTTCCCCTTTGGTCCGGATGACACGATGTCGAATATTTCCAAAAACAATTTGAAATGTGGACTCGTCAGACCACAGAACACTTTTCCACTTTGTATCAGTCCATCTTAGATGATCTCGGGCCCAGAGAAGCCGGCGGCGTTTCTGGATGTTGTTGATAAATGGCTTTCGCTTTGTATAGTAGAGCTTTAACTTGCACTTACAGATGTAGCAACGAACTGTATTTAGTGACAGTGGTTTTCTGAAGTGTTCCTGAGCCCATGTGGTGATATCCTTTAGAGATTGATGTCGGTTTTTGATACAGTGCCGTCTGAGGGATCGAAGGTCACGGTCATTCAATGTTGGTTTCCGGCCATGACGCTTACGTGGAGTGATTTTTCCAGATTCTCTGAACCTTTTGATGATATTATAGACCGTAGATGTTGAAATTCCTAAATTTCTTGCAATTGCACTTTGAGAAACGTTGTTCTTAAACTGTTTGACTATTTGCTCACGCAGTTGTAGATAAAGGGGTGTACCTCGCCCCATCCTTTCTTGTGAAAGACTGAGCATTTTTTGGGAAGCTGTTTTTATACCCAATCATGGCACCCACCTGTTCCCAATTAGCCTGCACACCTGTGGGATGTTCCAAATAAGTGTTTGATGAGCATTCCTCAACTTTATCAGTATTTATTGCCAGCTTTCCCAACTTCTTTGTCACATGTTGCTGGCATCAAATTCTAAAGTTAATGATTATTTGCAAAAATTTTTTTTTTTATCAGTTTGAACATCAAATATGTTGTCTTTGTAGCATATTCAACTGAATATGGGTTGAAAATGATTTGCAAATCATTGTATTCCGTTTATATTTACATTTAACACAATTTCCCAACTCATATGGATACAGGGTTTGTACATTATCTTTACTGCACCTACACAGAACCCTGAACACTTGTGGAATAATAACACATTTAATGAGTAACATGGTCATATAATGCATGTGCAGTGAAGTGTCCATTGTTTCTTAAATCAGGGCACACTAACAAAGAAAAAAAAGAAACCTCTTGATTTGTTAAGTGACTAAAGTGCACAATGTCAGGTTCAAACACTGATGACATTAATCAAACAAGAAGCAAGGAATCAATCAGAGACAGAGTTCAATTTAGCTCATGAGGAGAACGCATGGAGCCGGACCCTTAGTCACAGTCTCGCCCTACGCTCTAAGGTCCAGCTCTTGCGTCCCTCTTTTTATTCAGGAGTGCCACAGTCAACAATACTAAGGCCGCCTCTAAAAGGAGTGGTCACATATTTTATGCAAAGCAGGTCCAGGACGCGCGATACGTGACGGAATGTTCTGGGGGCCTTGTGCTTTCGCCCCGTCACCGCTTCGTCTGCGTGTTGGAATCTTATCTTGTTGAGGTCCTTGAAGTCTCTGCCTCATCCGCGTGCCGTCATCCCATCTTCGCTGAAGTCGGTTGAAGTCTTTGGTTGTTGGCGGGCTCAAACAAAGATAACATCTACAGCTGAGGCCACCCCTCAGACAAGAAGTATTTGCCCTTGCTCACATTAGAAAAAGTCCAACTTGAGCACAATAGCTAAATAACTAAAGCAACAGACTTTAAGCATACTAAAGTTAGTGTGATAATATATACATAATTATTCTAACATTTCCCTCCTGTTTATCACATAACTTCCCCAGAATCTTTTTATCCCTAATAACTACTTCTTGCAATTTTCAGTTAATAGTTCATTTCCTTAGGGCCAAGTTATGTTTACACTCAGAGTTCAACATCATCATATTTTTATATTTTTTTCTATATATATAGTCACCAGGGTCTGAAAACAGATCAGGAACACCGTCCAGGTAGGTATCCTCGTCATAAGATTCATCTTCCTTGTCCGCCAGAAGGTGCATCTGAACAGTTCTATCATCTGCTGGGCCAATCGCTGTGGTGATCAAACGGTTAAGCAGAGAACGCAGACAGGGAATACAACAACATCCACACAACGTCAGTATGGCTGCAAATACAGCCATAGATACTAGAATTGACGATACCAAGGATTTGTATTTGCCGAACACATCCAACCATCCATCCCACATAGATGTGTCTATGCCGGAGTGCTCTTTCATTTTACCATTGAGGGTGCGCAAGCCTTCCAGTGCTTTGGTCAGGCTACCTTCTGTATCAGTGTTGTTGGGTATGAACGTGCAACACTGTTCACCAAATATTGCGCACACGCCTCCTTTTTCCGCTAACAACATGTCTAGCGCCATACGGTTTTGAAAGGCCATAAGGGAGGTGGCGGCGAGTTGATCAGCGATGGTTTCAAATCCGGCCTGTGTCCAATTTCCTAGTCTCTGTACGTTGTAGTGGACATAGCTTATTCTGTCAACATTCTTGTTAATCGTACACCACCAGCAGACGGATGATTCAAATCCAGCTGCAATTCTTCAGGTACACTTCTTGGGACCCCTATTGCATTGATATAAGTTGGATCTCCAACACTTTGCCAGTTTACATCACGTCTGGTTCTTTTCCAATGTTCGGGTATCAAACTGTTCAGGCGTGTTAACAATTCTCGTGCTGTTATGGGGTATATGGAGGTAGGCATGAGGAGTGTAATCAGAGCACAAAGTTCTGTTACATTTTTCGGTAATCGGTCATAGATTCTTTCCTCACCGCACCACCACCACACATCACCTCGTGATACTGGTACAAATATTGATACATTTGCTATGTGTAAGCAGTTGTCTGGTGATAAGTTTCCCAACTGTTGTCCAGAGCCTAGCATGTTTATGCAGGTGTAATTAGCTTTTGTCACATGTTTATCAAATATTGGTTTCTGCTTTGTTTCTTTGGTTACAGGGTAGATTTTGTCCCATGTAGTGCAATTCCATTCAGGAGTTGTTTTGCTGATTACTTCAATTAAAACCTTTTTTTGCCATGAGTAACCAATTAACAGCCAAAGGAGGAACCAATTATTAAATAAATAAATGATAAATGGGTTGTACTTATATAGCGCTTTTCTACCTTCAAGGTACTCAAAGCGCTTTGACACTACTTCCACATTTACCCATTCACACACACATTCACACACTGATGGAGGGAGCTGCCATGCAAGGCGCTACCAGCACCCATCAGGAGCAAGGGTGAAGTGTCTTGCTCAGGACACAACGGACATGACGAGGTTGGTACTAGGTGGGGATTGAACCAGGGACCCTCGGGTCGCGCACGGCCACTCTTCCACTGCGCCACGCCGTCCCCACACACCGATTGTTACTTTGAACCATTTATCCACATCATCAAATGGTACGCTTACAACTGTGACTCCAGCACGTTTAGTACAGGTGTTCACTCTGGGTTGTTCGGTGTTGCGCATGGTTTGATTTATGCAAACAATCACCGGGAAATATGGGTCTAGTCCACTTGACCATGCCCATAATTGGAAACCCCATCTGGATGTGTTGAACAGTGTGGCATTGGGTGGTATATTTTGTCCATCAGGGAGTGATATGGTTAAACACTAGATTTGGGTCTTGATGTTTCAGAGTTATTCGACTTTTAAAGAATTTAGCTTCTTCGCTATCTCCCGGGGTCAGTAATTCATTCATTCATTATCAATAGACAATAAAACTTTAGCAACTAAACACATATTTACACACCTATGCTTGAGAAGGAACAGGATGAAGAAAATCTTACATTTCCTGCCCCCTTCAACATAATAAGTAGTCTTACTTAATGGTTAGTCCAGATTCACAAGCATACAAACCAAACAAATACATCCAAACATAACAAAAAGTAATATATACCTCACGGGATGGTACAAAACCAGACAAAAAATAAGTAGAATAATAAATATAATATAATATATGTATTGACCAGAGTATCCCATTTCCCCCGTATTGGATGGCCTGTGAGGTACCACCAGTAATTTGGCCAGTCTTTTCCCGCTTGCTCCGCCATGAGCAACCAATTATTGTTTTGCCCCGATACTCTTGTGGTAATAGTAAACCATTCATTTTTTGTTAAGGGTCCATTGACAATGTGGACCTTGAGAGTGCTTTTGGTCAGGGGTCCTATTGTTAGACCTGTGTGTGTTTTCCCAGTATGGTTCCTAAATTGTTTACTTCCATACATTTCTTTAGTCTGTTTTTAATTGTTACATTTTTCCTTTCCACTAGTCCTGTGCTTTGTGGATGATAAGCACAGTGGTTTTTGAGATCAATTTTGAACAATGGTCCTATATTCTTGATTAATTGATTTACAAAATGGGATCCTTTGTCACTGTATAGTTTTTCGGGTATACCATATGTTGGCATTATATCTTTGCATAATGCTTTTGCTACTGTTAGCGCATCTGCTTTTCCTGTAGGAAATATTTCTACCCACTTTGAAAATGCATCTACTATGACCAGACAATACTGTTTTTCTTCACTCCTATTTTGTTCCATAAAATCCATGCATAGATGCTGGAACGGGTGTTATGGTTTGGGGAATTGGCCTCGCACAGGTCATGCATGCCCTACAACATTTTTTTTGAATAAGAATAAAAGCTGTAGGTAGTATAGTACTTCTGTATAAGATTCATATTCCCTCCTGTTGAGGCATGAGTACAACCATGGCTCAATACTGCTGGTCACTTATACAGATTTTTTGGTGAGATTCGTTTATTGTCTGGACATACATAGATGTCTTCTTTGTTCAACGTGGCTCCGTTTTTTTAATAATATATATTTTTTATCCATTTATCTTTTTCTTTTGGAGTACTTTGTTGTTGCATGTCTTTTAGTATATCATAATTCATGTCACTAGCTTGTAGTTTAAAAACTTGTATTTCTTCTTCTGCTGTTTGTTTTGCAGTTTTGTCCGCAAACGTGATATTGCGTCCGTTCCGTTAGTGTGTGCCGCACATTTGCATATTGCTATTTTAGCTGGTAACTGTACCTCTTTTAATAATTATTTTGATAGTTCTCCATGTGTTACAGGTTTTCCTGTTGATGTTATCATTCCTCTATTTTGCCAGTGTTATGCAAATGTGTGTACTGCTGAGAATGCATATTGACTATCTGTGTGTATTGTAACATTTTGATCTTTCATTAATTTACAGGCTTTAGTGCTACCAGTTGTGCAGCTTGCATTGAATAATTTTGATGGTCACTTGATAGCTTTCAAAACTTTCGTTGCTGTAACAACCGCACATCCTATTCTATTTTTATTTCACAGAATGTTGCTTCAGCTTCTAAATTCCACTCTACAAGTGATGACATTTTTAGATATTTTTCATAAATGTACTTAATGGAGCTACCATTTCAGCGTAATTTGGTATCCAACTTCTACAGTAATTAGTTAATCCTAGAAATGACATAATTTGCTTCTTTGTTTGTGGTTTTGGTGCTTGCAGCACTGCTGTTTTTCTGCTTCCCACAATAGTGCATCCATCTTTGTTTAGATAATGTCCTAGATATTTTACTTCTGTTTTGCATAATTGGACTTTTGTTTTGCTTACTTCGTGTCCTTCACTGTGTAGATGATGTAATAAGGCTAATGTATCTTTTCTATAGGTTTCCTTATCCGGTGATGCTAATAATATGTCATCTACGTATATCAAGACTTTTGTCTTCCTCCTGGAGGGTCGAATTTGGACATGCTTGCATGCATTGCTTGTGAAAAGATTGTCTGACTTTCCGCATACCCTTGAGGTAGTCTTGTATAGGTGTATCTTTTCCCTTTATAAGTAAATGCAAACCAAAATTGACTTTCTTTATGTATTGGTATCGAGAAGAATGCATTACTGATATCAATCACTGTGAAATGTGTCCAATCCTGCATTTGATGTTTTAAAATTACAGCATTTATTGTCCTAATAAACACTAAATCAATATTCCTAATTCAAATGTTATATGTATTACTTCATGTAATTTTAAGTAACATTTTTTAAAACCACTAAAAACTGTCTAAGTGTATCAACTATAATTTTTCAACTCAGAAGAGACATTCTTCCAATTCTTTATATGCTTCATTTGTAATTATTATTCAACAATATTCAAAGCAAACAGTTGTAATGGTTATAGTTACTCACATTATATAATCAAAAGTCTATAGCTAACTGAAAGCTGTTGAGATTGCCATGCCTCTTTATTTACTGTATATGGTGTACTGTATTCCAATCTAAGAATGTTGGACTACACTTTAAAGTTAAAAGACTTAAAACTTAAACTTAATACATTCATTTTGAAAAGTTCCACTCCCAATGTGCCACACACACACACACACACACACACACACACACACACACACACACACACACACACACACACACACACACACACACACACACACACAAGGTTGTGTGTGTGCGTGAGTACACATTCTAAGAGATAAGGCGAACAACACTCAAAGAGTGTTTTTCATTTTCTTTTCTTTTTTTTCTTCCTCAGCCTCTAAACATGTAAGTTATTTTATATCATTTTATTATGCTATACATATCGACTCTTATTATAGTTATTAATCTAGGTTTTTATTTGTTCCATTATTTTAATTTTATATATATATATATATATATATATATATATATATATATATATATATATATATATATATATATATATATATATATATATATATATTTGCATATATAAAAGCGCTATTTATATATCCAAACATACATGTATATCTTCAATCTACATTTTCTTCATATCTTATTTCAATATCCCCCATTATCTCTCATTCGCATTAGTTTATTCCATTTTGCATTAATTCTTCTTGATTTCTTCCCATTTTTTCATCTTATTTGTACTTTTATCTCATTTTAGCACTTTGAGATTTTTCTCCTCTTCATCTATTTTTAAACATTTCTTTCACCTCTATCGTCTTTTTGGAATCTTTCACCTGCCAGTGTCCAATATTTTATTTTTCACTTAGTTTTATTCTATACATGTAATTCTACATGCTCCAGTGTCGCATAGAAATTTGATTTCTTTGTCTTTTATTTCAATTATTATTTCTGGTTTACTCGCTGTTTTTCCACTTAAGTTCTCATAACTTAGTATGTCTTATGTTCACTATGATAATTTTCTTTGTCTTTTGGTGTGGTCTTTGGAGATTTGGATGTCTCCTGACCTAGTCATGCTGAGTAACCTTGATTGTTAATTTATTTTTTCTCAGGACAGTCTCGTGCTAAATGTCCTTCTCTGCCACAACGCCAACATACAGTAGGGTGTAACCACTGCCGTTGTTGTTGTTTTCTCCTATTTTGGTTATAATAGATTGTAATAGACCATATCAGATCTGCGTTTCTTTGGGTCCCTCTTTCCATTTTGAGAATTTGGAGTAATCCGTCGTCCCCTACAGAGTCGAACTTATAAGGATTACTTTTGTCTTTGTTGTAAGCTAGTGGTTTAATTTATTATTGTGGTACACGTCGCTTCTGCTGGAGGATTATTCCCCAGTGGAGGTGTCTTGCCTCCACAATAACCCACTATTACTTCTCACAACTTAAGTATGGAGTGATAGCCTAATGGCGATAACTCCCACACACTCTCACGTTCATACCTTTCACACTTGTTTTACAGCTGTTTCAGTTTTCTTGCGGACTTCGCGGTCCTTCTGTGGCCTCTCCGGTTTTTGAATTGTCGGTTTTTACGTGGACTCCGATGTCCTTAATTTGGCTTATTTTCAATGTTGAATTTTGTTGAATTTTCAGTTTTAATTTTCGGTTTTTACGTGGACTCCGAGGTCCTTAATTTGGCTTATTTTCAATGTTGAATTTTACTGAACTGTCAGTTTTTGTTGATTCTGACATCCTTCTGATTCTTAGGCCTTTTTACCTGTTAGAGCCTAGGATTTACAGGGTTTGTTTTTGCGTCGTAACCCTTAGTCACGCGCTTTTTGTATGCGTCGTAACCCTTAGTTGCACGCTTTTTGTATGCGTCGTAACCCTTAGTTACACGCTTTTTGTATGCGTCGTAACCCTTAGTTACACGCTTTTTTTCCCTTTGTAATTCAAAACGTACTCACTGAAATCTGCGTTCCTTCCTCTTGTCCTCGGTTTCCCGTCAGTCGTGAAGATCCCAGCCCAGGGTGAAGAAAATCAGCTCCTCAATGGGAGATGTGGGTGCCATGGTCTTCTGATTTTAGTAACCCGGCTGGAATCGTCAGACGTGTTGGAATCCGGCTCGAAGGACCAAGAAGATGTCAGGTTCAAACACTGATGACATCTATTAATCAGACAAGAAGCAAGGAATCAATCAGAGACAGAGTTCAATTTAGCTCATGAGGAGAACGCATGGAGCCGGACCCTTAGTCACAGTCTCGCCCTACGCTTTAAGGTCCAGCTCTTGCGTCCCTCTTTTTATTTAGGAGTTCCACAGTCAACAATACTAAGGCCGCCTCTAAAAGGAGTGGTCACATATTTTATGCAAAGCAGGTCCAGGACGCGCGATACGTGACGGAATGTTCTGGGGGCCTTGTGCTTTCGCCCCGTCACCGCTTCGTCTGCGTGTTGGAATCTTATCTTGTTGAGGTCCTTGAAGTCTCTGCCTCGTCCGCGTGCCGTCATCCCATCTTCGCTGAAGTCGGTTGAAGTCCTTGGCTGTTGGCGGGCTCAAACAAAGATAACATCTACAGCTGAGGCCACCCCTCAGACAAGAAGTATTTTCCCTTGCTCACATTAGAAAAAGTCCAACTTGAGCACAATAGCTAAATAACTAAAGCAACGGACTTTAAGCATGCTAAAGTTAGTGTGATAATATATACATAATTATTGTAACAGTTTTTATACCCAATCATGGCACCCACCTGTTCCCAATTAGCCTGCACACCCGTGGGATGTTCCAAATAAGGGTTTGATGAGCATTCCTCAACTTTATCAGTATTTATTGCCACCTTTCCCAACTTCTTTGTCACATGTTGCTGGCATCAAATTCTAAAGTTAATGATTATTTGCAAAAAAAATTTTTTTTATCAGTTTGAACATCAAATATGTTGTCTTTGTAGCATATTCAACTGAATATGGGTTGAAAATGATTTGCAAATCATTGTATTCCGTTTATATTTACATCTAACACAATTTCCCAACTCATATGGAAACAGGGTTTGTACATTATCTTTACTGCACCTACACAGAACCCTGAACACTTGTGGAATAATAACACATTTAATGAGCAACATGGTCATATAATGCATGTGCAGTGAAGTGTCCATTGTTTCTCAAATCAGGGCACACTAACAAAGAAAAAAAAGAAACCTCTTGATTTGTTAAGTGACTAAAGTGCACAGACGTGCGTGCGCCGCTGCAGAACCCCGGGGAATTGTAACGCATTTAATCATCCATAAAGTGATATCTTACGTGTGCAATCACGTGTACATTGATTTTAACATCAGTACACACTAACAAGGAGGAAGGATAAATCTTTTTTTATTTATTGCTTAGGCACGTTATATGCCTTAGTCGCTCAGGCACGTGGGCTTACAACAAGTTTACCCAGAAGCAGCTTTACTAGACTTGGGCTTGCAGGTAAAACCACATAGAAGAAGACCGGAGGATTGAGAGACTATAAATCAAGTTTTTAAAAAGCTTTAAAATATGAAATAAAAGAAAAAGTAGTTTTTTTTACATGTATCTTGAGTTGCTGTCAGCAGATGTATCTCCTGCTCAGAGAGACATCTTGTATTTTTAAACATATACACTTTTATGACTTTTTGACTATTTCGCAAGCAATCTGGTCAACTTTGTTACTTTCAAAATTGGTTTTATATATGCAGTAGATTTCAGCACTAAGAGGATATCTTTATTATTTATTAAATGTTTAATTTGTTTTTATATATTAATTCATTGTGACAATCTGTCACTTAATTTCTGTTTGTGCTTCCTTGTTTTGTGTTTATTTCCGGTCAGTGCTCTTATTTTGGTTCAATTTCCTGCTTGTCCTGCTGAGCGCTGTTTTTCCCTCACCTGCTGCTGATTGGCAGTCGGGCCACACCCGGTGCTAATCAGCAGGCTTCTATTTATGCCTGCCTCGCCTGCTCCTCAGCGCTCGAGGATTGGCAATTGTTAAGAACCGTTTGCATGCATGACTGCTCTTCCTATGATTAAGTATATTAAAATCCTCTTACCTGATTTTCACTCTCCTGGTTCCTGCATCTTGGGGTCACTAATACTGCAGCCATGAGGGTTCGCGACAATTCATATTAGGGCTGTGAATCTTTGGGTGTCCCACGATTCGATTCAATATCGATTATTGGGGTCACGGTTCGATTCAAAATCGATTTTTTTCGATTCAACGCGATTCTCGATTCAAAAACGATATTTTCCCGATTCAAAACTATTCTCTATTCATTCAATACATTGGATTTCAGCAGGATCTACCCCAGTCTGCTGACATGAAAGCAGAGTAGTAGATTTAAAAAAAAAATCATGAAGACAAACACACTAAATTAATTGTTAACTATTTTGATAATTTCAATTATCAGCTCATTTTTGTATCGCTATCAGGTTTGCACATGTTTTAATACACACACACCTTTATTAGAGCCGACCTTATGCGTACAAAAATACACATCATGTAAAAACATACTTTATATATTATGCAAATATACAAATTATGTAAATACTGTACATATAAATACATACTTCCCACATCATGTAAACACAAACATGTCAATGACAGCTTGTTTGAGAGAGAAATGCTTTAATGCTTGTTTCTGTTTTGGTGCTAAGCTAAACGACTTTCATAATTGGAAACTAATTCATTCTCCCAATCATTACCACTGTGTGTGCGTGTGTATGTGAGCGTGTGCGTGTGTGTGCAAGTGCTTGCGTGTGAGTGTGTGTGCGTGCGTGGGTGTTAGAAGGTGCACAGGCTGCTGCATACTGATAAAAGAGGCTTCGCCCCCCAGATGCGAAAAAGAGGATCAAGCGCCACTTGAGGCCTCGTGTCTTCATGAAGGGACTTCTCGCTCTTTTCATCCTGCCCTCTGTTCCACAGCATAACATAACATTTATTAGTCACTTAAAAACACATCAAAACTCATATTCATCTTTTTTTCAACACAACTGTACTTTCTACACTGATTGTGATTTAGGGCTACATAAATAAACATTGATTGATGATGATGATGTCATTGACGATAATGTCATTGATGATGATGTCACTAATGATGATGATTATGTCATTGATATTGATGTCCATCCATCCATTTTCTACCGCTTGTCCCTTTTGGGGTCGCGGGAGGTGCTGGAGCCTATCCCAGCTGCATTCAGGCGGAAGGCGGGGTACACCCTGGACAAGTCGCCACCTCATCACAGAGCCAACACATATAGACAGACAACATTATGTTGATGATTTCACTAATGATGATATCATCTCATTAAAGATGTCATTGGTCATGATGTCAATGATGATGATGTCACTAATGAGGATGTCTTTAAGGTGTAAGAGGGAGGGGATGGGCTGAAGAAGCTTAAAGATGTCAACAGGATTTGATTGATGAAGAAGGAGCATATTGTCCAACACGACAATCTATCCCACAAGGATGGGCTGAACACCACATGTCCTTCTTTACAACAGCAACTGTAAGGCGGGATCGCCTTTCCTAAAGCAATCACATTTCTGATTGCTTCTAATTGGCTCCCTCTGTTGTCCTTCGCTTCCTGTTGTGGCTAATGAAGGCTGTATGCCGCTTCTCATGAGCTACATGCTAGTGCTACGTGCTGAAGTGCATGAAGGTTTCATTTTCATGAATGATGACGGCAATAGGAATGGTCACGAGAGACATGGCGATCACATTGATGATGTTGCTAGGTGTCGCCATATTTCATCAGCATGGAAAGCGTGCTAAGCTAACGAGCTAACATAGCAGCTTCTGCGAGATCCAGGAAATCTCTGACCGTGATATTGTTGAATGACAGTAACATCATCAACTTCATGAATGACATCATCGACTCATAAGTGACATCATTGACTTATGAGGGACATTATCGACTCATGGGCATACTTGCCAAGTTGCCAACCCTCCCGAATTTTCCGGGAGACTCCCGAATTTCAGTGCCTCTACCGAAAATCGTCCGGGACAACCATTCTCCCGAATTTCTCCCGATTTCCAGCTGGACAACAAGGCACGCCCCCTCCAGGTCCATGCGGACCTGAGTGAGGACAGCCTTTCGTCACGTCCGCTTTTTCTCCATATAAACAGCGTGCCGGCCCAGTCACGTTATAACATCTACGGCTTATGGAGAGTGCAAAACTGCACACACAACAAGAAGGAGACAAAGCAGAAGAACGAAGAAGAGACAGTCATGGCGACGACGAGTAAGAAGAAGAAGTACGCTTGCAAGTCATTAGAGAGGGTGTTGAGCATGGTTAGAAAGATAGTGACAGAGAATAGAACAAGGATGGACAATTCAACCCTAAACTCACTCCTTTCCTGCAAATTAAATTTCACGGACGCTGCCCATACCTATGCTCCTTCAAAGGCTGTGCTACTGGCTGCAAAGCATTGCACTTTCAAACACAACAATGAGTATAGAGTGTTATATACTGTATATATATATATATATATATATATATATATATATATATATATATATATATAGCTAGAATTCACTGAAAGTCAAGTATTTCCTATATATATATATATATATATATATATATATATATATATATATATATATATATATATATATATATATACAGTATATATATATATATATATATATATATATATACATAGCTAGAATTCACTGAAAGTCAAGTATTTCTTTTATATATATATATATATATATATATATATATATATATATATATATATATATATATGTATATATATATATATATATATATATATATATATATACATATATATATAAATAAAAGAAATACTTTACTTTCAGTGAATTCTAGCTATATATATATATTTATTTATATATATATATATATATATATATATATATAAATAAATAAATATATATAGCTAGAATTCATATATATTTATTTTATATATATATATGTACATATATATATATATATATATATATATATATATATATATATATATAGCTAGAATTCACTGAAAGTCAAGTATTTCTTTTATTTATATATATATACAGGTAAAAGCCAGTAAATTAGAATATTTTGAAAAACTTGATTTATTTCAGTAATTGCATTCAAAAGGTGTAACTTGTACATTATATTTATTCATTGCACACAGACTGATGCATTCAAATGTTTATTTCATTTAATTTTGATGATTTGAAGTGGCAACAAATGAAAATCCAAAATTCCGTGTGTCACAAAATTAGAATATTGTGTAAGGGTTACATTTTGAAGACACCTGGTGCCACAAACTAATCAGCTGATTAACTCAAAACACCTGCAAAGGGCTTTAAATGGTCTCTCAGTCCAGTTCTGAAGCCTACACAAACATGGGGAAGACTTCAGATTTGACAGCTGTCCAAAAGGCAACCATCGACACATTGCACAAGGAGGGAAAGACACAAAAGGTTATTGCTGAAGAGGCTGGCTGTTCTCAGAGCTCTGTGTCCAAACACATTAATGGAGAGGCAAAGGGAAGGAAAAACTGTGGTCAGAAAAAGTGTACAAGCGATAGGGATCACCGCGCCCTGGTCAAGATTGTGAAAAAAAAACCATTCAAAAATGTGGGGGAGATTCAGAAGGAGTGGACAGCTGCTGGAGTCAGTGCTTCAAGATCCACCACCAAGAGACGCTTGAAAGACATGGGTTTCAACTGCCGCATACCTCGTGTCAAGCCACTGTTGACCAAGAAACAGCGCGAAAAGCGTCTCACCTGGGCTAAGGAAAAAAAGAGCTGGACTGCTGCTGAGTGGTCCAAAGTCATGTTTTCTGACAAAGCAAATTTTGCATTTCCTTTGGAAATCGAGGTCCCAGAGTCTGGAGGAAGACAGGAGAGGCACAGGATCCACGTTGCCTGAAGTCTAGTGTAAAGTTTCCACCATCAGTGATGGTTTGGGGTGCCATGTCATCTGCTGGTGTCGGTCCACTCTGTTTCCTGAGATCCAGGGTCAACGCAGCCGTCTACCAGCAAGTTTTAGAGCACTTCATGCTTCCTGCTGCTGACCTGCTCTATGGAGATGGAGATTTCAAGTTCCAACAGGACTTGGCGCCTGCACACAGCGCAAAATCTACCCGTGCCTGGTTTACGGACCATGGTATTTCTGTTCTAAATTGGCCCGCCAACTCCCCTGACCTTAGCTCCATAGAAAATCTGTGGGGTATTGTGAAAAGGAAGATGCAGAATGCCAGACCCAAAAACGCAGAAGAGTTGAAGGCCACTATCAGAGCAACCTGGGCTCTCATAACACCTGAGCAGTGCCAGAAACTCATCGACTCCATGCCACGCCGCATTAACGCAGTAATTGAGGCAAAAGGAGCTCCAACCAAGTATTGAGTATTGTACATGCTCATATTTTTCATTTTCATACTTTTCAGTTGGCCAACATTTCTAAAAATCCCTTTTTTGTATTAGCCTTAAGTAATATTCTAATTTTGTGACACACGGAATTTTGGATTTTCATTTGTTGCCACTTCAAATCATCAAAATTAAATGAAATAAACATTTGAATGCATCAGTCTGTGTGCAATGAATAAATATAATGTACAAGTTACACCTTTTGAATGCAATTACTGAAATAAATCAAGTTTTTCAAAATATTCTAATTTACTGGCTTTTACCTGTGTATATATATATATATATATATATATATATATATATATATATATATATATATATATATTATATATGTATATAAATAAAATAAATATTTGACTATTAGTGAATTCTAGCTATATACGTATATATATATATATATATATATATATATATATATATATATATATATATATATATATATATATATGAAATACTTGAATTTCAGTGAATTCTAGCTATAAATATACTCCTCCCCCTTAACCCCGACCCCGCCCACCTCAACAACCCCCCCCCAATCTCCCGAGTTCGGAGGTCTCAAGGTTGGCAAGTATGCTCATGGGTGACATTACTGTCAGGCTGGAGTATACTACTTGCAGCTAATAGGCGACTTCCTGTCCAGGTTGAAGTCACAACATGGTTGCTTCTGGCCTGTCGCTGGCGCCGTTGGCAGCAGAACTGGGTGTGGCCTTCTTGATGGAGGTGAGCCGAATGTGAGTGGTGCTGTGCAGGTAGCTGGCCTGGCGCTGTGGGCGAGGGCGGCGACCGCATCGCAGCTGACTGGAGAGAGACGGAGAGAAAGCGTTCGATGGCCGGTCATGTGACCACGCGGATGGCTCGAGGCGATCACCTGTTGAAGTGGCGGCGAAAGCTGTCGCTCAGCAGGTAGAGTGCGAAGGGGTTGACGCAGGACGAGGAGAAGCTGAGAATGCGTGATAGCAGCGTGACGAGCAGGTGGGCTAGGGACACGTCCATCTGCTGGTAGTGGAAGGAGCGGTACATGTAGAGCACGTGGTTGGGCAGCCAGCAGAGGGCGAACAAACCCACGAAGACCAACACGATCTTAGCCAGACGCTTCCTGGTCTCCATCTGCAACACCCCAGCGTTAGCATTAGCATGCCAACAACATGCTAACGAGCACGTAACATGTTTACATAAGCAGGAAGCTCACAGGGGTCATTCACGTGCACCCACACAGGTCAGCGCTCGCTCACAAAAGCTCAACCTTTGACCTCCTGATGCTGACCTCCTTTTGCTTGTTGTCTCTGAAAGGCGCGGTGCTAACGTTGTGCTGCCAGTGTGTGGAGGTGGAAGGTCAGGTGGAAGATGTCACCTGAGAGCACCTTGAATAAAGGATGTTTGCTAGAAAAGGTCAACCACTGATGAATATTCCTCACGTCTTTGTTATTCAGCTTCTTTCAAGCTAACAGAACTTACCGCAACTTCATCAACCTTCTATCCTCCTTCAAATTCCTCATGTCCACAACAAGGATGGTACAGAAACTTGCTAACATAAACTGCAATAACTAGAAAGAATAATGCTAAAAATATTATGCGTGTTATTATTAATATCAATATTAGTATAGTAGTAGTGGTATATGGTATTGTACAAGCATTGTAAGTAATAGCATAGTTGTAGTGATATTTTACAAGTATTGTAAGTAATAGTAGTAGTACTGATTCAGTACTACTACTACTATTACTTACGGTACAATAGTAAGTTATAGTAGTAGTAGTAGTAGTACTGATATTGTACAAGTATTGAAAGTAAAAAGTAAAGTACCACTGATAGTCACACACACACACTAGGTGTGGTGAAATTACCCTCTGCATTTGACCCATCCCCTTGTTCACCCCCTGGGAGGTGAGGGGAGCAGTGAGCAGCAGCGGTGGCCGCGCTCTGGAATCATTTTGGTGATTTAACCCCCAATTCCAACCCGTGATGCTGGGAGGTAATGGGTCCCATTTTTATAGTCTTTGATATGACTCGGCCGGAGTTTGAACTCACCACCTTGTCTCAGGACGGACACTCTAACCACAAGGCCACTGAGCTATTATCAATCAATCAAAATGTATTTATATAGCGCCCGGGGAAGCGTGGCTCGGTTGGTAGAGCGGCTGTGCCAGCAACATAAGGGTTCCAGGTGCGGTCCCTGTTTCTGCCATCCTAGTCACAGCCGTTGTGTCCTTGGGCAAGACACTTCACCCACCTGCTCCCAGTGCCACCCACACTGGTTTAATTGTAACTTAGATAATGATTTTTTTTTACTATGTAAAGCCACTAGAGAAAAGCACTTTATAAATATAATTCACGTTACAATTCACTAATCGCAAGTGATTAAAGGGCTTTACAAACTCAATAACATCCGTTGATCTAAACTCACATCTGGGCAAGGAAAATGTCAAAAGACCCCAGCTGGGGAAAAAGAAGAAACCTTGGGAAGGGGATGCAGATAAATGAATGCACCTTCCAGGGAGATTGACCACAATGGATGTTGAGTTGGTATACTTATTGAATTATTAAATTATTAAATAGTGTGGGAGTCCAGTCTGTTGGGAAACTAAAAGATCAAAGTCATTCTTCTTCCGGACTCAGCCAGGTCAGCTACGCAGTGATGTCTGCAGCTGTGCATGGAAGAGTGATCCAATCTGGGTCACAGTTCAAGTCAGCTCGCACCTAATAATAGTAAAAGTAGTAGTAGTAGTAGTAAGAAGTATAAGTATTGTAAGTAGTAGTAGTAGTGAAACTGGACACCAGAGGTTATGGGGGCTGTCAAACTGAAGGAATCCTGACTGAGCATGGATGGCTTGCGGTAGAGCAGCTGTCCTCACATGTCCTCTATAATAATAATAATTATAATAATGGATTTGTTTTATATGGCGCTTTTCCAGACACTCAAAGTGCATATCAGTGAGAACTGAGAAGCCATCATTGATTCACTCCACATTCACTAAAGTGATGGTGGTAAGCTACATTTGTAGCCACAGCTGCCCTGGGGTAGACTGGCAGAAAACGGCTGCCAATATCCTCCTACAGCCTCTATGACCACCATCGAACATACACCAGCGTGAGTCCCAGGAATCATACCAGAATCCCTCAAGTTTTTGGACGACCGCTCTACCATCTCAGCCACGCCTGTTTTACATGTCCACACATGGCCCCACATATCCAAACATGTCCTACCTGTCCACACCTGTCAATACCTCATGCACATCTGTCCCACATGTTCATACTTGTCCATGTATGTCCCCACATGTCCACACCTGTTTCTTGGTGTGCTCACTGAGCTCTCCCGGCATGTTGTGTGCACTTCGTGTGAGCGTGCGAGCAATGTGGTAGTAATACACGGAGATGACGGCCAGCGGGAACAGGAAGTAGACCAAGAAGATCATCACTGAATGGACCTTGGGATGCGTCCGGTTGGACAGTGGGTACGGGACGCAGTTGACGAAGGTCATGTTTTCACTGTCCCTTTGAACCTGACAAGGGGAGGAACCAAAGGTGAGACCGCTGTCTGGTGTCTCAGGCGTTACCTTTAGCGCTACCTGCATGGAGACCACTTGGGAGAAGACGGCCTCGGGGATGGCCAGCAGGATGGACAGCAGCCAGATGGACGCAGCCTTCACGCATGTCCACAAGACAGCACCAGATGTCTGGATGTCCATGGGCTTTACGATGGCCTTGTACCTAAAGAACATGTTAAGAACATGTGAAGAACAGAGGATGAACAGTTGAAAAATATGTGAAGAACATGTGACAAACAGGTGAAGAATAAGTGTAGAACATGTGAAGAACAAGTGGAGAACAGTAGCAGTAGGACCCTGGAGGTATGTGGTCCTACATGTTTCAACATGGTCCTGGATCAGTAGGCCGTAGAGAAGAGTATTTTGTTTTTGCAGTCAAGTGTCAGCTGTCCATCTTGGTCTAATTATAAGCTCATCATGAACTTGAGGCTCATTAGAGCTCGTTAGAGCTCGTTAATGCTTGTTAGAAGCCATCAAGGTCGGACTACAGCTGAGTGGTCAGGAAATTAGTTTGCTGTTAGCAGCTAGCATTACACCACTGATTGCTAATGCCGTCTCAACAGTGACGGCCAATCAGTGAACGTTTATCAAGACTATAAAGAACAGGAGGTGACATCACTGTCCTTTCTACAAGATGTCATCATCATCTTTTCACCACCGTGGACAGGAATGGAGACGATTGATTAGGTACATCAGCAATAAGACTTAATCAATATGGAACACATTAATGGTGATGATAATAATCATATTGATTTGTGATTAAGGGCTGTACAAATAAATTGTGATGGATTGATGTTTGCATGTTTTCCCCATGACTGCGTGGGTTCTCTCCGGGTACTCCGGCTTCCTCCCACCTCCAAAGACATGCACCTGGGGATAGGTTGATTGGCAACACTAAATTGGCCCTAGTGTTTGAATGTGAGTGTGAATGTTGTCTGTGTATCTGTGTTGGCCCTGTGATGAGGTGGCGACTTGTCCAGAGCGTACGCCGCCTTCCGCCCGAGTGCAGCTGGGTTAGGCTCCAGTCCCCCGCCCCCCGCCACCACCACCCACAACAACACCCCCTGTGACTCCAAAAGGATCAAGCGGTAGAAGATAGATGAATGGACGGATTGATTGATTGAATGATTGAACAAAAGTGATGAGCGGGAGGATAATATGATGATGATGATTATGATGAGGATAATAAACATTTCTAGAGATGATAATAACCATATTGATGATGATGATGAAGATGATAAACTTGTTGATGATGATAAACGTATTGATGTGATGATGATAATAAACATATTGATGATGATGATAATAAACATTTCTAGAGATGATAATAACCATATTGATGATGATAATGAAGATGATAAACTTGTTGATGATGATGAACGTATTGATGTGATGATGATAATAAACATATTGATGATGATGATAATAAACATTTCTAGAGATGATAATAACCATATTGATGATGATAATGAAGATGATAAACTTGTTGATGATGATAAGCGTTTTGATGTGATGATGATCCCATCCATTTCTACCGCTTATTCCCTTTGGGGTCGCGGGGGGCGCTGGAGCCTATCTCAGCTACAATCGGGCGGAAGGCGGGGTACACCCTGGACAAGTCGCCACCTCATCACAGGGCCAACACAGATAGACAGACAACATTCACACTCACATCCACACACTAGGGCCAATTTAGTGTTGCCAATCAACTTATCCCCAGGTGCATGTCTTTGGAGGTGGGAGGAAGCCGGAGTACCCGGAGGGAACCCACGCAGTCACGGGGAGAACATGCAAACTCCACACAGAAAGATCCCGAGCCCGGGATTGAACCCAAGACTACTCAGGACCTTCGTATTGTGAGGCAGATGCACTAACCCCTCTGCCACCGTGAAGCCCTGTGATGATGATAATAAACATATTGATGATAATAAACATATATGATAATAATAAACATAATAAATATATTGATGATGATGATGATAATGATAAACATATTGATGATGAGGATATTAAACATATTGATGGTGATGATGAAGATGATAAACATATTGATGATGATGATGATAATAATCATATTGATGTGATGATGATGATAATAAACATTGATGAAGAAAATAAACATGATGATGATAAACATTCATAACGGCTTGCAGACGCTCTTGGAAGTGTAGAGCGATTTGGCAAAAATACCCGTCAATTCTGTCTATTTTATGGCTGGCTCACAGCGTGGACACTTCGTGATCAGATACGACCGACAGACGATTCTGGATGTGGATAGATCGGGCCGTTATAGGCTGAAAGATGCGGGTACTTTCGACCTCCTCGCTAGCATGGGGATTCTTCGCTGGCTACATCCAGCGGCCTCCAAAGCAGCGGAGTTAAGTACCAGCGTGGACCGTCAACGGAAGACACGTAAGCGGTGTGAGCGGAAGCAGAAGCGGGGATGCCGAGCGGGGCTAACAACAAAGCGAAAGGCTAATCCTCAAAGAAGCGCTAGTCCGGGTGAGAAGTTAGTTAAAATAGAACTAGCCAGCGCCAGGCTGGATAATACCTGCACACATAGCAACTATTTTAGAACAATACACAACTCAAAAAATGTTTTTTCTGTGTCAGAAGTAGACATGCACTCTACTGAGGTGGCAAGTTATGATGCGTTCGGTTTATCACAACATCAAGCAAACAATCGGAAAATTCCCGTCATATCAATTCCTAGATATGGTCGTAATTATTTAAATTGCACTACACATAATAAACACAACATTATTAATATTGCTACTACGGATAATTTCAACAAAAACTCCTCAAAACAGCCCACTACCTATAATATGGGCTTCTTAAACATAAGATCATTATCTTCCAAAACGTTATTAGTTAATGAGGTCATTAGAGACAATAATCTTGACGTTATTGGTCTCGCCGAGACCTGGCTCAAACCAGACGATTTCTTTGCGCTGGGTGAGGCGTCTCCTCCTGGCTATGCGGGAGCGCATATTGCCCGTCCCATTAAAAGGGGTGGGGGAGTTGCACTCATCCACAATAAAAACTTTAATCTTACCCCGAACCTAAATAATAAATATAACTCGTTTGAGATGCTTACTATGAGGTTTGTCACACCGCTGCCTCTCCACCTGGCTGTTATCTACCGCCCCCCCAGGACCCAATTCGGACTTCATCAGTGAATTTTCAGAGTTCGTTGCTGATTTAGTGACGCACGCCGACAATATAATCATAATGGGGGACTTTAATATCCATATGAATACCCCATCGGACCCTCAGTGCATGGCGCTCCAGACTATAATTGATAGCTGTGGTTTTACACAAATAATAAATGAACTTACGCATCGCAACGGAAATACGATAGATCTAGTGCTGGTCAGGGGTGTCACCACCTCCAAAGTTACGATACTCCCGTATACTAAAGTAATGTCCGATCATTACCTTATAAAATTCGAAGTTCTGACTCATTGTCAACAAACTAATAATAATAACTACTATAGCAGCCGCAACATTAATGCTGCCACAACGATGACTCTTGCTGGCCTACTGCCTTCGGTAATGGCACCATTCCCAAACTATGTCGGCTCTATTGATAACCTCACTAACAACTTTAACGACGCCCTGCGCGACACCATTGATAGTATAGCACCGCTAAAGCTTAAAAGAGCCCCTAAAAGGCGCACCCCATGGTTTACAGAAGAAACTAGAGCCCATAAATTATCATGTAGAAAGCTGGAACGCAAATGGCGCGCTACTAAACTTGAGGTTTTCCATCAAGCATGGAGTGATAGTTTAACAACTTATAAACACATGCTTACCCTAGCTAAAGCTAAATATTACTCAAATCTCATCCACCTCAACAAAAATGATCCGAAATTTTTGTTTAGTACAGTAGCATCGCTAACCCAACAAGGGACTCCTCCCAGTAGCTCCACCCACTCAGCAGATGATTTTATGAATTTCTTTAATAAGAAAATTTAACTCATTAGAAAGGAGATTAAAGACAATGCATCGCAGCTACAACTGGGTTCTATTAACACAGATACGACTGTATCTACGAAGGATACCGCCCTCCAAAATAGTTTCTCTCTCTTTGATGAAATAACATTAGAGGAATTGTTAAGATGTGTCAATGGGACAAAACAAACAACATGTTTACTTGACCCATTTCCTGGGAAACTTATTAAGGAGCTTTTTGTATTATTAGGTCCATCAGTCCTAAATATTATAAACTTATCACTCTCCTCTGGCACTGTTCCACTAGCATTCAAAAAAGCGGTTATTCATCCTTTGCTCAAAAGACCTAACCTCGATCCTGACCTCATGGTAAACTACCGGCCGGTGTCCCACCTTCCGTTTATCTCGAAAATCCTCGAAAAAATTGTCGCACAGCAGCTAAATGAACACTTGGTGTCTAACAATCTCTGTGAACCTTTTCAATCCGGTTTCAGGGCAAATCACTCTACGGAGACAGCCCTCGCAAAAATGACTAATGATCTACTGCTAACGATGGATTCTGATGCGTCATCTATGTTGCTGCTTCTTGATCTTAGCGCTGCTTTCGATACCGTCGATCATAATATTTTATTAGAGCGTATCAAAACACGTATTGGTATGTCAGACTTAGCCTTGTCGTGGTTTAACTCCTATCTTACTGACAGGATGCAATGCGTCTCCCATAACAATGTGACCTCGGACTATGTTAAGGTAACGTGCGGAGTCCCCCAAGGTTCGGTTCTTGGCCCTGCACTCTTTAGTATGGGTGGGGGGGAGGGGAGGGGACGTTTGATCCGCGGTTTGATATATGAAACAAAAAAAAAAAGTTGGCACGTTCAGTCCACACACAGCGTGGTCATGGCGAGCGCAATAACGGAGGAGCTTGAACGCCCAGCGCCATTGAATCGGTGTGTTTATAAGTGCAGATTCGGTTGTGCAAAACGAGGGTTTTAAACACATGCTGAACGTGCTTGAACCACGTTACGACATCCCGTCGCGCACCCACTTCAGCAATAAGATTGTGCCAGATCTTTATGAGCAGGAGAAGAAAAAAGTTGTGGATGAACTATCCCGAGCATCATCTGTTGCGCTCATGACAGACGGGTGGACGTCCAGCGGAACTATTAGCGCTCACTTCATCACAGCAGACTGGGAGATGAGAAGACACGCCCCCTCTACGAGAGTCACCTTGCGCAGGTACTGACACAAGCAGTGGAGGAATGGAAGATAAAGATATCCCAGTCACACGTGATAATGCCAAAAATCAAATAATTACAGAGAATGAGGCAGGACTGGGACCACAGATAGGTGCTTTGCACATGTAGTGAATTTGGCATCACAGAAGGGAATCTCAGTCAATAGGATGGAGCGCCTCTTTGGGAGGATCAGGAAGGTTTCTTACTTCCACCCAAGCACAACAGCTGCTCATGTGCTTAAGACAAAGCAAGAAATGCTAAAGCTGCCTGCTCATACATGATGTCCCAACGAGGTGGAACTCCACTTATGATATGTTGGAGCAGCAGGCAGCTATATACTCTGCATTGACCCACAACACCCTGAAGACAAATGTCACCCTGTCTGATGATGATGTGAGAGTGGCAGATGAGGTCCTCCAGGTGCTTAAACCCCTCAAAAGTGTTCCATCTCTACTGAGCACTGAAACTTCACCATCTGTGTCAATGATCCTGCCACTGAAAACAAGTATTCTACAATCCATGGCTCCAAGTGTGGAAGACAGCAGCATCACTCCAGATGTCAGGCTTTATTTCACTACCTATGTTTCAAGGAAGATGATGTTTCTTCTTATGTTGCACTTAAACTTGTTTTTTATTAATGGTCATTGGTCCAAGTTTAAAGAAAGGAGGAATGCCTTTTTATGTTGCACTGTTTTTCATTAATTATGTTAAAAGGAAAATAAAAATGCATGTCAAGTTGATCAACAGATTGTATTATTCTCCAGTGCAATAACAGTACTGAAATGAAGGCAAAAAGGGCATTAATGGGAGCTTTAAAAAAAAAGAAGAAAAACAGAAGTAACTAAATAGTTACTTTTCACAGTAACGCATTACTTTTTGGTGTAAGTAACTGAGTTAGTAACTGAGTTACTTTTGAAATAAAGTAACTAGTAACTGTAACTAGTTATTGGTTTTCAGTAACTAACCCAACACTGGTGATAATGAAGATGATAAACATACTGATGAGGAGAATAATAAACATATTGATGGTGATGATGAGGATGATAAACATGTTGATGAAGATGACGATAATAAACATATTGATGATGAGAATAATCAAAATACTGATGTGATGATGATGATAATAAACAAATTGATGATGATGATAAACATATTGATGATGACGATGATAATAAACATTGATGATGATGATAAACATATTGATGATGATGATGACGAAAATAATAAACATATTGATGTGATGATGATGATGATGATACACACATTGATGATGAGGTCAATATAGATACTGATGTGATGATGATGATAATAAACATATTGATGATGATGATAAATATTGATGATGATGATGATGATGAAAATAATAAACATATTGATGTGATGATAATGATGATAATAAACATATTGATGAAGAAAATAAACATATGAGGATGATAAACATTCATAATGATGATAATAAACATATTGGTGGTGATAATGAAGATGATAAACATATTGATGAGGAGAATAATAAACATATTGATGATGATGATGAGGATGATAAACATATTGATGAAGATGACGATAATAAACATATTGATGATGAGAATAATCAAAATACTGATGTGATGATGATGATAATAAACATATTGGTGGTGATAATGAAGATGATAAACATATTGATGAGGAGAATAATAAACATATTGATGGTGATGATGAGGATGATAAACATATTGATGAAGATGACGATAATAAACATATTGATGATGAGAATAACCAAAATACTGATGTGATGATGATGATAATAAACAAATTAATGATGATGATAAACATATTAATGATGACGATGATAATAAACATATTGATGATGATGATAAACATATTGATGATGATGATGACGAGAATAATAAACATATTGATGTGATGATGATGATGATGATGATGATACACACATTGATGATGATGACAATATAGATACTGATGTGATGATGATGATAATAAACATATTGATGATGATGATGAATATTGATGATGATGATGATGATGAAAATAATAAACATATTGATGTGATGATAATGATGATAATAAACACATTGATGATGAGGATAACACAAATACTGATGTGATGATGAGGATAATAAACATACTGTATTGATGATGATGATGATGATAAAATAAACAAATTGATGATGATGATGATGATAAAAATAATAAACATATTGATGATGATGATGAAGGCGTGGCCGCACCTGTCGGCGCTGAGAGCGGTGAGCGTGAAGACAGACACGCCGACGGAGGTGAGCTGTATTGCGGGTATGAGCTTGCAAGCGACCTCTCCGAGGATCCATTGGTGAGAGAAGAACCGGAAGGCGTCTACCGGCACGCAGGTGAGGATCAGCAGGAGGTCTCCTGCCGCCAAACTGCTGATGAAGATGTTGGGCACACTCCTCATGGCCGCGGTACTGATGAAGATCTTCATGAGGGTCACGTTGCCCACAAGACCCACAGCGATGATCAGCGTGTATGCCGAGGCTATGACGCAACGCACGGCAACGTACGCGCTCGTCTCCCCACCGTCCGACGACGCCTGGCTCCAGTTGGACCCTAGAACCTCCATGGGAAGTCCGGACGGAAATTCATCGTCCATCGCTGCGTCGGAAGCTCCCGCCGAGACACCGCAGGCGCGTAAAGATGCGCGCGTAAATGCGCGTGGGGACCTGTGGACGTGCGTGTGAGGCTGACACGCGACTAGTGCGCACAAGGAGCAACAAGCGCCTTTTATTTCTCAGAAAGAGAGAGAGCATCTTCATCATGTTCTTCTTACGTATCTTCATCATCCCTCATGGTGCTCTTCAAGGTTCCTCATCATTCATCACCATCATCTTTATCACTCCACCATCCTAATCATTCCTCATCATACTCTTCATCATTTATCATCTTCATCACTCTTTTCCATTGAAGGAATGTATTAGTTAGATTAGCGTCCATAATGTAAAAAATAAGTAGTAGAATGCAGTAATGTTTAGTGAGTGCATACTATCTTTTTCGAGCTTGGCTCTGTGCTCAAGTCTCCTCTGCCTCTGAAATAGAGATTCTTTAAAAATAAAATAAAATAAAGAATTGTTAATCTATTTCAGAGGCAGAGGGGACTTGAGCACAGAACCAAGCTTGAAAAAGATCATCTGAATGGCTTCATATGTGTACTTCATCTCCTTTGGATAATCAATGTTCATGGCATACAGTAGGCCAAAGAGGTATGCAAAGGCAGTACCGAGTTCTGGTGGGTTATGTAGCATAATGGTGTTTTGTGAATCTCACTTAAATGTAGATATATATTTTTCTTTACATTTAAGTGAGGTGCATATTCACTGTCAACTGATCAAGTTTGTCAACTGTTCTAATTTACATAACACATTTTCTTTATCTATGATGATAATTCTATCATCAAATCATTACACAATTATATTGCCTGGCTGTTGTAAAAACATATATTTCTTAGCTTTTAACTTCAGTGTTATAGGGATCCAATTTTACTGCTGGGGAAGTGTTTTATTCACTTTAAAGAAAATACCTGGGAAAGTATCAAGGTCTCTGACACACCCAATTTAACCCTTATGTTAAACATGTTTCTGAATGAGAAATAAACAAGGTTTTAGATATATTTTGATGTGTGCTGTTTATTTTATTTATTCATTCAGCATTTCTTAAAAACAATTACAGCAACATAAATGTTACTTGACTTGTAAAGGACGTTTTCTAACTGAAGTAACAAGAATTTGCGAGTTGGTTGAAGGTAAAAATACATGGAATTGAAGCATGAACTTTATTGTTGGTCCGACGTAAATATAATAATTAGGTGAACAAGATCGAGTTGGCATAACTATTATCTAAACTTGGAAATCTTAGTTAAGTCAACAACAGTAGTCAAAATTCAACAAGAATATGAGTTTGTTGAAGGTAAAAATACATGGAATTGAAGCATGAATTTTATTGTTGGTCCCACAAAAATATAATAATTTGGTGAACAAAAAGATCCGAGTTGACATAACTCTTATCTCAACTTGTAAATCTTAGTTAAGTCAACAATAGTAGTCAAAAGTTGAGAAAACGCAAAAATCTTGTTGCATCATGTTGCCTTGAAAATTTGCGTTTTCTCAACTTTTTTTTTTTTTTTTTACAGTGCAGTATGTACTATATGTATACATACATATGCAATATGATAGGTGTTTGTAGGACTATCATCCATTTCAAAGTGCCCTAGAGCCCTTATAATCCTCAGTTCCTTTTCAAGGGACATGTATTTATTTGTGTCAGAGCCGTCCGTTCCTTAGCCTCATGGTAAACTTTAGGTCACATTCATGGTCTACAACACAAGGAGAATGGCCCTCTGAACAACACAACTACATCCTAAAAAAATGCTGGGTTATTTTGATAACCCAATTTATGAGTTGCAAGTGTTGGGTTAAATTTTGTAGTTATTTTTATGAAGAGCTATCAATTTTTTGCGTTATAAGGGTATTATTTTAACTCAATTTCTGGGTTTTTAAAACTATGAACCATTGTTGAGTTGTTTTTCAATGAGTAACGCATTTTTGGGTAAAAGGCATACTTGCCAACCCTCCCGGATTTTCCGGGAGACTCCCGAAATTCAGCGCTTCTCCCGAAAACCTCCCGGGACAAATTTTCTCCCGAAAATCTCCCGAAATTCAGGCGCAGCTGGAGGCCACGCCCCCTCCAGCTCCATGCAGACCTGAGTCCGCTTTCCCACAATATAAACAGCGTGCCTGCCCAATCATGTTACAACTGTAGAATGATCGAGGGCGAGTTCTTGGTTTCTTATGTGGGTTTATTGTTAGGCAGTTTCATTAACGCCCTCCCAGCACGGTAACAACACACAACAACAGCAGTCACGTTTTTGTCTACCGTAAAGCAGTTCGTCTGCCGTAAACAGCAATGTTGTGACACTCTTAAACAGAACAATACTGCTATCTATAACATCAATAACATTTAGGGCTTTTAGAGAGTGCAGTGCACAACTGCGCACACAACAAGGAGACGAAGCAGAAGAACGAGGAAGATACAGCCATGGCGACGCCGACGACGAGTAAGATGAAGAAATACGCTTTGTTGCACCTTTCCTGCTTCTTGCTCCCAGACCGCAGTCAAAGAGCGCAGGGGAGACACTTCTCCAGAGCCGATGTATGCTCGGGGCAACACCCTTCACTTTACCCGGCAGTGGGTCTCCACAGCGGACGACTTTAGGGTGAATAATGAGTCCGGCGATTAGTTGCAAATCTTGCTTTATTGATTGCTTGCACACAGCCAATCCAACACAAAACAAACTAGTCCCCGCCAGCACTCACGCTACCGCTCCCTCTCTTCTCTCGCCCACACACTCACTGACGTCACTCACCTCACATGCTGTCACCTTTTAAAGGGCCACACACACACATACGCTACTCTCATAACAGCTTGTAAGTTCCAAGCCGCAGCTGCAATTGGACCTGGATAGCCTCCGGAAAGAAGTAGTGGACTACCAAGTGCTTGGCAGTGAAGATCTTCCTCAGGAAGCAAAGATTGACTGGTTTTGGGCCATGCTAGGGAGAGATGGAAGATTCCAGACTCTTTTGTGCGTGCCACACAGCAATGCATCATCAGAGAGGGTGTTCAGCATGGTTAGAAAAATAGTGACAGAGAATAGAACAAGGATGGACAATTCCACCCTTAACTCAACAATGAGTAGATGAGTGTTATGTGTGGTATATGTGTACTGAAATTCAAGTATTTATTTTATTTGTATATATATATATATACATATCATAAAATATATATATATATATATATATATATATATATATATATATATATATATATATATATATATATATATATATATATATATATATATATATATATATATATATATATATATAGCTATAATTCACTGAAAGTCAAGTATTTCTTTTATATATATATATATATATATATATATATATATATATATATATATATATATATATATATATATATATATATATATATATGAAATACTTGACTCGGTGTATTCTAGCTCTAAATATACTCCTCCCCTCTTAACCACGCTCCTAACCACCAGAAGATTTGGTTGCATGACTTTAAACATCCAAGAGCGCGAACAAATTTGAAAAAAATGTGCTTGTCTGTTGCTGGTGTGAAAGCGTGGAGTTCTCTAAAGAAAGACTTAAAAAGTTGCAAGAATATTTTTGAATTTAAAAAGAGTTACAAAAAGAGACAACTGGCATTATATCAAACTGATTTTTGATTTTGATTGGACGTGTCATTGTGAAAAAGCTTAAACGAAAATTTAAAAGTATGTTGGAGTTTGGGTGTTGGTGGAGGGATCAGTGATAAAGTCATCTAATATAATTTGTGTTAAAAAAGGCGGCAGATAAATACAAGAATATTATTCTTCCATCTGCTCATTTCTAATCATGGAAATGTATAGGAAACAAAAAAAAAACAATGACAGTGTGGACTGTATGTGGCTTGTATACTGTATATGCATTTTTATGAAAGGAATAAAAATAAATGAAATGATGATGACGATTATTTACAATCACACATCTTATGTACATGAAAATATTTGAGCATGCTGTATACGACTACTTTGACCATTTTTCTTGTAAAAAAAATGTCACTTATATCTTGCTTTTGAGTATACTTTAATGGAAATGAAAATAATTTTGATCAGTAGTTGGAAAAAAGTAGGATAAACCAGCAGTAACATTTACATTTTTTAACCAACTATTGGGTCAAGGAGAGCTAAATTGTGCAACCCAATAGATGGGTTTGGAATAACCCATAATTGTAGTGAGCATAACTCAGGCTTTTCTGTTAAATGAATTAAACCCAATAGTTGGGTTATGAATCAACCAACATTGAGTTAGCATAAATCAACGTTTAAGGTTAAATAATTCAACCCAATTGCTTGGTAGGGAATAACCCAACATTAAGTTATCATAACTCAACTTTTTGGTTAAATAATTCAACCCAAAAGTTGGGTTGAAAAAATTAACCCAAAATGTTGAGTTAAAATAACTCAAATACCTCAGTAGAAGCATTTAAGTCCCATCTTAAAACTCATTTGTATACTCTAGCCTTTAAATAGCCCCCCTGTTAGACCAGTTGATCTGCCGTTTCTTTTCTTTTCTCCTCTGCTCCCCTTTTCCTTGAGGGGGGGGGGGCACAGGTCCGGTGGCCATGGATGAAGTGCTGGCTGTCCAGAGTCGGGACCCGGGGTGGACCGCTCGCCTGTGCATCGGCTGGGAACATCTCTACGCTGCTGACCCGTCTCCGCTCGGGATGGTGTCCTGCTGGCCCCACTATGGACTGGACTCTTACTATTATGTTGGATCCACTATGGACTGGACTCTCACAATATTATGTCAGACCCACTCGACATCCATTGCTTTCGGTCTCCCCTAGAGGGGGGGGGGGGGGGGGTTACCCACATATGCGGTCCTCTCCAAGGTTTCTCATAGTCATTCACATCGACGTCCCACTGGGGTGAGTTTTTCCTTGCCCGTATGTGGGCTTTGTACCGAGGATGTCGTTGTGGCTTGTGCAGCCCTTTGAGACACTTGTGATTTAGGGCTATATAAATAAAGATTGATTGATTGATTGATTGAAATAAGGGGTTTGTCCTTTTCCATGAATTAAATAACGTGGACCCCGACTTAAACAAGTTGAAAAACGTATTCGGGTGTTACCATTTAGTGGTCAATTATACGGAATATGTACTGTACTGTGCAATCTACTGATAAAAGTTTCAATCAATCAATCAATTCTGAACCAGCAGTTGGGTTAAAATTGGGTTATTTTTTAACCCAACATTTTCAGTGTGTATATATGCCTAATTTACCAAGATACCATTTTGATAGAAGTTGGTGCCAATGCTATCAATGCATCAGAAGATGAAGGGATGCTGGAAGTAACGTTGTGGAGGTTCTACCAGACGGGGCCAGATGACATACGGAGACAAGTATGAAGCATGTTGAGGTTGGGAGCTCACAGAGGACCCCTGCTGATCAAAGATCAAAGCTTGCTCCATACTACATGAGATGGGCAGAAAATGACCAAAACCAGATCCTGTCCTGCTGACCAACTGCTTAGTTTGCTGAGAAGGTCTCTGTCCAATAATGTTCTATCTTTTTCTTTAGTCAAACCCCTTGTTAAAATAAATCTAAGACGGTGAATCTGAAAATTGACAGTGACTTGGTGAGTTTTATTAGAGAGTAAAGCAACACGCCGAGGAGAAAAACCTCCTCCCTTCATCTTCATCATGCACCATCTTCGTAGCTCCCCACCATACTCTTCATCATTCATCACCTTCATCAATCTTTACCATCTTCATCACTTCTCGTCATACTTTTCACAATTCATCACCATCATCTTCATCACATTTTACTATATTCATCATTACCATCTTCATCACTCCTCGCCATACTCTTCATCATTCATCACCATCAACTTCATCACTATTGTCATAATTGCTCAACATCATCTTCCTCAATATCATCTCCATCAATCATCACTATCATCTTAATCATTCTCCAGCATTATCTTCATCATTTCTCCCAATCATCTTTAGCATTCCTCACATCACCTTCAACATTCCTCACCAGTATCTTCATTATTCTTCACATCACCACCATTTGTATTCTTCATGGTCATCTTCCTCACCATCATCTTCAACATTCCTCACCATTAAAAATCCAAGATGGCGGCGCGCACAGACGCAGCGGCTTACGGCTCTCCATTTCAGTGCTCTTTCTTCCTTCTTTTCTTCATGTTTTTTTTCCTTTTGTGCACCACCTGTACTGCAAACACCCGGTACACCCGCCAGTCACTCTTGGATATCGGTAACTCACACCAGATATCTGTTTCGAGCGACTTTCACCACGAGCACAACATCCCAGATGACATAGCGAGAGCACAGGGCTCTCCGTGGTTTGTTGTCGGGTCTGGGAGACGGCGCAGACGGAGGAGGGAGAGGAAGCAGAAGCGTGGCCGCAGGTCCGGCGTCTTGCTCAGGCTTAGGAAACAACCCCACAAGCCACCTCTACCGAGCCTGTTCCTCTCTAATGCCAGATCCCTTGTACAGAAGATGGACGACCTGGAGTTACAACTTGCTGGAAACCGCTATGTTCGGGACTGTTGTGCTATGATTATCACCGAAACCTGGCTTCACCCGGAAATACCCGATGCTAGCATGCAGCTAGCCGGACGCACTCTGCTCCGCCGGGACAGAACTAAGGACTCCGGTAAGAGCAGAGGAGGGGGGCTCTGTATCTACGTGCATGAGAACTGGTGCAACAACGGGACAATCACTGAACAGCACTGTTGCCCGGACGTGGAGTACATGTCTGTTAGATGTCGGCCTTTTTTTCTCCCGAGAGAGCTGTCTGTTGTTATCATCACGGCTGTGTATATTCCACCGGACGCCAAAGTAAACACAGCGCTCTCTCTTCTGCTGAACACCGTCAACGAACAGCAGCGGGCCCACCCCGACGGTGTTCATATCATAGCAGGGGATTTTAATAAGGCCAATCTGAAGACTGTACTCCCTAAGTTCTACCAGCACGTGAAGTGTTCTACAAGGGGCAAGAACACCCTGGACCACGTGTATACCAACATAAAGCACGCGTACATAGCTACACCCCTCCCCCAGCTTGGACAGTCAGACCATCTTTCCCTCCTGCTCTCTCCTACCTACACCCTCATCAGACGCCAGGCCAGGCCTATCACAAAGACTGTTATGACCTGGCCTGACGATGCACTCCCCAAACTTCAGGACTGCTTCCAACACACAGACTGGGACCTCTTCCAACAACAGGAGCTGGAGACAGCCACAGGAACGGTGCTGGACTACATAAAGTTCTGCATCGGGAATGTGACTGTGGAAAAAACCATCCGGGTTTACCCCAATAAGAAACCCTGGATGACCAGCCAGGTCCGCACACTCCTCAGGGCCCGCGACGCAGCCTTCAGGTCAGGGGACAGGGCACTGTACAGTGTTGCTAGAGCCGACCTGAAGAGAGGGATTAAAAAAGCAAAGGCGGACCACAGGAGGTGCATAGAGTCCCATCTGTCCAGCAAAAACTCACGGGAGGTGTGGCGGGGCATTCATGACATCACGAACTTCAGAGGCTGCAATATGACAACTGCGGATCAGAGTGCGACACTGGCAGAGGAGCTTAACTGTTTCTTTGCCCGTTTCGAAACCCCCCAGCGACACTCATTTGCTCCAGCCCTGCCCCCGCCCCCACCGGGCTCCGGCGCCACTCCACTCACTGTACAGGAGCACAGTGTCAGACGAGTGCTCCTGGCTGTGAACCCCAGGAAGGCTACCGGACCAGACGGAGTACCTGGAAAGGTGCTCAGGACGTGCGCCCACCAGCTCGCTCCCCCCCTCACCAGGATCTTCAACCTCTCCCTGGCTCAGGCAGTCATCCCATCCTGCCTGAAGTCATCTACAATAATCCCGGTGCCGAAGAAGTCTCCCATCACCAGCCTGAATGATTACCGACCAGTGGCCCTCACTCCGGTAATCATGAAGTGCTTCGAGCGACTTGTTCTCCAGCACATCAAGGACCATATCCCTCCAGACTTCGACCCCCACCAGTTCGCATACCGGGCGAACAGGTCCACAGAGGAAGCCATCGCTGTTGCTCTCCACTCTGCTCTGAACCACCTGGAGCAGCAGCAGAGCTACGTCCGGATGCTCTCTGTGGACTATAGCTCTGCCTTCAATACAATAATCCCGGACAGACTCTGCAATAAACTGGACACTCTTGGCCTCCCCCCTCTCACAAACGCCTGGATAAGGGACTTCCTAACGGACCGACCCCAGAATGTGAGACTTGGCCCGCACCTCTCATCCTCCTGCACGCTGAGCATCGGCTCCCCACAGGGCTGTGTGCTGAGCCCCCTCCTCTACTGCCCTTACACCCATGACTGCAGTCCGGCCCACAGTGACAACCTTACCGGCAAGTTCGCCGACGATACCACAGTGGTCGGGCTCATCTCCAGGGGTGACGAGGCTGCCTACAGAGAGGAGGTCCTGAAGCTGACGGCCTGGTCTTCGGAGAACAACCTCGCTCTCAACACCAGCAAGACCAGAGAGATCATCGTCGACTTCAGGAGGAGCAGCACCGACCCTGCCCCCCTCTACATCAACGGCGAGCGTGTAGAGAGGGTCCACACCTTCAGGTACCTTGGAGTCCACATCTCTAATGACTTCTCCTGGACAGTCAACACCACATCAATCATCAAGAAGGCTCAGCAGCGGCTACACTTCCTTAGAGTCCTCGGGAAGTACAACCTGAAGCCTGACCTGCTGCTGACCTTCTACCGCTCGTCCATCGAGAGCCTGCTGACCTACTGTATTACGGTATGGTACGGCAGCTGCACTGCAGCAGACAGGGAGAGGCTGCAAAGAGTGGTCAAGACGGCTCAAAAGATCATCGGCCGCCCTCTCCCCTCTCTGACGGACATCTACACCTCCCGCTGCCTCAACAGAGCCAGTGCCATCATCAAGGACAGCACCCACCTTGGCTCTGACCTGTTCCACCTGCTGCCCTCTGGGAAGCGCTACAGGTGCATTAAAACCAAAACAAACAGGCTAAAGAACAGCTTCTTCCCCAGGGCCATAACCATCCTGAACGGACTGCCCCATTGTCCCTCATAACTGCCTTCTCTTCGGTGCAATAACCCATTCCACCAACCACCCTGTTTTTGTTTTTGTTTTTTTCATGTATATATTCATTTCACACCATATTCATTGCACTTCTACATTTTTTTATATTTTTATATATTTGCACATTGTTTTTCTAGCATGCACACATCGCACTGTATGGAATGGCCTCAATCTCGTTACCTTGCGTAATGACAATAAAGCTGATTCTGATTCTGATTCTGATTATCTTCATTATTCTTCACATCACCACCATTTGTATTCCTCACGGTCATCTTCCTCACCATCATCTTAATCATTCATCACTATCATCTTCATGACTCTTCACCATCATCTTCCTCACCATTGTCTTCATCATCAACAAGCTATAGGGTTTAATGTTAACACGCACACACATGCACACACACACACACACACACACACACACACACGCACGCACGCACACACACACACACACACACACACACACACACACACACGCACACGCACACACACACGCACACACACACACACACACACACACACACTTGAGTGGCTGCATGTTGATGTAGGGGTCAAAAGTAACAGGTGTGTGACGTGGAAGGACAGGAAGCTTCCATCAAAATAAGAACGTGGCACTGATGTGTTTATCTGCTGGGTGACAGTGGCTGCTCTTGTTGTTTATTTTGAAAGGGGGGACAGGAAGCATCAGGGGGGCGTAGCTTGCCGTTGCCTGGTCAGCGGGTGGTGAGCGTTGTGCGTTTAGGACGTGTGAGAGTGAGAAAGGGGGATGAACAACACGCCGCCAGGATTACGGTTGGTGTGTGGACTTTTTCTTTGACAAACTTTGCGGTGGAGGTTAGCGTCTGTGTGGGACAAGGGACATCTTGTGTATTTGGGACGGCGGCGGCCTCAATGCTCTTCCAGAAGTATTTGCAGTGCAGGGTGTGTTGTCATCACTTTCTGACTTTTGTCTTTTGGTCATCCTTCACCTGACGTTGTGTGTAGCGAAGGTTTGGACTTTGTGTTTTTCAGCGTGAGCATTGTGTGCCTCCAACTGGAGGTTGTTTTTTTTGCTGACATGGGGATTATAATGCTGGCCATTGTTGGCCCCTCTGTGTCTACTGAGCTGGTCAATTGATGCGGGATAAAAGGAAAAAAGTATGCATTGACACGGGCTTTGGGGACGTCGAGGCAGAGGGCGGTTGTGTCGGCGCTGCCATGCGGGCCCAGAACCCTCCTGGACTCAAAGCGACATGTCTTTAAACTACATCAAAAACTTCTATGAAGGATGCGTAAGTAACGTTTAACTCGGGCAGCAGCCTCCGCTCATCTCTTTCCGAGTCGCTCCGGTTCTGTTGGACGGAGTGACCATTGTGGAGCGACCGGTGGCATTAGTGAGAAATGATGAAGGCCAAGAAGGTTTGATGAAAGCTTTGTGTTCCCCTGAAAAGCTTTCACTCTTTTATGTGCTGACAAAAGAAGCTTTCACTTTGCTCTCAATACACACCATTGCTGCACCTGTGTGTGTGCGTGTGTGTGTGTGTGTGTGTGTGTGTGTGTGTGTGTGTGTGTGTGTGCATCCAGGGAATGGCGCCTCACTTGTTTGTATGTGTGTGTGTGTGTGTGTTCCAGCTCAGGCCTCCGACGGTGATCGGCCAGTTCCACACCTTGTTCTTCGGCTCGGTGCGGATGTTCTTCCTGGGAGTTCTGGGCTTCGCCGTCTACGGGAATGAGGCACTGCACTTCAGCTGCGACCCAGATCGCAGAGAGCTCAACCTGTACTGTTACAACCAGTTCCGACCCATAACGCCTCAGGTAGGACTGGCCAGTGACGTATAACCGAAACGTCTTATTACGTTACTAGTGTTCTCTTGCAGGTCTTCTGGGCCTTACAGCTGGTCACGGTTTTGGTTCCGGGAGCAGTGTTCCACCTCTATGCGGCCTGCAAGAACATCGACCAGGAGGAGATCCTGGAGCGACCCATCTACACCGTTTTCTACATCATCTCTGTTCTCCTACGAATCATTTTGGAAGTCATCGCCTTCTGGCTACAAAGTCACCTGTTTGGCTTCCAGGTGTGGTGATCGCCCTCCTGTCAGTTGTAGAACACGAACACGCGCTAACCCAGCGGTCATGTTTGTCCCGTTTTTCGAGGACCTTTAGACTAGCTGAGATGATGAGTCAGCAGATAAGTGCGATAGGCTTCAAAGGTTCTTCTCACATGTTCTCGCTCTCGCAGGTTCACCCACTCTATATGTGCGACGCCAGTGCTTTGGAGAAGGCCTTCAACGTGACCAAGTGCATGGTGCCCGAGCACTTTGAAAAGACCATCTTCTTGAGCGCCATGTACACCTTCACCGTCATCACCATTCTGCTATGCATCGCCGAGATCTTCGAGATACTCTGCAGACGTCTTGGCTATCTCAACAACCAATGACGTGCACACACCACATCTTTACTTTCTGTCAGCCTCTTGGAAAATAATGCAGGAGCACCATATGTGCTTCATTGTGACTGGAATATTCTGAGGGAGGTCATACCAGGTTCTACGTCAAATGGGAGCCAAAAGTTCTAGTCTGTAGAACATGTCACAGCCAGGAGGTCCAAAAGTGTCCTCTGAGGAGAACATGATGCTGCTCTTGGACCGGATCAAGTCCTTTTCAGATCAGGATGGACACAATATGGACATGAACCACCTGCTCAGGAGCATCCTTCCTCACACTTCCGTGTGTGACAATTCCACCGTGTGTGTGTGTGTGTGTGTCCATTGCAATCTTTCCTGCATGGACAGAAGCACACTTGGCTCCAGAGAAAGGCTGTGTTTACGCTCACATTCAAATTGAAACATTGGGGACACAAAAATGACGCTGCTTGAGGTAGTCATCAATTGGCTTGCTTAAGGAGCTTCATTAACTTTGGGTTTGAAATGGACGACAGCAGCATCAAATGTTCTTAAACTGCCTCCTTTCTAATGTCATTATTTAGTAGTATTATTTATTGATATATTTAATCTCGTGGAGTCACAGAACACATGGTATTTTGTTTTTATCGTCTTCATCAGACATCCATCCAACTTTTGTGAAGAACTTTCCAGCAATCTGTTTTTCATCTCAGGTACAAAATTGCATTAGCAGACAAAAGTGGATCAAACCCTCATTTCCAACGCTTTGAAAGCGCTGATGGAAGCTTTGGTTACGCACGCGGCGGCGGCTTTAAGAGGATTTGAAACTGCTGTGTTTCCCTGTGCTTTAAGTCCGTTTGTGTTGTGCTGGTCTTTGCTTGTAAGGTTTGCGACTCAATGTTCTGTTCTTCCTATTAAACAATCTCACAATTATAGATTTGATGACATCTGTGCATTCTTGCAGTTGTTACGTTATAAGCAACGGAGATGTCAGTAATGACGGTGCTTTCATGTAAGCTTTGCTGCTCATTCCATTTTAAATAAGCCCCTTGCTGTGTCAAAAACTAACCTTGATTAAGTTGATTAGCTGCTAGTAGTCGTGACGTCACATCTTGACGATAAAATACATGCCAAAGCCAGTACTTTTTCCAGGCGTTATTCATACTTTTTTACACATTTATCTTTTTTTAGGCGTGAGAGTGTCATACCTTAAGCTCAGAGCTTGTTAACTCGCTGTCAAAATGCAGTGCTTCGAAATCATCTGGTACGTACAAAAAACATGGCGACACTACCTCAGCAACCGACATGATTTAGCTTAAACATGCTAGCCCTGTTGCTAATACCTTCAACATATTGTGTTTAACTTATTCCCCACATGGTGTTTACTTTTACGTGAATCATTTTTGGAAGTGTGGAATGGTTGCGTTATTGGGATCCTAGCTACATCAAATAAATGAATGATGACGTCTAATATTTTGAACTTCTTTCTAATGTCTTAATGTTGCTTGTTTGTAAAAAAATAACTCAACAACGTTGTCTGTAGTTGATGTCAAATAAGTCATTGTGAACCAATTTTATGTGCAACACATTCAAATAAAATATACTGAATTGCCTGCAATGTCATTTAAAAATCAGTTGTTTAGATTGACATGTTTTGAAAATGTGGAGTTTGCATGTTCTCCCCGTGACTGCGTGGGTTCCCTCCGGATACTCCGGCTTCCTCCCACCTCCAAAGACATGCACCTGGGGATAGGTTGATTGGCAACACTAAATTGGCCCTAGTGTGTGAATGTTGTCTGTCTATCTGTGTTGGCCCTGTGAAGAGGTGGCGACTTGTCCAGGGTGTACACTACCTTCCGCCTGATTGTAGCTGAGATAGGCTCCAGCGCCCCCAAAAAGAATAAGCGGTAGGAAATTGATGGATGGAAATACAATATGAGTTTTGGAGGGAATTTACCTGACTTTGGATAAATCCTAAATTTCTTATTTAATGTTCTTATCACCGACTGAGCGTTCTCGTGTGTTTCTTAATAATATTTTAATCACTTAATGACAACAAATAAATGTTCAAACAACTTACACTTGAGCAGGTTACTTGAATATATTCTGTGTTTTTATTTTGGACTGCCGAGTTATGCTGCTGAGCACCAACGAAGAAGAACGACCAATGACGTCAGCACGTCTCATTGGCTAGCCATGCGGAAGTGAAAGGACCGGTTTAGCTACAACAACCAAGAAAGTCTGTCGTATGTTTTTGTGATTGTGTTAGTCCCGGGAAAGGTTCTAGAGAACATGGCGTTACCGGCCCAGTTCAAAGCCGTCCAGCACCACCTACGGACCGCACAGGAACACGAACAACGGGACCCCGTGGTGTCTTATTACTGTAAGTGTGCGGCTAAAGTTAGCTTAGCATAATCGCAACCTAACTTTTACCTCTAGCACAATCAAGCACGTTTTAACGTCAACATTTGTTCATTTAGCTGATGGAGCAAATGTTAGCTGACTTCCTGGTCTGCAGCTTGAATGATGTTTGGTGCGTGTACTTGAACGTATATGTGCACGCATGAATCTGTGTCAGTGTCTGTTTGTGAGTGTTTGTCTTAAAACGGTGATGCGTAGGCCGTCATGTGATCTTCTTGTTCCATGACAGATTAGCAGACATTACGTTGACTTTCCTTGATAGTTTCTCTTCAGTCGCCATGTTGGACACCTGACCAAACCTGCTCAACAACTGATGATAATGTTTCAGTTGTCAGGAATGTTCTACGGCTCGCTGCTGCATAGTTTTCAGTTTATCTCATGACACACAAGCTGCTCCATCACCATGGCAACGAGAAAACAAGGCTGTCACACAGTAATAGCCTGACGTCGTCGCCTACCTGGATTTGCTGTGTTGATACCCATGCAAGGGCATCATTAGACAGGTGCAATGGATGCCGAGTTGATACGGTTAATAATGTGAGTCCAGTCCACAGTGGGGCCAGCAGGGGAACCTCTTGCATGAAGACACGTCGCCGTGCAGAGAGGTCACCGACTGATGCATAAGGAGTGGTCACCCCGGGTCCTGACTTCATGCGCAAGTCCAGTCCATTGGGAGGCCAGCAGGGGATCATCTTGAATGGAGACAAGTCTGCAGGGCAGAGACGTCAACAACTGATACACAGAGGAGTGGTCCAACCTGGGTCCCGACTTTGAACAGCTAGCGCAACATCCGTGGAGGCTAATCCCTGGTCACCTGATAACCTCTCCATGCAGGAGAGGGGGGCAGAGCAGAAAAGAGAGGCGGCTGATCAACTGGTCTAAAAGAGGCCTATTTAAAGGCTAGGGTGTATAAATTAGTTTTAAGATGGGACTTAAATGCTTCTACTGAGGTAGCATCTCTAACTGTTACCGGTAGGGCATTCCAGATTACTGGAGCCAGAATTGAAAACGCTCTATAGCCCGCAGACTTTTTTTTTGCCCTGGGAATCACTCATAAGCCGGAGTTCTTAGAACGCAGATTTCTGGCTAGGACATATGGTACAATACAATCAGCAAGATAGGTTGGAGCTAGACCGTTTAGTGTTTTAGACCGTTTAGTATTTTATACGTAAGTAGTAAAACCTTAAAGTCGTATCTTAAGTGCACAGGAAGCCAGTGCAAGTGAGCCAGTATAGGCGTAATATGGTCAAACTTTCTTGTTCTTGTCAAAAGTCTAGCAGCCGCATTTTGTACCAACTGTAATCTTTTAATACTAGACATAGGGAGACCCAAAAATAATACGTTACAGCAGTCAAGACGAGACGTAACAAACGCATGAATAATGATCTCAGCGTCTGTGGTGGACAATATGGGACACATTTTAGCAATATTACATAGATGAAAGAAGGCTGTTTAATTTAGTAACACTCTAGAGTGGCCGTGCCAGCAATCGGAGGATTGCTGGTTACTGGGGTTCAATCCCCACCTTCTACCATCCTAGTCACGTCCGTTGTGTCCTTGGGCAAGACACTTCACCCTTGCTCCTGATGGCTGCTGGTTAGCGCCTTGCATGGCAGCTCCCGCCATCAGTGTGTGAATGTGTGTGTGAATGGGTGAATGTGGAAATACTGTGAAAGCGCTTTGAGTACCTTGATTGTAGAAAAGCGCTATACAAGTATAACCCATTTATCATTATTTATTTAATGTGTGACTCAATTGAGAGAGTTGCGTCAAAGATAATACCGAGATTCTTTACCGAGTCGCATTGTGTAATTGTTTGGTTGGCACTGATGGTCCTAATATTACAAACAGCTCCTTGATACATTTCCCAGGAAGTGTGTCAAGTAAACATGTTGTTTGTTTTGTCTCATTTACATGTCGCAGGAGTTCCTCTAATGTTATTTTATCAAAAAGAGAGATTATTTTTGAGGGCAATAGCTGTCTTACATGCATCCGTATCTGTGTTAATAGAACCCAGTTGTAGCTGGGACGCATTGTCTTTAATCTCCTTCTAATGAGTTCAATTTTCTTATTAAATAAATTCATAAAATCATCAGCCGAGTGGGTGGAGCTACTGAGAGGAGTCCCTTGTTGGGTTAGCGATGCTACTGTACTGAACAAATATTTAGGATTGTTTTTGTTGAGGTGGATGAGATTTGAGTAGTAATTAGTTTTAGCTAAGGTAAGCGTGCGTTTATAAGTTATTCAACTATTACTCCATGCTTGATGGAAAACCTTAAGTTTAATCGCACGCCATTTGCATTGCAGCTTTCTACATTATAGTTTAAGAGCTCTGGTTTCTTCTGTAAACCAAGGGGTACGCCTTTTAGGGGCCTTTTTAGCTTTTGCGGTGCTATACTATAGATGGCCTTGCGCATGGCATCGTTAAAGTTGTTAGTGAGGTTATCGATAGAGCCCACATCATTTGGGAATGGCGCCATTACTGAATGCACTAGGCAAGAGTCATAGTTGTGACAGCATGAATGTTGCGGCCGCTAAAGCAGTGGTTATTAGTAGCTTGTTGACAATGAGTCAGAACTTCAAATTTTATAAGGTAATGATCGGACATTACTTTAGTGTACGAAAGTACCATAACTTTGGAGGTGTTGACACCCCGGACATTGTATTACTGTTGCGATGCATGGGTTAATTTATTATTTGTGTAAGATCACAGCTATCAATTATAGTCTGAAGCGCCACAAACGGAGGGTCTGACGGGGTATTCATATGGATATTAAAATAATTATATTATCTGCGTGCATCACTAGATCAGCGACAAACTCTGAACATTTACTGATAAAGTCTGAATAGGGCCCAGGGGGGTGATAGATAACAGCCAGATAGAGAGGTAGCAATGTGACAGACCTCATAGTAAGCACCTCAAATGATTTATATTTATTACTTAGGTTAGGAGTAAGGTTAAGGTTTTCATTGTATATTAGTGCGACCCCTCCACCATTTTTAAAGGGACGCGCAATATGTGCATTTGTATAGTTAGGAGGAGATGCCTTGTTAAGTGGGAAAAATTCATCTGGTTTAAGCCAGGTTTCGCTGAGACCAATGACGTTAAGAGGGTTGTATGGTATACCGGTACTCGTATAGTATCGCGGTGCTAATGAATCAAAAACGGTACTATACTCTGTTTGAAAAGTAACGGGCATGACGGCACGCCGTCGTCATGTTGTGACATTGCTGGTTTTTCGAGTAGAGGAGCATGTTCGGCAGCGCATAAACACGGATTACTTACAAGCAGACAGGGTGTCTCGACAGAAAAGGGAGAATGGACGCATTTTGGCCTGAAAATGAGAAAGATAAAGGTGAAGCTATAACACTGAAATGCCGCTCAGCAAAAGGGGCACTAAAACATGGCTAGCTAATTAGCGGCTAACGTCCATCCGCAGTCGACAGTGTTTTAAGCTTCTTCTAAATCATTAATCCTCGCCTCCATGGCGACAAATAAAGTAAGTTTTTTACAAGTATCATCACTGCAGGACGAGGAATAGCTAAACATGTTTCAGTACACACCCTAGGAGGATACAATTACTCAGCGTCCTCGCTAACAAAATGTAGTGCTCCTGGATGTAAACAAACGCCATAGGCGGATCTACACCTGACATCCACTGTAATGTTACCAATTACAATAGCGTATCTAGTCAATACTACTATGATTACATCGATATTTTTTATCGTCACAAAATCTTTAAAAAAAAATTCATATTATGTTTATAAACTCAGAAAATACGTCCCTGGACACATGAGGACTTTGAATATGACCAATATATGATCATGTAACTACTTTGTATCGGATCAACCCCTACATTTGTGGTATCATACAAAACTAATGTAAAGCATCCAAACAACAGAAGAATAAGTGATTATTACATTTTAACAGAAGTGTAGATGGAACATGTTGAAACGTAAAATAACCAGATATTAACAGTAAATTAACAAGTAGATTAATAATGCATTTTTACAGCTTGTTCTTTATAATTATAATTTTGAATGACACAATATGTTACTGCTTATGTCAGCAGCCAAATTAGGAGCTTTAGATCGCTTACTTACTACTAAAAGACAAGTTGTCTAGTATGTTCACTATTTTGTTTAAGAACAAGATTGTTCTTGGATTGCAATAAGAAACAGATGTTTAATGTACCGTACAATTTTTTGTTAAAATAAAGCCAATAGTGCAATTTTTTTGTGGTGCCCTTTATTTAGAAAAGTATCGAAAAGTATCGAAATACATTTTGGTTCTGGTACCAAAATATTGGTATAGGGACAACCCTAGATTGTTGTCTCTAATGACCTTATTAACTAATAACGTTTTGGGAGACAATGATCTGATGTTTAAAAAGCCCATATTTTAGGTAGTGGACTGTTTTGAGGAGTTTTTATTAATGGTAGCCGTAGTTCTGATATTAATAACGTTACGTTTATTTTGTGTAGTGCGCCTTAAATGCGATCACATCTAGAAATTGATATGATGGGGATCTTAAGATTATTTGATTGGTGCTGCGATAAATTGAACGCGTCATAATTTGCCACCTCAGTAGAATGCATGTTCACGTCTGGCACAGTCACTACAGAAAAAAACATTAGGTGAGTTGTGTATTATTTTACAAGAAATGCTATGTGTGCAGGAATTTTCCAGCCTGGCGTTGGTTAGTACTAGCTAACTGACTCCTCACCCGGACTAACAGACACTCTTAATTGCTTGTGTCTGAACTTGCTCTAGTGTTGTTAGTCAACTGTGACTCAAACAGTAATCTATGTTCCTAGTTGGGGGGATGGCGCCTTCCCGGTTAGGGTGAAGGCTGTCCCTTCTCAGCAAGCCCGGTTTGCCCCAGAAAGAGGGCCAATTATCAATAAACGTTAGTCCCTTTTTTCTACAAAAACTAGCCAGCCATTTGTCAAGCTAGACATATCTGCTATACCTCTCATCATTGCCTCTCGCAGGCAGGAGGCCAGAGACAAGTACTCGATGCCTGGACATCGCGAGATTATAAGTCCTAGCTGTGTTCCTCTTTGTAATTTCTGACTGTCTCATCCTACTGTCATTGGAACCAACCTGTACAATTATGTTAGCGTATCAATTGGTGCGATTAGCCTGTCGTACGTGTTTACTTGGCCTGTTGCGAGTTAGTTCCCTAAGATTAGCTTCAATGTCAGGTGCTCTGGCCCCGGGAACGCACTTAATTATGACTGGTTTGCTAAACTGTATGCTTCGGGTGATAGAGTCCCCTATGACTAAGGTGCGGTGCCCGGTACACTGGGGTGTAGGACTGACTAAAGGGCTAAATCTATTATTCGTCTCAACCGGTTCACCGCATAATAATTGTATTTGTCGGTTATGTATGCAAATTATGGAGCACACCGTCACCACGTGGAAGTAGATGTCAAACATGGCGTTACAGTGGGATGACGTGTGCAGCAAAAGAATTGAACAGCGAGTCGTGTTTGGCTGAGCTTTGCTGGGAATATTTATGATGTCATGTGCAGCAAGGAATAAAAGAGTGCTGAAAACAAACAAAGAGTATCGGGTGCTACAGGAAACCGTTGACATGGTAACGGGCCAATTGTGTGTTGTGCTACACAAACCTTTCTTGTGTGTGTGTAAGTACACAGCTCTCCTATCAGCAAACAGCTGATAAAGCAGTTAAAGATAACAATTAATGACTCACATGTGAAAGCAATCGTCATGTCGTATGAGATTGTTGATGATGCCACATTTGCGCTTGTCATTTCCTGATGGAGTGGACTCTTGTGGTCCCGTAGTCCAAAGCCAAGTGATTATGCAGGAACATTATCCACAAATTTCAATAGATAACCAATATTATTTCAAACGTAGGTCAAGATCAACACTCTCTGACCATCAAGTCTTTTTATTTGTAGGCCGACTCTACGCCATGCAGACCGGAATGAAGCTGGACAGTAAAAGTCCTGAGTGCAGAAAGTTCCTGGTGAAGCTCATGGACCAGCTGGAGTCCGTAAGTCCAGTCTTGACATCCTACAATATTCAACACAAAATATGACACCCGACCTTTTCGAAAATAAAAATAAACATAAGGAAGTGTGACTGAAGAAGCGGGAGGTGATTGTGTGGTTAAGTCCACCTCATCATTAGAGGTGCAATGGTACAGGTCACCAACAGTGTGGCCCGTACCTCGGTTTTTGGCTTTTCGATTCTGTTTTTCAGTGTAAAGTGAACAACTTTTTCCTCTCAAAGTTCTTTCTTTATTTTACCTGTCAACAAAAACTGCCTTCTACAGTAAACAAAGTTAACAGTAACTAAACAACACTTTCAATTGTGAAATGCCCTATTATTCCTTTATTACTTGTATACATCCGTGCTTCTCACTGGTGACTTGGCAAGCGATGATCCAAAATGCAGAATTTTTGAAAACTCAAATACTATTGTGCTAAATTTACAAGTACCTAAATTTACAAGTCAGTTGAGATACTAGCTGTCTCCTGGATTTTTGATAAACCTTGAAGGGGAATTGTACTTTTTTGGAATTTGGCCTATCATTTACAATCACTATCAACAACAATGAAGTTAATGGGAGTCCTCTATTTTAGTGTTTCTTAACCGCCAACGCGGGGGAAGTGTGTCACATGGAAATGTGAGGAGGGACACACCTGAGCAGGTGGTTCATGTCCATATTGTGTCCATCCTTAACTGGGAAGGACTCGATCCGGTCAGCTTCATGTTGTCCTCACAGGACACTTTTGGACCTGCTGGCTGTGGCAACTTCTGCAGACTGGAACATTTGGCCGCCAAAAAATATCTGTTTCTCAGCTGTGGTCCGTATGGGCCGCCGCGGTACTCATTTGTAATATACTTTTCCACCACTTGTGACAGTAATGACAATCTCAAATAGAAGAGGTTTAGAGCATCTATCCATTTTATACCGCTTGTCCCACTCGGGATCGCGGGGGTGGCAGGAGCCTATCCCAGCTGCATTCGGGCGGAAGGCGGGGTACATCCTGGACAAGTCGACACCTCATCGCGGGGCCAACACAGATAGACAACATTCACATTCACACACTAGGGCAAATTTAGTGTTGCCAATCAACCTATCCCCAGGTCCATGTCTTTGGAGGTGGGAGGAATCTGGAGTTAGGGGTGGGTGATATATCGAGTTTGCAAGATGTATTGATATATTTTTAAACAAGACATGAGTTAAGAAAATATTGTGATATTGATATAATTTATTTCACGTTAAAATGACCAAACACCGCTTATTTGTTGTGTTCCTTGTTCTCCCTCGCTTCCCACTCCCTCGCACTCCCTACTAAACCCCTCCCCTTCCTCCTTGCAAGACGTGCTTGCACGTATAAAAACATCCATGATTGGTTGGTTGTTTACTTTGATGAATCACAATTGGTTGAGATTATGGCAAAACACTAGGGACAGGCCAATAGGGTGGGTCGTCGAACCAGACACAACAGACATTCAAAATGACGACGAGATTGTCTTAAAAGAGAAAAGTGAATATTCAAGCGGGTGATTTATATATTAAAAAAACTAGTGGAAGATGGCAGAGGGATTCTCTTCTTTAGATTTTTCTTTTTAGTGATGTAGACGACGTCCGTCCAGGAAACCCACAATGCGTCTACATGGCCACATTTGGACAAATGTATGCGTCTGGATAAAACCTTCATTTGAGTTGTTTACCATGTAAGCCCAAATCAAAACTGTTCTCGAGTTGCCAAGTCGGGCATATTTCGCATGAGAAATGTATGCCGAAGTGAGGAAGATCATAGCCGCACAATTAAGTAATGTCAATGACTTGGCGCTGACCAGAACCTTACGTGTGTGACAGTCCATTACATAGTTGACTGGGAATTAAAAAGTGTATTATTTGCACAGCTATGTTATTTATTTTGCGTAGAAAGAATATGTTTCTATTTTATTTATGTTTTGTAATTCTGTGCTACTTTAAACAGTTTCTTTTCTGTGCTGTTAATACCCATCTTGACTAACTGGGTTAATAAAAGGGTCACTGATTGTTTACAGTACACTTGTCATGCAGTTCAATTTCAGTGAATGTTGCTCAAATATGAATATCTTTATATGTATACTTTCACCGGAAAATATATTGAGATATATATGGAATATTGAGTTTAAGTAAAAATATATCGAAATATACTTTTTCGTCCATATCGCCCAGCCCTAGATGGAGTACCCGGCGGAACCCACGTAGTTAAAGGGGAGAACATGCAAACTCCACACAGAAAGACCCCAAGCCTGGGGTTCGAACCCAGGACCTTCTTCTTGTAAGGCAACAGCACTAACTAACCCCTGTTCGCCCGTGCTATGAATAAAGTGGTGAAGCTGTCTTTTCATTTGCATTTTAATTTTCTTGACAGCTCAGGTAATATTTATTTATTTATTTATTTTATTTAGCATACATTTAACATATTTAACATACATTTCTAATCAGCTTGACCTAAGATTATGTGTTAAAGTAGTCATATTAAGATTTTTTTTTACATTTAAAACACTTCCTTGTGGTCTACATGTAATTTCGATTCTTTGGTCGAAAATTTGCATTGATTATGTTTTACGACGCTGCTATAAATAGTTAGCGCTTGTAATAACAATATCACTAATACTTGGTTAATATTCAAGTCACGAATTGTAAATGGAGTATTGTTGGCGCTTTTTGGATGGTTATTCATTGGATTTTATGGGCGGATTAGTAGAGCTCCCATAGGCTCTGCTGTAAGTGGACTTTTATTTATGTTTATTTACAAGTTAGAATGTAAAAAAAAAAAATACGTCTGTTGCCATGTCTTTCATAATGATTGTGAACAATAGGCAAAATTCCAAAAAAGTGCAGTTCCCCTTTAAGTACTTTTATTCTTACGTGCTTCTAGGGCTGGAATAAGCGCCTCTTCAAGGTGAAATATTATATTGCACTTAAAGTATGATCACACAATTCAGGCATCAGTAAATATCCATTGATAAAAACATAAAAAGGGACCATAATGCCAGTCTGTATTAACTATCAAAAATCAAAGTGCACATCGTTGTCTCGTGAGTGGAAGAGAAGAAGAGTGTGACTACAGCGGAAAGTAACTGTGTGTATCGGCCTTGTTTGGACACGATGGAATTTAACGTATGATCAATAATTTAGCAATCGAAGTATGTGACTATTCAATAAAAATTACATATGCAATGCAATGTCTATCAAGTGATTCAATTGATTTTCGACAGTTAATATCAAACTGTCAGCTGTCATGCTCCTGCTCCCAAGCACACACACAAAGAGACACAAACTGTAGTCTGAGCCCATCCTGACGCGTCACGACTTCACAAACATTTGTAATAAACACAACTCTTATTATCACAAATAACATCACGGTGGTTATAATAACAAGTAAAACATCACGGTGGTTATAATAACAAGTAAAACAAAGTTGAATTAATCTACTGATTATTATTCACATCCAGCCAGGCAGAAGACGCTGTTGCGTGTGCGTTGCATCCCTACATCAATACGACACATTTTCCCCTGACAAGTGCTACCTGGATCGAGCTTTCAAATTTAAAGTGTTATCTTTTTCATTGATTTTAATGACATTCACATTTGTTAGGAAAACTCAGTTTCATGATTTTCACACAGTCACAAAAAAGCATCATGACAATGTTTGCCTCGTTAGTAATGAGACTGCCTTCATTCAAGACTTATGCACTTCTACCTCACTTACTTACGCTGGGAGTGTGTGTCCGCAGGCTGGATGAGAGAATACAAAAAAACCGGACATGTCTAGAAAAAATTACACGCAAATGTGAGAATAGGGCATCATGTGCCTGAAATTCTACATTGAGAGCAGGATTTCCCCACACGAAACAAAGTGAACTGCAGTCTCCAGTGAGGTGCATGAGTGAAGTCGCTGCTCCTTTAAAATGTTTTCCTTCAACTTCAATGCTAGTGCTATATTTTCTAGGCTCAACTTACACTGTTGGGGGGGGGGGGAAGGCAACACAGTGATTGGATATTATGTCGTAGGGAGGTAGGGGTTTTTGCGACTCAGGCTTGCTCGTGCGCACACAGAAGAATACAAGAACTGGGCCCATAAGGCATATTGTCCCGTACAGGCCTCATCCAATGGTCCAATATTTTACAGAGCACCGTTGAATTCTTACTGATCATGTAACAAACACAACTAACTTAATTAACCTTTCCAGCCTGATGAGTCACACTAGAGAGCAAAAAGTTATGTCGGCTGCCAGGATTTAACATTTTATAGCTGTAGGACTCGCTGCTGCAGGTCCCCCAGCAGGGGTCAAACAAACAAACCTTTTCTCAAGAGACAGACAACCATGTGTCCACCAAGCGGTCATTGTGTGATGTCATTGTGTAATATCATCTTGTAAGGTGCCTTGAACTCAAAAAGGTAAACAAATAACCAATAGAAAAGCACTCAGAGAGCGCAGTCTGTACCCCACCATTGCGCTGCTTGCCAGCACTCTTTTTTTATTCAAGTTTAGATTCAACTTTTTTAAAAACGACTACCGTATTTATATTTTATTTCATAGTTTGGCCGGGGGTGCGATTTATACTCCGGAGCGATTTATGTGTGAAATTATTAACACATTATCGTAAAATATCAAATAATATTATTTATCTCATTCCCGTAAGAGACGAGGCGAATGTCAGCAATCGTCACACTCACGTCAGCAATCGTCACACACACGTCAACCAATAAAAATTCGGCGGGGGCGGGTCATGGCAGAAGTGCATTGTGCGTCATGGCAGAAGTCATTGTGGGTCATGGGATGCTACCTGCTACTACGTCCGTAGCTATAAAAATGGATAATTTCAACATTGGCGGTAACTTATAAAAACTGAGAAGGGCTGAACAAAAATGGCACCGAAAAGGAAATCATATACTGCAGATTACAAGCTGGACGTAGTGAAATATGCAGCCGAAAACGGCAAGAGGAAGCGGCGCATACCTTTTCGAGTTGGCAGATTTGTTTAGAAGCGACACCGAGGAAGAAGATTTCATCGGATTTAGCGAGTGACAGATTGTTTGGTAAACGTATAGCATGTTCTATATGTTATAGTTATTTGAATGACTCTTACCATAATAGGTTAGGTTAACATACCAGGCACGTTCTCAGTTGGTTATTTATGCGTCATATAACATACACTTATTCAGCCTGTTGTTCACTATTCTTTATTTATTTTAAATTGCCTTTCAAATGTCTATTCTTGGTGTTGGATTTTATCAAATAAATTTCCCCCAAAAATGCGACTTATACTCGAGTGCGACGTATATATGTTTTTTTCCTTCTTTATTATGCATTTTCGGCCGGTGCGACATATACTCCTGAGCAATTTATAATCCGAAAAATACAGTACTAATAGTTGTCATTAAATAACACACACCAGTGTTTCCCATGTACCGTATTTTCCGCACTATAAGGCGCACCGGATTATTAGCCGCACCTTCAATGAATGGCATATTTCATAACTTTGTCCACCAATAAGCCGCCCCGGACTATAAGCCGCGCCTACGCTGCGCTAAAGGGAATGTCAAAAAAACAGTCAGATAGGTCAGTCAAACTTTAATAATATATTGAAAACCAGCGTTCTAACAACTCTGTCCCAAAATGTACGCAAATGTGCAATCACAAACATAGTAAAATTCAAAATAGTGCAGAGCAATAGCAACATAATGTTGCTCGAACGTTAATGTCACAACACACAAAATAAACATAGCGCTCACTTTCTGAAGTTATTCTTCATTCGTAAATCCTTGGTCTTCGGTGTCCGAAGTGAAAAGTTGGGCAAATGTGAGATCCAAAATGGACGGTTCCGTCTCGTCGAAGTCATCGGAGTCAGTGTCACTGTTATCCAGCAGTTCTGTGAATCCTGCCTTCCGGAAAGCTCGGACCACAGTTGTGACCGAAATATCTGCCCAGGCATTTACGATCCACTGGCAGATGTTGGCGTCGTCTGGCGCTGCCTCCGTCTTAGTGAATGTGTGTTCGCCTTCTGTCATCCACTGTTCCCACGCAGTTAGCAGTCTAGCTTCGAATGCCCTGTTGACACCAATATCTAGCGGCTGGAGGTCTTTTGTCAATCCACCCGGAATGACGGCGAGTATTGAATTAAGCGCGTAAGCGTGTCTCTTAAAGTGATGTTATGAGCTAGCAAATATAACAACTACACTACCCAGCATGCAACGATAGTTACGAGCATGCGCGGTAGCCCTGAGAAGCGTTGTATGCTGGCAGTTAGAATGTGGTTATGAGTACGCTGTGAGTAAACGAGAACTCAGTTAACACGCCTCGTCTGCATTATTTATAATTAGACAGACAACACACTTAATAGGAGCCATTTTGGGGTCTTTACATAAACACACAAATGGAAATGAAACGTCACATATCCCAGCATGCACCGCGCGCTTCTTCGTCATCCACTGTTCCCACGCAGTTAGCAGTCTAGCTTCGAATGCCCTGTTGACACCAATATCTAGCGGCTGGAGGTCTTTTGTCAATCCACCCGGAATGACGGCGAGTATTGAATTAAGCGCGTAAGCGTGTCTCTCAATGTGATGTTATGAGCTAGCAAATATAACAACTACACTACCCAGCATGCAACGATAGTTACGAGCATGCGCGGTAGCCCTGAGAAGCGTTGTTGTATGCTGGGAGTTAGAATGTGGTTATGAGCACGCTGTGAGTAAACGTTGAGAACTCAGTTAACACGCCTCGTCTGCATTATTTATAATTAGACAGACAACACACTTAATAGGAGCCATTTTGGGGTCTTTACATAAACACACAAATGGAAATGAAACGTCACATATCCCAGCATGCACCGCGCTCTTCTTCTTCTTCCGGGGGCGGGTGGTTGCTTACAGTACAAGAAGAAGCGCTTCCTGTTCTATGGGGGCGGGTGCTTACCTTGGCGGTTGCTTGCGTAGAAGAAGAAGCGCTTCCTGCTCTACCGGGAAAAAAGATGGCGGCTGTTTACCGAAGTTGCGAGAACGAAACTTTATGAAAATGAATCTTAATATTTATCCATATATAAAGCGCACCGGGTTAAAAGCCGCACTGTCAGCTTTTGAGTAAATTTGTGGTTTTTAGGTGCGGCTAATGGTGCGGAAAATACGGTATTCATTTACTTGTGGTGGGCCGCTACAAGTAACTCTATGGCCGCCACAAATTAAAAGATAAAAACATTGTATTAATTAGTTTTTTTAAATTTTGCGATACAGTAAATAACATTTCACCTTCCAGGTGATATGTGTGCTACCATCCCCTGCAATCATGTTCCACAAAACATTGACTTTGTCATTAGTTTTGAAATCAAGAGTTTGAGGGTTTAGCAACAGGCTTATGAAGTTAGTCAGCACATACACAAAGTGATGTGTGTGCTGCAGGAGCAGGAGACTTCTTGAGGAGTACAACGTTAGCGGTCAGTATTCGTTTTTACAGATATTGGTGAATACAGGTAAAAGCCAGTAAATTTGAATATTTTGAAAAACTTGATTTATTTCAGTAATTGCATTCAAAAGGTGTAACTTGTACATTATATTTATTCATTGCACACAGACTGATGCATTCAAATGTTTATTTCATTTAATTTTGATGATTTGAAGTGGCAACAAATGAAAATCCAAAATTCCGTGTGTCACAAAATTAGAATATTACTTAAGGCTAATACAAAAAAGGGATTTTTAGAAATGTTGGCCAACTGAAAAGTATGAAAATGAAAAATATGAGCATGTGCAATACTCAATACTTGGTTGGAGCTCCTTTTGCCTCAATTACTGCGTTAATGCGGCGTGGCATGGAGTCGATGAGTTTCTGGCACTGCTCAGGTGTTATGAGAGCCCAGGTTGCTCTGATAGTGGCCTTCAACTCTTCTGCGTTTTTGGGTCTGGCATTCTGCATCTTCCTTTTCACAATACCCCACAGATTTTCTATGGAGCTAAGGTCAGGGGAGTTGGCGGGCCAATTTAGAACAGAAATACCATGGTCCGTAAACCATGCACGGGTAGATTTTGCGCTGTGTGCAGGCGCCAAGTCCTGTTGGAACTTGAAATCTCCATCTCCATAGAGCAGGTCAGCAGCAGGAAGCATGAAGTGCTCTAAAACTTGCTGGTAGACTGCTGCGTTGACCCTGGATCTCAGGAAACAGAGTGGACCGACACCAGCAGATGACATGGCACCCCAAACCATCACTGATGGTGGAAACTTTACACTAGACTTCAGGCAATCGAGGAAATCGAGGTCCCAGAGTCTGGAGGAAGACAGGAGAGGCACAGGATCCACGTTGCCTGAAGTCTAGTGTAAAGTTTCCACCATCAGTGATGGTTTGGGGTGCCATGTCATCTGCTGGTGTCGGTCCACTCTGTTTCCTGAGATCCAGGGTCAACGCAGCCGTCTACCAGCAAGTTTTAGAGCACTTCATGCTTCCTGCTGCTGACCTGCTCTATGGAGATGGAGATTTCAAGTTCCAACAGGACTTGGCGCCTGCACACAGCGCAAAATCTACCCGTGCCCGGTTTACGGACCATGGTATTTCTGTTCTAAATTGGCCCGCCAACTCCCCTGACCTTAGCTCCATAGAAAATCTGTGGGGTATTGTGAAAAGGAAGATGCAGAATGCCAGATCCAAAAACGCAGAAGAGTTGAAGGCCACTATCAGAGCAACCTGGGCTCTCATAACACCTGAGCAGTGCCAGAAACTCTTCGACTCCATGCCACGCCGCATTAACGCAGTAATTGAGGCAAAAGGAGCTCCAACCAAGTATTGAGTATTGTACATGCTCATATTTTTCATTTTCATACTTTTCAGTTGGTCAACATTTCTAAAAATCCCTTTTTTGTATTAGCCTTAAGTAATATTCTAATTTTGTGACACACGGAATTTTGGATTTTCATTTGTTGCCACTTCAAATCATCAAAATTAAATGAAATAAACATTTGAATGCATCAGTCTGTGTGCAATGAATAAATATAATGTACAAGTTACACCTTTTGAATGCAATTACTGAAATAAATCAAGTTTTTCAAAATATTCTAATTTACTGGCTTTTACCTGTATATGCCTGTAAGTAGAAATACACTTGCTGTATTATGTCAACTTTGTTTCGATAAAATCTCATTTGATAAATGTTTATACAAGTTTGTTTTGCTATTTCATTGGCCGGTCAATGAGTTGGTCCATTATATGTTAGCATTAAGCTAGCAGCATTGGCGTTAACTTTCATCCTATATAAATGAATTGCCTTTTTTCAGTTTATAACAAGTGTGTGAAGTGTATTGTATATTTAACAGGATTCCGACATTTTTGTGCATTTCATTAGTATATGAATGTACTTTTCTTTGTGTATTTAGTTTTACTGTAACTTCATTGTGGCGACTATCCATTAATTTCCTTAAATTGTTTTTTTCATCGCTAATTTAAAAGACTACCAAGACTGACATTTAGGGAGGGCAGAACAATGTCAATAAACCAGGGGTGTACAAAGTGCAGGCTGTTGTACATTGTAGTAATACAAGCAGCAACAACTAAAAAATAGAGCAAAACGATATAATACAAGCAAAAAATATGTTAATACTAATAACACAGATTGGTTTTCAAATATAAATATAACTTACTATTAGCATTTTTAAAGAAAATATATGCATTGTTGCCGATAATGCAAATTATATGATGACATAATATTGACACTGCCCCCACCGAACTGTATTTTGAATGAATGAAATAAGTTTATTTCGGT